>NC_090667.1:29695985-30001985 GCF_013368605.1 Nyctibius grandis
GGTCTAAAAAATTCAGAAGTAGTAAAAGAATAAGCAAAAAGAGCTTTCGCATTTCTAGAAGGCTATACAAATATGCAAAACCAAGGAAATAAGTTATTTTTTTATTTTGTTTTTGTTTAATTCCAAATCGTGACTCTAATAATACAAACGACTAAGTACCAGCTTAACAAGTGTGTCCTTCTGTATATATATATATTACATGCTCTGGAATATTGGTAAAAAACATCAAAAAAGTTTATCAGAAACTTTTCTATTCACAATATGAACAAGGAGTAACTAATCCTTTGTATAAAAGAAAAAAAAAAAGAGCACCATTTATGGAATCCTGAAGCACAGTACAGCTGAGAAACGGGAGAGATTTCACCATATGCAACCGAGTCATTGGAAATCACACCAGACAACCCATGCCAATTTGTTCCTACAGACGGATGACGTGAGGTAGGTTTGTCCCTCTCAGATCAAGACTGCAGTCACACTTTTTTTCCCCTACACAAATGGTTTCATGAAAATGCTGTTCTGTCACTTAGTGACTTAGCAACGCACCTGGCAGTTCAGATGGCTCACGGTACAATCCTAATGCCCCTCATTTTAAGGCACCCACTTGGCTGTTTGTGTTTACACCCACCTCAGAATACTGGCCGTGACAATCAAACCGTTCGCCGTGCGATCCCTGGAGCTCCCCCACCGCGGACCCTCGATTCGCTGGGGCAGAGCAAAACGTCATCGTCACCCGATGAACGGGGGTCACTGTGAGAATTTGCCTACTCCTCCACACAGCGAAGTTGTACCATGGAAAGGTCATTAAATGGCAGGTTATTAATTACACTTTATCATGGAAGAGAGGTCAAAATTCACCACTTCTGTTTCCAAAATCCACAACCGCCTATAGTTTTACGTGACATACTGTGTCAGCAAATTCTTTTCTTTCCAAAACTTGCTTGTGGTGCTAACAAACACTCTTAACAACACCCCAAAAAATGGATAAACTCATTCAAACCTCCGCAATGAAAACAAAAATAATCCAGCCTTCCTTCAAGTAATGTTCCAATACTGATTAAGTCACCCTTTGCCTCACTCACACACAGAGTATCTATCCTTCATAAGCTTATGAAAGTCCTCCCAGGTCATCATAAGCCATGGCAGAATAAATTTTCATTTCTTCTTCTTTCAGAGATCAGAATTGTGCTCCTAGAACTCCTGTTCTTTCCATAAGAGTCTCCTTTTCACATTTTATTTTTTTCCCCTCTGAGGTTTGCCTTCAACACCTTCCAATCTTCCAAAAAAGTGCTTGCTAAATATAAATACTTCAACCAAGTGCTGCATCTAGTCATAGATTAAACCGTGCCTTGCCCTTGCTCGTGTAGGCTATCCGGATTCAGAAAGAAACGCCATTCGTGGTAAGACTTTTGCTACAGTCCCTCTTAATGTCGAATTTAAACTTTCCCAGGAAAACAGCCTGTTTCCAAACCGAACAAAAAAAAAAAAAAAAAGAAGTCCCACACGAGATCTGCCTCGGAGTCACAGCGCGTTGTGCAAGGCACGCAAGGGTACGGACACAGGGCTGCAGGCTGGTCTACACGAGCGTCCCGGGCTTTGAATCCTCGTGCCAGAACAACCTCTGCTCGTTGCTGTGCAAGTCGTCTTCCACCCGGCTCTCCTCACTGTCGCCCAGCTGGCTCACCTCTGCGTACGCTCTGTAAGAGAGACATGGCATCAGGGACCAGCGAGAGCTGAGGGTCTTCCCCAGACCCCCAAGTGCTGCACAAACTCACGCAACTCCCTTGGGCTTGAAGCTGGTTATTGTGAGTTCACCCCAGCGTAATTTGGATCCGAACACAAACCCAGTTTTCATGCTGTATTTAGTAAAATAGTGTGCAACAGGACCTCAGCTGCTCAAAATTGTCAAGACTGTAGGGTGTATTGATTGCTCGTTTGCCATAATCACATTAAAATAGAAAATAAAACAGATGAACTACCAGACAAGTGATTCACAATAGGGGAAATTAATAGCTAATAAACCTAATATAGAAAAAGCTGCCAATATAAGCAGAGTTTCCAAAGCCCAATTATAGGAAGTTAAGAATTTAGCAGAACCTGATTTTCAAACACTGTTACTGTAGTTCTTTTAAATCACTGCAATAAAAAAGCCCACAGCATTTAGCTTAGAAACGAGGATCTAGCAGCAGCTTTTATATCTTTTCTTACACTTCCGTTTATTTTAAAACAAACAACATTAAAAATTCAGTGATTTCATGCAAGTCAGCCTGGCAGCAAGCCAAGCTGCAACCCATGAAGCAGGAGGCACAAACGTGGGGTACTTACTACAGCCGGCTACACTTAGCGTCACCATACTGAAACGTGCTGGCATTTGTGGGGGCAGAGCCATTCCCCTGGGCAGGAGGGCTCTGTCCTCAGTGACAACAGACAGTGTACGATAGCGGGGGGGGAAGAGACCAAAAACACCGAGTAGAAGCAGCGAGAGCGCTGCAGGAATTTTTGCAAGTGGTACAGCTGATCCACCCCACACAGAGAAGACTTGCTCTCAAAGTAGTCAGTTTTATAACTACTCTTCATCCTGGCCCTTTGAAATCAAGCTGATTTTCTCAGAAGTTTTAACAGCCTGTGAAATGCAGGAGGAAGGGCAGAAAAACTTGATATTCTCTACTCACCTGCTCTGCAAAGGAAGGTTGCCATAAACATTCCCGTAAGAGCTGGTGTAAGAGGAATGAGACAAAGCATCGTAGTCTGGAAGTCCCAGTGCAACTGGGTTTCGCCAGTTCCCAGCAGTGTTTGTAGAAGATACTGGAATAAAAAATAATAATAAAAAAAAAATTACAGCAAATTAGATCTTTCTCCAGCTACATCAGCTGAGACAAATGAGACAATTCTCATTAGCAATCTCTATGGGTTTCTGCAGGGCACACAAGCGGAGAATGCAAACAGAAAATATGATTTACAAGCCCTGCAGAGAGGAAAGCACTGTGCGGGTGGTGTTTTGGAGCTGGGAGTCTCTTTAAAAAGACTTTCTGACCCAGTCAGTGATGCTCATTGTACTGTATTTTGGAAGCCATCACGGCAACTGCATTTACACGGCATGAAGTTTTGCATGTTGCTCCTAGTTGGTAAACACACCTCTTTGAAACCCATATGGCTCTTTGTGCTTCTTGGGACTACTGCACTCAAAAAGAGTAAAAGGCAGTTTTACCCATAGAAGAAGGCAACAAGCAAGTCTTTCTTCCCAAGCATGGAAAATAAGATCCTATTCAGTTCCTCATCTACCTTTCAGGACAGAGCTCTAGCCTTGCTTCTACTCTGCAGACTTCACCGAGGAAGCAGGGAGGCAGAATTTGATGCACAGCAGGGACTTACAAAAAGACTTGGCATAGAAGAAATCAGACATTACCTGAAGAGAAAGATGACACTCGACTGCTAGGAGAGCACGGCACCTGCAGACCAGCAAAGCCCAAACTCCTCTGAGATCCTCTGTCAGACTCAAAGCCTGCCTGCAGGCTATGACCCTGTTCCTTTTGGCTGGAAGCACGGTGGTACCAACCACGGAGATGCTCTGCTACTAAGGCCTTGTGAATGTTTTTGGTTATATGCTCCGTTTTAGCAACTTGCTTCCTTGGGAGCCTTAGGGTTGCGTAGGGGTTGTGCGGTACTCTGTCCACTTCATCCTCGTGGTAAGACCTGAATTCCCTGTAACGGTCATATCCGTAATGTGCCGATGAGCGATAGGAAGGATTGACACTGTACTGTCCCTCCGTGTCACTCTCATAAACATATCCTCCATTGTAATAAACGTCAGATTCGGTGTATGGGGAATATCCAGAAATATAGTAACTAGAGGAAGGCTGCTCCTGACTTTTGTGGTAGACACCATTGCGGACATCCTTCTGGGCAAGATTTGGCATACTTCCTGAACTTGCAGCAGAAATGTTTTGTTTCTTGGACCGTCTTCGACCCCTGGTCCTGTTGTCGAGTGTCTGAGTAGTATAATATGGATTGGGAGTAGGTGTCACGGAGTAGTATTCTGTACTTGACTGGCTAGTGTAGGATGATCCATCATCGAGGATCTCTGTGCTGCTGCTTCGCTGGGACTTTGAGAGGGTGGAGGCTGCCTTTTCAGCAGGAGTCTCGGACAGCAGGTGGGTTTGGGATTCCAGACTCCCGCTGCGCTGCCGGCAATGGTGCGGGGAAACATCTGGCCTGAAACAACACAGAGGTAGGTCGGTTAAAGGCTGTCACACATAAACGTACACACAGAGCTGGAGAGAGCACGCGTGGGCACGTCGGGCATGCTGCCTCCCCAACCAAAGCACAATACAAAACCAGTCTTTTCTTTCCACACAGGGTATCTGCATTGCAAGAAATTCAGCTTGGCTGAACTTTAGATTTGCTGCAACAGTAGGAGATCTCATATAAAAATCTATCATGGTGAGCAAGGTTCATCTGTAACAGGGATACATGCAGCAAAGCTCACCAACTCACATTTTGCAGTGATTTACAGAAGGGTGCTCTCAGTTTTTAAGTAGGTGAAGTCTACACAAGTAACTGCACCAGGAGCAGAACACAGAAAGATGGGTTTCCTATGGCTCTCTCAAGGCTGCATTACTCCAGCCAAATAAACCATGAGCTCTTGATAACATTATAAGATTTACAGCAGCTCCCCTTACCCAGCATGGATTCTCAGCTGGGTAATAACTGCCTAATAACACAGTTAAGCTCACATTGCAGCTCTCTTCCCATTGTAAGGGCACTCACTGGGATCTCTGTCCTCTATCTGGCCACTTACTTTTTCAGGAGGCTTGTACAAGTGTAATCCACAGTAGACATCTGTCAGCTCATGAACAGGTTTTTGTGGGGACACCACTAGCTGATGGACAATAGAATTTCATAAGCCTCACCTTGTTAGAAAACGAGGCTACAAAGGAAATGTAAAATAAATTCTGGCCACCTTACAAGTATTTTACAGAAACTTTTTGAACAAGCATTACTTGTTAGAACTCCTTATAGGTCCCTATCTGTAAATGACCCTTCTCCTGTAGCCTTTCATGATAGCCAGGCAATACTGGTGTGCCAGCTTCCCTCTCTCCTAATTTCGCAGACACTCGTTTGTGTGTGCTGCTATTTGCCCAGACAGGGTTTGTGCTCACATAAACACTCGTGTATCACAAAGCTGGGGCAGGACTGTGCCAGAAGACAGCGGCTGCTATCAACCTTATGCCTTCAATATCCAGAAAAGACATTTTGAGAGCCTGGCCCCGCTGCAGGGACAGCTGCACAGCAAAGGACCCTTTGCCCTCTTAACACCATCTGCTTTTATTCTTCCGCTGCCTAAGATGGACATCGCACTGAAAACAAAGCCCCCTTACTGTAAGTGGCTGCTACTGTAGGCGTTGCGTGTGAGCACAGGGGTTGTAGGCATGCTTCTTCCCCCATGGGGCTGGGGTGGCCGGTCCAGGGTTCGGTAAGGACTGCTGTGAGTCGAGAGTGGGTCCCTGTAACGAAGGAGACAACTCCAGTCAGGTTAAACGCCACGCAAGTCGCAGCACACAGAATATATGTACCCTAAGGCTTGAAGAAACAAAGTGAAAGGCAGAAAAAAACAGGCAAGGGCATAACTGGATGTGCTTCCCTGTATAAAGAACAGAACCATTAAACATGCAGAAAAATTCAACCCCTCCTTCTGGTTCAAGGAAGGTCCTCACAGGATAACTGGTAGGAAAAGCTGCTGCCAAAGGACAGAAGCATGAAGCAGAAAAGACAGAGCAGGTAACCAAGAAGCAAAGGAATCAGGTTTTAAAGTGAAGCACATCACAGCTAAATGGTTACATATGGCTATAATTCAATTTCTGAACTTCATGTAGAGGAGTGTTCTGCGTATCTTGAGGGACTGATGAGAAAAACGCAAAGACATGACATTGCCCAAAACTTTAAAACATTTTTAAGCATGCCTTCAACAGCCTGCTCACGTCCAAGAAATATCAAGATCAGTGGGAATCCTTACACCGAGAACAACCAGCACCAGATCAGACCCATGAAACATGATCACACAACCATCAGCAGAGCTACTGTTATCGATGCACTCTGTGGAACTGTTCTTCTAGCTCAGAAAGTGCCCAAATCCCACGGATACATCCAGGAACTTCAGCCAGTCACCACAGCTGGCACTACTGATGGTAGCTGGTTGAACCCCAGTAACTCTGCTCTTACACAGAGAATTCCCCATCAGGACTTACACGAATTCTGTACGCTTTGACAATGTACCTGCTGAAACACTGATACCATCAGGAGGGATGGGTACTGTTGGGTGTTATCTGAAGCCATTAAGCACAGTCATCAGGAAAACTACAAGTTGTTTAATTAATACTGAAAACAAACCACAGAAACGAAGACAAAGGTTGACAGTACTGGGGGGCACAAGCAATTCCTTAAATGCAGCCCTTGCTATTAAATTTCTCACCTGTCTTGAACCTCTTCACAAAGACTACACTGCCCTACAATTTCAGAGACCATGACAACTACTTATACACACTTTTGTTACTAAGCAGGGAATTTAGCCCCCATCTCCAAATCCCGTAGCTGTAGAGGAGCATGGAGGCAGCAGGCTCTGCTGGAGTGCCTGTAGGGACAGGAGTCTCGGAAGGAGCAAGGTGGAGAGCACGGCAGCAGTGAGACGTGCCCTACCTGGAGTGTCTGGTTTCCAAGAGCTGCTCGTTTATGGATGACTTTCTGAGATGAATTCTCTCCACCCCGAGGGACTTTGGTGGAGGAAGCCTTGGAGAAAGCTGCGCAGAGCTGGGTCTCTGTGCTGGCACAGGAAGCGATTCACCGACTGTTGGAAAGGAATATGTATTTTGTTAGCAAAAAATCCTTGATATTTTTGCCCTGTATATGCAAACCCGTGGCCCCTAAGCAGAATCACTTTGCACTACAGAGACAAGGACAGAAGCTGTGAACCTAGAAATCTCTCCTGCCTGCACCGAGCTCTTCTCCATGCAGACAGGACATCGCGGAGGCTCGTACAGATCTCAGCAGCACCGACTCCTACGGAGATTACACACAGCTTGGGGCTGTGCCAGATCACAAAGGGGAACTTCCTTGGGAAAACACCTGTTTGCAGCGCGATTCCTCCCAGAGCCGAGCAGGCGAGCTCAGCCTTTGCCAAAGCCAGTTCCTCTCCCTCACCTTCCAGCTCTTTACTTGAAAATGACATTTTAAGAATGAGTTTTGAAACACAACCTAAAAGGGACTGACTTCAAAAGCGACTGGATGAGCAAAGACAACTGACAGACAAATTTCGCTGAAGGCAACTGGGAAGACGCTGGTTTGATTCTTGTTCTTGCTTTGCTCAGGGCACAACCCAGGTCCCATCAGAGCCAACAGGAAACTCCAACTAATACAGACAATGTAGGACGAGTATTGCAGAGAACACTTCCAGAAACCAAAGCCCTGGCTCTACTTCTACTTGTACAAGCAGGAATCAGGTGTAACTCTGTTTTAAAGCACCAGATGGGTTGTACAAATCTAAAACTGGGACAAAGTGAGATCAGAATCGGGCCCTAACTGAAAAGTGAGCAATAATTTAGATGATGTTTGTCCCCAAATGATGATTATCCAGTTTAAGGGAGAGGCAAGCCAAGTCCTTTCCACCTTGTGGAACAGGGCGTGAATTAGTGTGTCTGTGGGTGTGTGTGAAATGAGTAAGCTGAGCAAACACCATACCTAGGCAAGATGCAAGCTCGCTAGGTAACAGATAAACGTAAACAGATCGTTAATGTCTGTGCCTATTCTACTTTTTTGTAAGTTTTATAGTAGCTGTGAGGACAGAAGGGCTGGGCAAATCCTCCCAGCTCGTAACTCCTCCAGCCGCTCACCCGCCTCTGTCCATGTCCTAGGGATGAGGATTTGTTTGAAATTCAAAGCCTTCCGCTCGCAGGTTGGTCACGTTAAAACCAATCACCTTCTCTAAAGACAACTCGGATCAGCTCACAGAGCGGAAACTTTAATAACTAACCCATTATGAGGAAAGACATTCCTGATTAAGCTCTTGTTTCCTCTGCTATAAAGTAATCTGTCATCGAAAGTCACCAAAATAGTAGGCTAAAGGACATCAGTTCAAAGGAATGTCTCTGAACGGGCACACTCCATAGGAAGAAAAGGATAACCAACATACCATCATCATAGGTTGTCGTATCGGACAGGGAGCTGCTCTCAGATGGAATTATATCATCTGTGAATGAAAACAAGCACTTTAAGCATAGGAGACCCAACATTAATTTCCAAATATCACATATGGTTTGTTTTCTACAGCTTCAGAGCCAGCTGCTACTTGTAACGCTGCAGTGTGTATGCTTTAGCCCTCAACAGCCTGAAGACAGTCCTGCTTTGGAGTATGTCATGACCTAGATGTGTTCATTGCAGTTCCACAAGCTACCTGTGTAATTATCAAAGGAGATTTTTTTTTAACTGCAGCAGGAATCAGGCCAAGATTTGTAAAGGTTTTTTTCACTCAGCTTCCAACAGATCTCACAGGGTGTTTTGGTGCTTCAACAGGAGTCAGAAGCCTACACAGACATGTAAATCTTGGCTGCGAGCATCGAATCTCCTCTAGGTACACCTGAAATCCCACCGGGTAGGTACGAAATGCCTTTTGAAATTTGGTATTCACTTTTGAATGTTTCATCAGCATACAAATTCTGTTTCAATTAGATTAATATCACTCCAGAATAATTCCACTGACTTCAAGCAAGTTATTGCAAGTTCCAACAGCACAGAGAGCAGTAACTGTTGTACGGACATCGCAAATTTTTTCTGTTTCTTTTACATTTTGTCATTTATTCAAAGTGCTTTACTGCACCTGCCTTTCCTCTCACCTTGATATTACACACTACTGCTCGCTCAGAAACAGCCTGTCCTTGCTAAGGTTTAGAACAAACCAGCAGTGGCAGAGAAATTAGGCTGGTGATAAAAGGCAGCACTAGAGAGAACTAACCCAGAGAAAAATCAGTTCCTAGGCCATTTCTGGCAAGACACAGCACTGGTGAGGGAAAAATCTACGTGAACCTCCATGCACGAGGGAAGGGAAGCAACAAAAGATGATGGTGGCAGCCACTTTGTGTAAGACACCTGCTCCCTCCATCACTCATCGTAAGCACATGCAACTTGCATTGCTCCCTTGCTGTGGTGCTTTGCTGCGAGGAAAGGTCTGGTTACAAGAACTCAGTAAACAGAGCAGCTTTTCAAGAACAGCAAAACATCAGGTCTGGCCCCTGCCCTGAGGGGACTTGTCAGACCACCGAGGATGGGTTACAGCTCTGCTTGCAGCTCGACACTGTGAAAAACCTTCAGGGGAGCTTATTCACATGAATTTGACCACATGGTGGTAAAATATGGAATGGGGACAAAAAAAGCCTACCTAGGAAAAAAAAAAGCCAGTCTAAAGCTATGCTGCTGGATTCACGTGGGGTCTGCAATGCTGACATATGAGGGAGCTCTGCATTTAAATCCTAAATCTGTACGATTCCCTGCAAAACTGGAAGAAACTCTGGGCTACAGAGGAAGCAAAGGAAAGGGAGAGTGGAACATGGAGAGCAGGAGACAGTCCAGTATGTCCAGTATCCCTTGGGGGCTGGGATGAAAATAGCTATGGTTTGATTCAGTAAATCAATGTTACTATTTAACGCATCATTTCCAACAAGTCATTCCCCAAATTCACAGCTGCAAGTGACTCTTCACTGCTCGGCTTTCTGAAACCCTGTACCTTGAGCCCAAGAGTACAGTCAGCAACAGTGAAAAAGGTTACACAAAATCAGTTACTGAAGCAGATGACAGTTCTGCTTCAGGCAGCGTAAACACATACACGCTGCACTGCCAGAGTCAGGAACTGGAAGGGAATGCAGATAACTTATTGCTGGCGAAGTATTTGCTGTCTTGCAGCCCCTACCTGCAGGAAGGGAGATCCTCCAAGACACAGAGTCCAGTCCCTTCTGGCTGTGTCCCCCTTCTCAGACAGCAAACGAGGATGTCATGTATCAAATGTTGCAGAACGATAGGCTAAATGTATAAGGACCAACTCCTAAGTTGCTTGTTTGCACAACAGGACAACAAACTGCCTGCCACGAACGGATGCTGCCTCGCGGGGCTCTTGCTGCTCACTGGCCTTCAGTAGCTTCCTGGTCGTTGCTACACACCACGTGTCCCAGGTAATACAGAACCTCCCACAATTAGTATCCAGATTGGTAAGCAAGAGACTGGAAAAACAGATGTTTTCCTCATCTCAGTCAATCAGGAACTAGCTGGGCCACATTAAATAGCAATCATCAACCTTTCAGAATAAGCACTTTGTGATGATGGATAGCCCAGTGCTGCCCCAGTTTGTGCTGGGTAAGAATCCAAACCAAGCTCTCAATGGGAATGGGACATGGTAAAGGTTTCCCCTACAGAAACCTGGCAGGGCACAAGAGAAGGATCTCCTCCAGGGAAAACACATATTGGCAAGAGGTCTCATCTCAAGGGTCGGTGAGAGGGTATCAATATAAACAGCAGAAAAATCTGGCATGTTCTTTCCCACCTTGCATTTCCCAGGAAACACGCCACTAACCTCAAGAAATAATATTTCCTCCGGGACAAAGGGGGCAAAAAGAAATCAATTAAACATTATCAATTGTCCATATATATTTTTGACAGAGGGGAGAAGTAAAACATGTCCTAAAACTGTTAATCACTATAGACACTAGAAAAGCCTGCAACACCTCTGCGCTTTTAACTATTCCCAGACTCCTTCAGTTGGCTTGGATACCAGCAAGTTTCCACGCTCTATCCTATGAGGCAGCAAGAATCTCACCTCCCTTAGGAAAAATCACACTTTCAAAACGGAGGGGCCAAGGATATCTGCCTCCACTGTGCTCGTCACTGGCAAACACATTTAGTCAAAAATCTGCATGCCACTACTTGCACTCAAACTCCTGAACTTCACTTATGTCTTCCTGGAAATCAGTAATTTTTAATCAAGAAACAAAGTCTTTGATCCTTATTTCCTCTGTCTTGCAGAAAAACTCACACGCTCTATTTTTGCTCGAACTGCAGCGTCGCGGAAGGAGAGATCTTGCATGTGGCAGCTTAGATGTACAGCTGCACTCAAGGCACTAAGAATTCGGACACCACACCAGTTTCAGCTGAGCTGCTCCCACCAGCCTTTCTACATACAGCACCTTCGGTCTGTACCTGGTGCTGGAACGTGTCTCCACTCGTTCCTAAAACTGCAGCTTATTCTGCCCTCAGCCTGTAAGCAGTGCACTTATCGTATCAGATGCAGCAATTGCATCTCTCTTTTTCTTACTTAACTGCCTTGGAGAAGATAAATATCTTATAGAGTTGATGTAAACAAAACTTGTGAGCCAAATTACTTTTTTTTAAATATTTTCATCAAAATACGGGGAATTCTCTTGTTTACCTGGTAGAGTAAGAGTTGATTTCTGGGTTGGTTTTTTGCCACACTTGATTCTATACTCATTTATGGAATTTTCTATCTCTTGCAGCTTTTTTACAGCATCGGCGTACTCTTGCTTTCTTTTCTTCTTCACGTTTTTGCAGAGGTCTGGCTCACTGGCAAGTTTCTTCGCAGCTTCCACCAGCTTTTGCTGTATGATAAAGGTGCCCTCCAAGTCCTGCAAAGTGGGATCCTGCAAATTCATGAGATCAGTTATTTGCTTCTATTCTGGGTAGAAATTATTAACGAAGGTTATTGGATAGAAGATCTATTTTTGTGCTGGTAATTAAGTGAAATCTTGAGCACAAAACACAGAAATACTTAAGTTTATACACAAGACAATCTAAGCATATGAAATCCTTACATGTTATTTCTCTGACAAGTGTAAGATTATGAGATCTCTCGAGAAAGGTCCAAAGTTCTCAAGCCTGGGTGACGTAAAATAGACACCTAAATTCAGGATCAGACCCTTCTGTTACACAAGCCAACCTGCAGGCTGTTAGACCTCCTGCTCCAAGTCCAAGCC
This sequence comes from Nyctibius grandis, assembly GCF_013368605.1. Lineage (NCBI taxonomy): Eukaryota > Metazoa > Chordata > Aves > Nyctibiiformes > Nyctibiidae > Nyctibius > Nyctibius grandis. Next base: position 29,708,006 of record NC_090667.1, read on the forward strand.
TGAAAACGTCTGTTCAAAAATCTCTGCTTTAGAGAAAACAAAAATGAAAATTGAAATCCCGGTACCTACATAACAGGGAGTTGGAGGCTTTAATTAATTGTTTGTAAACAACTTTGAGAGGCTCGGATGAAAGGTGCTGCAGAGGTGCTAAGCAACACGTTATTAAATCTGGTCAGCAGGATTTTGTCTCAACAGCATTTAAGCAGTCTACATAAAATCAGTTTGCTGCAGACATGGATTACACCAGTCCTGGAAGCCAGGGCAGCGAGTTTTTGGTGAAAGACAGATGCAAAGTGCCCAACACCTACTTACTATTTGGATGATACAGCTTGTTAACAAATCTCACAGGGCATGAGGGGGAATGGTATGTGTCCAGAAACTGCATATATCTGAATTACCATATCTCCTGAGTCAGTCTCTCCCAGCAAAGTTCATATTAGCTTCTTGAGCAATAAACTGAGCTTTTACTTAGGTGGAACTTGCATTAAGCCAGAGATAAATCTCCTCCTGCTGTCACCTGTCACACAACTACACTCATGCACAGGTATTTTGCAAGGGGGACAGTGCATGCCCCTGCCATGTTCTGGTTTCAAACACAATCTCAACCTGACACAAATCAATGCTTGAGAAAAGCTCATAGTCATGGGTTGCCAAATGGCTTTATGCAGCTGCTCTTCTCTACGGCAATATGGCAGCAAAATGGCCATTAAAATTCAAGCAGTGTGGCCAAATCAGGGGTTCAGGTCAGAGGATTTTTAGGCCTTTTGAAATGGCCAACTTCCTGGTCACTTCAAAGGCAGCATGGCTGAAGTAAGGGCAGCACCCGCCTAAATTTCCCAGCCTCTGCAAGCACCTGTCCCAGCTGCCTCCTCTTAAACAACCAGGGAAGAGCCAGCTTTGGCCACCGGCCTGGCCACCCCACCTTTGCTATGAAAACAAACTGCAGTGCTCACCTCTTCACTGGGGAGCAGGTTGTCATCCAGCTTGAACGCCGTGCCAACACGCCTTCTGACCTGGGGAGGTTCCTCTCCGGCGCTCAGAGGATACTCCTTGGGCATCTTGCCTGTCAGCTCCTGGGGAACAGAGAGGGCTCCGCGTGAAGGTCCACATGGAGAGAAGGGCTCTCACCCGCCCCGACCCCAGCATAAGGCACAGTTCTCACCGCCTCTCGCAGGCAGATTTTCTTCAGCTCCTCAACCTTCTGAAGCAGTTTTTCCTGAAGGAGTTTCTCTTTCTTCTTTAGTTCCATAATTTTCTCCTTGTTTTGTTCTTCACTGATCTCTGAGTCCTGAGAGCCTGAAAAATACACTCTCTGTATCAGAGGATTTGCAGGTAAAAGCCTTTTTTTTCTGGTCAGGTAAAGGGAGATCTCCCCAAAGCAGTCCTGCCCAGTAAAACAACACGTTATTCAAAGTGCAACATCCAGCTCTCGTGTCATCCACCAAGAAGGTTTTTAGGAAATCCACACTTTTTCAAACCCTCAATATATATACTTGCATGGTAAGTCCCAAGTATACACCCCAAAAACCCACCACCTAGAATATAAATCGACACACTAGGGGTATCTACAATACACTCAACATGTTAACTTTGACTTTGCATTCAAAACAGACTCAGGCTCCTCACTCGGGCTTCACCTCCAGGGACCTACGTGTGGCAGCCAGGCTTTACCTCCCTGCTTTTCCCCTCTTCCACAGTCAAAGGAAAGATCTAAAGTCCACTCCAGGGCTGAGCTTTATTTGGAAGCATTTATCTTCTCTGCTCATTTTTGAGGAAGCTCAAGGCAATTCAACAACTAGTACAGGTGCTTAAAAGTTAGCCAGGATCAAATATCCCTCGGACTTTGATGAGACTGATACCAAATTATTCCTGGACCAACAGTATATGGGTGGTTATCCATATAACTTTTGCATTTACACAAAGTATTACCTGATGAGATCAAACTGCCGTTGCTGGCCATAATAAGCTGGTTCTTTGCCTCCAAAGTCACTAGCTTTGAAACTTTTGGTGTTCCCATCTCTGTCAGATCCATGGCAATATCATCCAAACTTCTTGCTGAAGGAATTTTTGCCTGAAGGAGTTAAAAAAAAAAAAATCCAGCCTCATCAAGTTACCTCTAATTAACTTCAGAGCACAGAATCACAGAAGATGATGTTTCACACCTCATCTACCACAAAATTAAGGGGTAAAGCAACAGCATCATGCAGGAGCTACCCATGCACAGGGCTGTGCTGGCAATCCTCTTCCCCCCAGCCCCAAAGCCTGGACCATATCCCAACTCAAAATCTCTTTACTGTTTGCACCGTGTTCAAACACAAACACAAGAAGGAGACAAAAGAAAAAAAAAACAAACTATTAAACACCGAGATGTGGGAATTCCCTCTTCTGTGATTACACTTCCACAGCGTTTAATTGCAGGCAAGCTAAAATGGATCGAATAACAATACTGTCACTAATAGCCTGCTCAAAAAGCTGACAAAAACAATTTGTATTTTTTCTCTGGAGACTAGTTTATCCATGGATCAACAATACATTGAAGGATATACAGGAAAAGCGTTGAAACTTATGCCTACAGTGAAATGCCTTACAACTTACTTTGCTTTGCTTTCTGTCCAAGTAAAACTGGTGTTGACTGATTGCCATCACCCAGATGGATTTGATCAGGGAAGTGTTTGCATACCAGGTCTGCACTACCAGTCCACTCTGACCTAAGGTCCTTCTTGACACTGAAATTCTGAGGAGGTGAAAAGAAATGCAAGTTCAAGACAGGTCTTTGAGGTTTAAAGTCCCAAATGCCTCTCTCTCAACCAGGCAAGGCTCAGCTGAAAGGACGCTGAAAGGAGCCATCGGGCAGGATGGGGGACCTGGGGGGATCCGCAGGGTACCTCTCAGCTCCTCCAGGCCCAGCTGAGAGGCACAGTGGTCCTGTGCCAGAGGTAGAAACGATGGCAGCAGGAGAAACAGAATGGAAGGTAGAGTCAGAAATTCACCCCAGGCAAAGGCTCTTTCTTCTTGGGAGGGATCTTGAGGGGAAGGCACAGGAAAGCAGCCTGCAGGTGAGCTCCCACCCTAACCAGCAGTGCTCCTTTGGCCCCCTGAAGGCTCAAGCTCCGAGGAGGGAACATTGCTGCCAAGGCAGGGGAGGGCAGAAGGTGAGCAAGAAAGTCATGTCCAGGTCCCGCGGGCTGCGTTCCCGGGTCTCCTGCTGCACACGCATGTTACAGCAGCCTCTCGGGGAAGGGTTTTGTAAAGGAAGCAAATTTGGCCATGACAAGTAGTCCTCCCTCTGCTCCAAGGATTCCCTCGGTGGACATCACAGGCAACCTGAGAGAAGGACGCCCAGAGCTGTAACACATCAACAGGTGCTCCAGGCTGCTCACGACAACTGCCCTCTGTAACATCACAGCACCACTTGTCCATCACCCACAGACCGGATCCAGCCCTGGTCTGTCCTGCCAAATGCAGGATCAGGCTCAGCATCACAAAGCCCAGAGTAAACTCAGGTCTGTGTTGAACTCAGAGACACGTCGCATTCCCATCCATTAATAGGAGATGATGAATACCCCATCTGGGGAAAGATTCATCCCGCTACAAGTGCCTCCTCCAGCCTTACCTGCGGGGATCATGTACTTCCACAGCAAATTTCTTTTCACGGAAATAGAGATTTTCCAGCTGTTTCCATTGAAATAGCTAGGAGAATGGGGAGAGAGAAGTAGAACACTGTCATTCCAAGAATCACCATTCTTCTCCCCCCCACAAGGTTACATAATTTCAGCAAATTACAATTCCTGCGTATCTTCAGCTATGGAACGGACTCAGCACTAATAACATTCACATCAATTAAAATAAGCACATAAATATAAATATATAGGACACGCCTCAAGTAATTTCACATTCTTACAGACAACTCATTGCAGATTGAGGATTTTGCCCACGACAACATCTGTTTCCCTCAATAGCACATTTAATTTCACTGCTAGAAGTCCACAGAGATCTTGGGAGTGCAGCTAAAGTCCTTTTCTCTCTGATTAAATGCAAAAATCTCTATACAAAGTAATTGCACAGACACCTACGGTCTCTTCCCTCAGTCAGAACATCCCCAGGGAATGGCAGCAGCTCAGGGAAAACCAAGACCTTTCTCTTCTGAAGACATTGGGTGAGAGATTCAGCGTGACATTTTTGGAGCAGGGGTACAACACGTACAGAGAAAGAGCAGCTACAGGAGGAAGCCACCCCGTAACACATACTTCTGTAAGGAAACCACAGATTTCCTGCAAAGTGCCAGCTGGGAGAAGAGATCAAAGTCAACAAGAGTTTGGCAGCTGCACCCGTGGGATCAGAATTTCATCCCAATCCGCTCTCCCTTTGCAACAGCATTAGCCACCCTCTGGGGATGGTTCTTCAGGGGTTGCATGTTCTCAGCCCAGCTTTAACAGAGCTGTTCCCTGGCCCCCCAGCGCATGTTTCTGCAGCATCACCTCCTGCCCCCTCTCCAGCAGCGCCAGGGTGCGTGGGTGCACAAAGAAACCCGTACAGGCGTCCCCAAGGACGTCACCTGAAGATGACGAGGTCCAGAGGTGCGGCAGCACACGCTGTATTTTACAGCCAGCCACCTCCCGGAGCTGGAGCCCACGTGGAGGTACCCGAGGTACTTCCACCCAGGCTGGGCAGGCAGGGCCAGCGTTCAGTGGGAGAGACCAGCTTGCAACCCCAGTGACCCAGCCGAGACACCGAGGACATTGCAGTGACCCCCTCCATCCCCACAGGAGTTTCCCAAAAGCCTTCAAGGCTGCAGGCACCACAGCAGAAGTCCCCAGCACAGGCAACGTTCCTGCTGACCCCTCCAAAACCCGACGCGCCGCGCTCCGACTGCAGAACTTCAAGTTTTGTAAAAAATTACGTATTACGCCATGCTTCAGCTGAAACATTAACATGGATTGTAGGGGAAAACTCCATCTCTTTCAGTGACCTTTCCCTTTGTTTAGTTAAAACTTTCCTTTCTAGTACTACAATTTATTATTAGATCCTTCTCTATGAAAAATGCAGCAAGGGGAAACATCACTTACTTGAACTAATAAATCATTTTCTAAAAGATTGTCTAAGTTTTACTCTGCTGCTTAAGTTTCTCTCTGTATTAGCGGCACCCTGCCCAGTCACACCACGTTCAGAAGCGCCCTCCTTACAACTTGGCTTTGAACTTTTCAATAAATACATTTTAAGACCAATTAAAACGAGAACAGCTCACGCAGCACGGCAGGACGTCGAGCAACAGCTCCCGTGGGTGCCCCAGCCCGCAGGGACCCCCGGCAGGACCCCGGCAGCCCCGCACTCACCTCCCGCACCCCCGCCCCAGCCCCGCACTCACCTCCCGCCCCACCGGCCGCTCCGGACGGCGTCGCGGGTGACAGGACCGGGGCAGAGCAGGCGGCGGCCGCCGGGCCCCCCCTCCCCGGCCGCTCCGCCTCGCCTCCCCCCGCTGACACACGCCTGACATCACCGCCCCTCCCCGCCGCGACACCGCCCCGACCCACCCCTTCCTCCCGAAACAGCGAAAACCGAAGCCCGGAGAGGACCCAGGAGGGTTTTTACCGGGGGGCTGCGCCCCTGCGGAGCACCCCGAGGCGTCGCGGGGGGCGGAGGCGGGAGCGAGGGTGCGGGGGGGCTGCAGCGGGCAGCCCGGGCCCGGCCCCCCCGGCCTTGACTCACACCCCAGAGGCAACAGGTCGGACCGGCGGCGCGGCCGGTCCGCTCCCACGCTCCGGCAATCCCCGGGCGTGCTCCCGTGACCGCTGGAAACAGCCTTATCGGCTGCGGTGGTGACACCCCGTCCCCTCCATCACTTCCTCTGGGTTTTTCCTCCTCCGGACGTGCCCTGCGTTCCCGAGGGCTGCGGGAGAAGGGGGCACCTCTCCTCGGTGGCAGTTGGCAGGGGGATAAGAGGCAGCTGCCCCACCACCTCGAGCAGCCCCTTGCCCAGGCAGAGGGACACAGCAGCACCCCAAGGGGCTGGGTGGACCCTTCCATGAGGAGCTGCCTGCGCAAATCCAACGCCAGCCCTCGGGGAGACCGTTTGTGGTGCCAAAAAGGAGAAAACAAAAAAAAAGCCTTTGCCTTTGTAAGGAAACCCTCACGGCATTGCCTGAGGATGTGGGCAGAGCTTTGCCCCATTTCCTCCCCACCCTGTGAGATCCATCCCAGCCCAAAAAGGAGCTGATGGGCGCCCCAAGCATTTGCAGCCGGATACATTCAGCACAAAGACGTTTGCCTCCGTGCCCGAAGACACGCAGGACCGGGACAACTCCAGCCCCCCCACAGCGAGAGAGATGGCGGGGCCGTGTTTGAAATCCTGCACAAAGGACACATTTTTGCTCTTACAGACTGAAAAGTGCCCTGTCCTTAAGCTATCTCACTTAAGAACAATATAAGCTCCTCAGCAACCAACTCTTCTGACAAACCCTCCTGCAGTCAGGTCCTTAAAAAAAAAGACCAATGATGATATGAGTAGCTTCAGAATAAGTTGTGGACTAATAGTATTTATATAGGTGCACTTAAAAATAATAATGAATGAATGTATTAACGAGTGTCTGCCTAACAGGTCTGGATTCATGAACACAAGAGAGGAAAAAAGGCCTCAATACAAACAAGAGCAAAAAAAAGTAATAAAGAATAAACCAGAGTAAAGCAAAGGAAATTCTATAAACTCCTTCAAATAAAATTTTTCTAAATTGTGGTCAAAAGGCAATACTCAGGGAACTGTCACTGCACCAGAGTTCTCCTGCTCCCTTCAAATACACCCTAACTCTGTACAGACATGTTTCTACATAATTCCTAATTTCAATCTTACCTAAACTACATGCATATTAAAAGACAAAAGAGTTGTAAAAAAAAAATCTGGAAATCTGAAACTGGTTTTTGAGGGCTGGCAGAACAATTAGGAATAATTAAAATGTTTTTGTGGAAGTTTTGCAATGTATGTTCCCTTTAACCAGATTATTAGGTCCACCTGAGCTAATGAATGTTTTCCTAATAGCCTCCCCATCCATTTAGATTGCCAGATCCTTAAAGGCTCCGGAAAACTCCCATTGAGCAGAGCAGGGGCTGCCTGTCCGATTCTACAAGCAGAATTTGGCCTGGTCAAGGTTTGTTTTCTGGGTCTTTTTGGAGCAGGCGGAGGTGCAAAGCTCTCTGACCACACCTCATTACTCGGGCACCTCTGTGCCCCAGCCAGACTCCTACCACCCAGCTGCTGCTTTTGCCAGCCCCTGAGTTTTAAGCTTCCTGCGTTTCTCCTGCGATCCCCTTCGAGATACTACAGAACACTGAGCAAACGGGTATCATCCTCCTAACCCTCTTTCCCATACAAAAAGAGCCGCGATTGTAGTCTAACACGACACAAAGCAGACAGACTGCTAAAGAGTGAGAGACCTTAATAAAAGCAGCAGTTGGCTTTTTTACCTGGCTGATCTTGCATCCAGTTTTGAATAAAATGCAAGTTTGTCTGGGCCTGACATCAGGAGCTCACTGGCTCAGAAAAACGGCCCCATCAGGATCCCAGGCAGGAGCTGGCAGAGCCTCTGCCTTGAGAGACGTGCAAGAGAGCTGCTCAGGGGCCCTTTGCTTAATAGTCTTATCAGCCTGATGCATTTTATTTAAAAAAGATTTTTTAAAATCCTTATTTTTTTTTTCTTTTTGCAAGGGGGTGAAAGTCTGGAGGGAAGCTGGCTGCAGGGGTTGTGTGGCCAAGCACTGCTGCAGAGCTGCAGCACGTGCCAGGGTTGCACCCGGGATGTTGCCAAGGCTGATGGCAAATTCTAACCAAGAGCTAAATTACCCCCATCTTTGATTTTCCACCCAAGGGATCACTGGGTGAGGTCAGCAGGGAAGTGCAAGCCACGCTGCAGCGTTCGCGGCGGCCTTTCCCTCGGGAAGCACTTTCAAAGCACCTTGTGGGATGTGCGGTGCCTGTAAGGAGGTTCCGCAACCGGAGTCCCAGGAACTGGCTGGGAACGGCATCTCCAGACAAATCTGGCAATTCAGACCACGGAACCATAAAAGATTTCTGCCCACAGGAACGCGCCCCACCCCGATGAAGGAAATTACCGCCCTGCCATCAACACTGGAAGAAGGGCTGCGTTTCAGCCCCTCCGCTGCAGTTTGCTGTCTGTCATGCTACCTTCAACCGAAATCTTTTTCTCTCAAATTGCTACACCTGGCCATGGAGGGAGGCATTTGAGGAGATGTCAGGAGAGCCAAACTGCCCCACCTGCAGCAACTTCTGAGAGGAGGAGGCAGACAGCTCCCACCTGCACCAGCATAAATTGGCAGAGCTCACCTGGAGGCATCCTTCATCTCTTCCATATTAAGCCATTCCTCTAAAAACCTCTTCAATCTCATTTTTTTTCTAATGCATTACAATCCATCCTTGCTCAGTTCTCACTAGTGTTGGTATTAACAAGACTCAGAGATGTCTCAGCACAAAACTGTCCCAAAATGCGTGTGTTTTGGGGCAGGTGACGCTCAAGAAACTTTCTGCACATCTGGAAGGAACTGAATTTCAGAGCAGTCCCGTAAGAGCTCTGTGTTTATTTTAAATAATTACGTGAGCTTGGTATCTTATGTCTAAATCAACGGCTTTACTTGGTGAGAAATAAACACCATAAAAGAAACCTCTGCCTAATTAGATCCGCCTGCTGAGAAGCCCGTATGAATCCTGTTGTGTTCTGGGCAATTCAGCAAAGCACGACAGCAAATTTACATTAAGTGAATGTTCTGCAAGGGAAAACTTTCAGCATCAGCTCTTAGTATATGTTGAATTAAAAGAAAAATATCATCAATATTACACATTTCAAAACCAGTATACTCTTAACAAAAACACTTCTGAGAAGATAAGGTATTAAAGACAACCAGCAACAGAATCGAAATTCTTGTAGATTTGAAACAATACCATAAGCAAGATTAGTTCTTCTCTTCAGATATTATAGTTCATTTATCACCAGGGAGTCGCCCACAGAAACACAATGAAGTGGGAGAACAAGTCAAGAAGCCAGCAAGCTGCTTTCTCAAATTCCCATCCCTCAGAGGATCACCACGTATTGGCTGAACCCAGAATAAACTCAACTCGTACCATAATACACGCTCCATAAACAAGATGAGGCATTGTTTATCTCACCAGTGAGAAGAATAGGAGTAGAGATAAAAGGGAGATCTATGCAGTTGTGAAATGGCATACGAAGTCCTGAGACCCGCTTTATGCTTTTCCTAATTGATTCAGAGGAGACTGGGGACAGGATCTTGGCATGCCACCCCATAGCAAGCAGGAGGCAGCTCTCGGTATTAAGTGCAGCTGAAGGGAGAATATGTTTGCAAAGCAGCAGGACTGCAGAGTTAATCCCAGGTCTGAGTTGAAATCTGAACAAGGGCTGCCAAACCCAGGCTTTTTTACGCCCTGTGAGATTTCAGGATTATAATCAACTGAGCTCAGTGTAACCTCCAGCCAGTGTGGAGTCACTGCTTTTATCTACAAAGACAATTTTCATAAATGACAAAAAATACTTCTCCATTTTCAGTCTATTATAGTGCCAGAGCACAGCGCTTCCCTCGGTGCCCATCAGCTCACAGTCCTGGGAGAGGGGTAAAACCTGGGCTCGCTTCGCTAGAAACCGCTTCCAAAGCGATACAAGCTTTCAGGAGTGACTTACAGCAACAAAGCTCCTTTCTCCAAACCATCTCAGGTCAACCAGCAAAATATTAATAGCCGGACGCAAACCTCCCCAGCCAGCTTTATGCAGACAGACAGACACAGCAGGTTCTCCTGGTCCAGCCCTGAGTTACACACCGCCCTCTCCAACAACACACGTTCCCCTCACGGATGACTGATGGGACATGCGCAAGCGTTGGCAAGGCTGGGCGATACGGATCTGGAGATTGCTTCATCCAGGTCTGTCGTGCGAGTTGCTTCCTGTGAAGAGTTCTCAGCCTTGGACTTCACACAACAGTGCTGATCCAACAACGAAATCTTGGGATAACCACTGTGCTCCAAGGCTCGTATTTAGGTCTCTTTGCCTAAAGACCTACTTGGGTAAAGCCAAAAGATTTCACTTTTGGAGGAGGATGGTTATATTTCTTGGGATTTAATCGACACTGCATTAATGGGTGCAGTTAATTTTACGGTTTTTTTTTTATTATATTATTTTTAAAATTTTATTCTGAATATGGACTTGGCTCTTGCCAGATGCCTATGGTGGACATATTAAACAAATGCAGCTACATCTGACAGCAGCCATTAGCATCGCAGAAAAGACACAGGGAGCAGAATAAAATCCCCCGGTGTAAATTCAGCTGGAGCACAGGCACCAATTCCTGTTCAAAGCCTCCCACCTGAAACTCGGCAGCCTTCCCACTGCAGCCAGTACCAGAGAGGTCTGCACACCCAGAGATCACTTGTAGATTTAAAATTAGGAAAGGCCAGCTTGGTCTTCATTAGACTTGGACTCAGCCTTTCCCTTTTATTGAGTTAATCAGCTGCACGTATATTTAAACATCACTAACTGGAGAAGTGGAGCACAGTAAGGATGCTTTCTCCCAGAAAGCTAGGGATAAACACAACAGCACTTTTGATTCACAGTATAAACAGCAGGATAACACCAGCACATGGCAGTTATGAGTTTGGCTCCATTCTGAAAAGCAAAATAACAAAATTCTGCTAAATCCAGCAAAACTAACACCTCTGCTCCAAGAGACAGGCGTGGTTTACATGCCTACTCTCCTCTCACCTGCTGCTTCGGAAAGGACTGTGCTTGCTGGCTCCTCAGAGATTCAGGCAAGCTATACAGACTCTTCTCTCTGAAATATATTCTGATACATTCATAAATACAAACAAACAACAATACTGGTTAAAAGGAAACTTCTGCCTGACGCATCACAGGCAGCAAGGCTACAGCTACACCGAAATAAACAGCAGTATCTCAACATTTTAACTCCAAACCCAAGACTGGACGTGGGTGCCTCTCTAGACCCAGCATCCACTTCCCCCCCAAAAGCAATCTGATTCCAGTTACTTCCACGTATCACATCCAAAGTGCACTTTGTATTTCAAACCCTGAAACACGTTTTGTATAAAAAAACCTGCATATTTAGCCACAGGTTAAAAGTAGTCATGACTCAGGACAAGCTGTGGCTTAAGTCATTTTGTCCCCTCCTATTAACACCAGACACAAAAAGGACACTACAACCATATCCTTCCCCACTTTTTCAATCAGCTTATTAGCATTAAACTGTCCCTCTGCATTTAGGCTCCTCTCTCCCACCTTCCCTTTTAATCTCTATCCTCTGATGTACAATTATAATTACAGTAAAGCAGACAACTATTATAATTTCTATTGTAACACTTCCACTGCAGAGGTGACCTTTGTTTTTTATTTTATTTTTCTTCAACACAACTTCTGCTGCGTTCAAAGGCAACGCCTCATAACTAACTGTAGCAGGGTGTGACTTATTATCTGGGCCCTGCTGACCTTAAAAAATTTTCTTAATCTGCCTGGTTGATGTTGTAAACTGAAATCCCACAAGCATAAAAACTGCTTGGCAAAGCAATGCTTCTAGACAGGCAGGCTGCATTTTCTTGGAGAGCGTTGCTGGTCACAGCTGGACGTCTTGGCTAGAGAATGATCTGTGCTTGACCTGACCAGAAAATCTTGTAGATGTTGCATAGAAACTCGGAAGTGCTCAAGAGCAAGAGGAGCTCCTTGGTGCTCTCCCTTTGATGATCAATGGCTGCATCAACATTGACTTGATTTTCTAGGCTTCCACTTGTGTCACTGTCATTTAAGAACAAGCATGGTAAGAAAGATGTTAGGCTCAACTAATCGCTTTACTAAACAAAGCAAAGGCAGGACATATGAGTTCAACCATGGACACACAGGTATATAAATATACCAAAAGAAACCAAGTCACAGCCTGCTCTAGAAAAAGAGAAGATCAAGTCGGGAGCTTGAAGGGGAATTACTCTTAACAAGGAAGTTTTGTTAAGCCGTGTTTTTTGGCACAAATTCACGAAACAATATCATTTTGCAAATGTAAAATTCCCTGGCAGGAAGCACACACTTCATGTGAGCTCCTGCCCAGATCATTCCCGGGGAAGGAGAACGGCAAAACCCCAGGTTCTCCAGCTCCTCACGGCTTAGATGTTCCAACAAAGACATGACCAGAAAGAAACCACGCGCACCCAACCCAACAGCATGGCCCCTACACATGCAGTCCTGGCTCTTCCCCCCAGCCAAGCAGGTTAAATAACTCTTCAAAGGCTGTTAGGGCTCAGTCCTGTCGGAAGCAGACATATGCGGCTACAGGACTGGGGGAGCTCCCAACAGGTGTGCTGGGGCTGCATGATGGGTTTCCAGGGCCACCAGCAGAAGACCCTCTGTTAGGGCCAGCTGACGGGGGCTTCGAGGGAGCCCACAGTGTGATACAGGACTCTCTGCCCTGTTTAAACAACAAGGGAGGCTGTTGGCAGAGTTCATGCTGCAGGAGACACGCTGGGGAGCAGGGGGGTGGAAAAAGAGAAGAACAACCTCCAGTATTGTCATTTACTCTCAATCCCCCCTTATAATTCATTGCATCATGGAAACATACAGTTGCCTAAACAGGCCTGCAGTTTCACACAGTTCCCCTCATATTTCACGGATATCAGTGCAGTTTTATCCCTTCACACACAAAGAACACCTACGAAAGCCAAGTGGAAACACTGCTCGAGTACAAGGCCTTTAGTTCAGGACTTGAAAAAACCCAACTGCTTCATACTTCTGTAGTTATCCCCAGAGGCTGCTAAAATTCTTGTCCAGGCTGTCCTGAGACCACCAAACTCAAAACAACACACAAGCCAAAGCTCCCAAAGAGAGTTTCCACTATCTAGGGAAGAGGGAGAGCTTCACCGCCTCAGTGCCAGCAGAATTCTCCTCCTCCCTCCACCCCTTGTCTTTTGCTCACTAGTCTAATAAGCAACAGCTTAAAAAAGTATATTCTGACATGCAACACTGCCCACCTCCCCCTGAAAAAAATCAGATGCAAAAAACTTACTTTTCTGGGCTTAACTTTGTCTTGTAAGTCGTACTGGCCTATTCCTTTGTAACTTATTCCAAGCCACCACGGGATTCCTTGTTTATCCTGAAAAACAGATGTCTACATAACCAAGAGCTACTCAAGAATTAAGCAATTCCAAGATAACAGCCCATTTCATTCTGTGACAAGTACCAGTAGGTACGGCATGAGGACATTCTTTGCAAACAAGTTGATGTGAAGTGGATTGCTGGGGTGAACGTGTAAACTTTCTCCCCCTGCTTTCCCAGGCAGAGGCAAGAAACTAGGTGGTGGTTGTGCAAAGTGGACAAAAAAGCGACAGTGCTGCTGAAACAAGGAGGTGTCACTCGTTGCAGGAGTGGCTGTGAGGGGGGAAGGATATGGGACAGAAAAAAAAAAACAAACTGTGGCCAATGACTACATCCACTAAATTCAGGCATGGACAGCCGCAGGAGGGGAGAACAGCGCAAAACATCAGCTTCTCGGGTACCACAGTCATGGCCGTGACTCAAAGCAAGGAGACATCATCTCTGCTGAGCTCTTCTGCACAAACCACTTTGGCCCAGGCTCTGCTCTACAAACGGGAATAAATGGTGTATTTCCATCACTCTCCAAAAATATTTCTCGGCATTTCACCACTCCAAGTACGCACCCACTATTCACCTGCCACTTCGAAGCAGTCTTTAGAGAAAAAAAATACAACGTAGAAATCTTGATTAGAAATGTCTCTGGGGAAACTATTAACTGCTTCGGATCTAGAAGTGATATCCAGTTTAATTAATCTGATATGAATTTAGCTTCTGATAGGATTACAGAAGGTTTTACAAAGATTCCTTTCTGTCTTCTGTAGCACATAATGCTTTGCTGCTCTCTGGAAACAATTTTTAAAGAATTTTGACGGGGGGAAAGTTATAGATGTTGAAAAATGAGAGGTTTAATTCTGATAGAAAAGTACTGAATCATGAAACTACTCCTATAGGAATGTAATCACACGTAATAAGCTAAGCAATCACATTATCTATGGGCATTTACTAACCTTTACTCCATAGTAATGAACTCCATATGTTGGCAAAGCTTCTACCACTTTCATGTACCTGTAGACAGATTTATAGTGTATCAGATTATATTCTCTGGAGGGAATAATATCTATTAACATATTTTTTTCACACATACATTCAGGACATGTCATTTATCATTTGCATATTTTGAAGGTCTTAATTGAAGTCTCATGTTTTGAGAAAAAACTTCGCATCCTGGCTTGGGGAAAGATGGGGTATTTTGGCCCAGCTAAAGCAAATGGAAACCTCTCATACAACAAAACATTCAGTCTCTTATCAGAAGGTCGGGGAGCTGAAAGTAAAAATTCTGAACTGAATCTGTGAGCCTTTTGGGAAACATTGGTGGTAAAGACCTGCCTATAATTATTCCATTATGGTACTCTGGTTACAATGGATAGGCTCCAAATGAAAGTGTTTATGCAGTTGTATGACTGTTTCATGAGGCAATTCAGACAACCACTGAACAGACAATTTCCCCCCTTGTTCCCCTTGAAAAAAAACACCCCTGAATTAGAGACAGAGTTACAGGCATCGAGGGACGTGAGAAAAACTACAAGTTGTCTACATTGTGCAACCATGGCAATCATCTCAAACTTCTCGGTTTGTCATGCATCCCAGTGCATTTGCCTGTACGAAGTACAGTAATATTAATGCTAAATTAAAATTCCACAGGCTCTGTATGCATCTTGGAAGACCTTGTTCTTTTGAAAGCCAAATTCTGAATAAACAGCTTTATTTTTTTTATAGGACCTAAAAGTAATGCTCGCTCTTAAGAGTTTGGTGTGAAAACGAATTGATAGCAAGCAGGGTATGGAGAAGAGTCTTCCAATAAAGTAAGGTCCAAATAATTTTTTTTATATTTGAGGTATCTGCAAGCCCATGAAATCTGAAACTTCAAATAATTTAACTTTGAAATGTAACTCAATAAAAAAAGAATCTGACAGATAAAAATGGTGAAGTTTGCAAGCAATAATGACCAAAACAGCCTGCATTGCCACTCCTCAACAAAAAAAGAAAAAAAGTAAAAACATCGTTTTCACAAATTAACAAGTGTCATACTCACTGAACAATGGCTTGTCCTCTGGTCAGACCTTTAATTTGTGTATAATGCTCAATTACTCTGTCCTCACTGCAAACCAAGCACAAAACCCAATTTAGAGGCTCAGTGACTTTTTTCATGTGTGACGGCATCTGTCGAAATTCAGACACCTGCTCAGCATGCAGAGAAGTGTCCCTCTGTACATTTCTCACTCTGGTTTACATTGTTTCTTACTGATTTCTTTCCCACCCTTCATTAAGCAGCACGGAGCTGCCTGGCTGATCCCCACCACTGCATGCCAAGTTCCAGACTAATTAATGAATCGTTTCGGATCAACCTGCCCTGCTGCAGATGCTGCTGCAGAATAATGGTACTAATTGTATAAATTCATTTTCACATTCTAAAGGGCCAAAGCTTCAAAGGATGGTTAATGCTCCATATGTAAGACAGAAGAAGTTAAACCAGAAATGTTTTCATTCCAGTGTATTTTTTCCCCTGACATTTCATAGGTGAAAATACAGATTTGTCAGCAATGACCTTCTTGCATTTTTCCTGTTACATACTTCAACATTTTGTTTTAGTGGAATGTGAAATAAAATATGCATTTAAGTGTCAGACACTTGAAAGCACAGAAAAACCCAGCAGTATTCCTTCTGAAAAAAACCAAATCATAAGCAAGTACTGCTATACTTGAAAATCTATCAGTACACATCAAGCCTAAAAATAATGAAACAAATGAGGAAGTCAAACTTGCACAAAGGGCATCAATTCCAAGGAAACAAAATCATTGATTAATCCCAAATACTGTGTTCCTTTACAGCAGATTCAAGCCACAAAACTGGACCTGCCTTTCTGTTTCCAGCTTTTCTAGCTTATTTTCTCCCCCTGTCCTATCGAGGAGAGCAGCTGGGTGGGCATGTGGCAGCCAGCCAAGGTCAACCCACCAGAGGCTCTACTGTGTGACGGTTGAAGAGCAAGGTGCTCTTTGCAAACCCAGGCTTGGCTGGAGTTCAGATTTCAGCTCTTTCTAATGCATGGTCCCCACATATTCTGATCCAGCATTTTCTGATCCAGCAATTTAATTTGAGTGAACTTTCAATGAGGGAGTTGCAACGGATCTCACGTAATTTATAACTCCAATTATAATTCCAGTTCTAAAAATTGGAAATGCTTGAACACAAGCAATTAACTCCAAGTCCTATATCATACAGGCTGAAAAGTCTTAAAAGAGTTTGCAAAACTGTGTAAAAGTGATCTTGTCATTACCATTCCTAGCAATGATTTACATTGTACAGTAAATAGCTCACCAGTAAGCGAGTGATGGATGCTCCTGCAGCGTCTTGGTAGGAAAGACAGGCAGTGTCTTCAAGTGTTTTCTAGTGTCTTCATCACTAAAACCAAAAATGTCACAGAGTCACTGCTAGTGAGTCGCAGATGCAATCATTAGTTTCAGCAGAAGGAAAGGGCTGGATTCGTTACCCAAGAACATGGTGCATTGCCCCATATCAGGCTGTCATAGCAACGTAACTTTATAGGCCCTCTCACATGACAGTGATGTATACGGTGTCACGCAGACTCATGTTGTAACTCATTATACAGACACGAGATTCTTGGGCCACTGCGGCAGAAGCACTGTATCAATATTTATTTTGCACACTCTCACTCTATTTGCTGAGTGCAGAATGAGCCCTGAAACACCTGCACAAGGAAAGCCTCTGCCCAAAAGCAAGGCTTGTAGTGCTAACCGTTGCTCTATCTGTAGCTAAAATCCTACCTCTAGACAGTAAATTTCATGAATCACACAGAGAATCAATCAGGTTGGAAGAGACCTCTGGGATCATCAAGTCCAACCATTGCCCTAACACCACCATGTCAACTAGACCATGGCACTAAGTGCCATGTCCAGTCTTTTCTTAAACACATCCAGAGATGGTGACTCCACCACCTCCCTGGGCAGCCCCTTCCAATGTCTAATAACCCTTTCTGAGAAGAAATTCTTCCTCATGTCCAACCTGAACCTCCCCTGGCGAAGCTTAAGGCTGTGTCCTCTTGTCCTATGACTAGTTGCCTGGGAGAAGAGGCCAACTCCCACTTGAAGCAGCATGGTATTTGTCAAATCTCAGAGTTTAACACTGATCTGATTCAAAACAAAAGGTTTCAGTTCATATACTTTAAAATATTTTCACTGAAAATAGTTTTCCTGGACTGCTCATTCTACAGAAAGTTCAAGTATTTGGACTCCGGACCCAGCCTGGAATGAAATAAAGAGGGTTGAAGTATGTGAAAGCAATTTGTCACAAAAAACCCCAGCAGAGTATTTAAAAACCTATTTACAGGCATCAGTAAAATGGTTAATATTTTCTCCTTATATGCTCCATTAATTAATTAGCTGAAACTTGCATGCCTCATTCCTGCAGGACTTCTGCGTGCCTTCGCAGCAGCGCCAACAAGCACAAACATGACTTTTCTACATAAGGAATGCATCAGTCACGTCCATCAGCATCCGCCTTGACTTCTGCAGCCAGGCTTTCCTTGAAGGTGCTTTCCTGGCTCCCAACCTCTGTTTTCGTGAGATCCCACTACTACAGATTTCATCTGAGTTACGTCCCCCCTCTTCCCTCAAAATCAGCACCCTGTGCATCAGTAGAATGGACCAGAGCACAGAAATCTGCTCCATGGGCACCGCGGATCAACCTCTGCCGACAGAGGAGGCAGCAAACCCCTAAGCACTTTTCCGTCTCACGTGGCAGATGTCACATGGAAGGAGCAGTAAATTAAAGCTTTTTGTTGCTTGGCGAGCATGGGCTAATCGCTCTGCAAGCTTCTTCCCTAGCCCTGACAATGTGCCTCAACCCTCACTAAGAGGGACCACCTCTGGGGATGAGGAAACAGTTCAATCAACAGCCTATTTATTATTCACTGTCTTTGATGAAGTTGCCAAGAATGGGGTCAATTAGTGCTGAGGAGCTTTGAGTGCTGAGCTTTGCCGGGCCAGTGCTCTTCTGCCACGAATATACAACTTTTCTTTGCAAGCTGGCCAGCACCCAAGTGCCACAAATGGGGACAGCTGGGTAGAAAATCAGCATCTCTCCTCTCAATGCTCAAATATGGCCAATGCTCACAAAAGCTGAGGGGGTTTTATTCACCCCTTAAAAGCCCATTTTGATGGGGTCAAAAGGCTGCAGGACATCTCAGCTTGCAGCAAGAAGTTAGGTTACCAGGGGTTTGTAGGGACACATGAAAATGCAGACAGAGCACACCCTCCTGAGGTCTCAAGAAAGCAGAGCAAAAAATAAAATTTTTTTAAAAAAAACCCCAAACCACAAACCAAAAAACCAAGCCCTGAGCAACCTGGCCTGATCTCACAGCTGACCACAGCAGGAGGTTAGGCCAGATGACCTCCTGAGGTCCCTTCCACCTTCAATCAGACTCACAGGATAATTATTAAAATGAAAATTTCCTCCTATTTTTAAGCCTGACTCACAAGTGCAATGGCTGCTGTAGCAGTCAGGGTTGGCAGGGAAATGCAGGGAAGCAGGAGAGGTTTTCGAAAGAGGCAGAAACAAAATAGCTCATTTTTACCAAACAAAAGGGCTGTTCCTCTAAATATAGATTCCCAACCCACAATATTCATAATCAGAAGTTTAGTGGTTGGTCTCTAAACCCCTATATAGAAACCTTGCTGCCAGCAAACAACAGAACGCCCAAGCAAGGGCTGAAGCACTGAGGAGGCTGATGCTGGGAGGTGAGAGCTGAGCTGTGGCAGAGGCAGGCAGGCAGGGGGGACAGGACAGTGACCCCCCCAATCTCCCAGCTGTCACCACCGCAGCCAGGTGGAGAGGTCCCATGCTCTCCTTCACCGGCTATTATGGGGCCAGTAGCCTCACCATCACTGAGACTCTGCAGAAATACCACGAATCCTGGCAGCTGCATCCTACCGTGCCCTGAAATGCCACCTTTGCACAATTCATGGCCTCCAGCCCAGCTACTCGCCTTCCTGTTTGGTTTTTGGGCCCCTCGCCTCTGCACCTGGTTAAGTAGCTACTTACTTTATCCCCATCAAATGCCAAAATGAGGGCACTAGTTAAGCTTGAGTGATGACCAGCAGCTCATCAACATGGAAATGTCTACCACTGAATTTAAACCAAGCACCAGCCAGCCAGCGCACCCACCTCCCTGATGAGGTCTGTGGGCTCAGAGCTGACATGTATAGTGACTAAAGGGCTGCAATCACATCTGTGCCACAATGCAGGGCACGTCCCTCCAGCACCACGGGCCCTGGTGCAGTTCAACAGCAGGCAGAGTCCACAGAGCTGTGACGACTTACTGGGGAGCTGGACCTTCTCTGTTCTGCCAACCTACAAATTCACCCAACTTCTTGCAATAGCAGAGAATACACTTCCTTTACAAGGCAAAGTTGGCCCTTGGGACTTGCCTGCCTGAAGGGACCCAATCTCACACCCTGAGGTTCAGACACACTGTCCTGTCCATCTGCAGCTGGAGAGAGTCCATCAAAATGGACTTACAAGGCCTAAAAGTCTCTGAGAAGCCACATGAGGATTTTTTTTTCGTCCTGCATAATTATAAGATAAAGCATGAAACAATCCTAGAAAAAAAGACCTGGGAGAAACAGGGCACAGCTCCTTGCACACTGGATGCCTTCAGACAGCGCAGGCTGGCACGCAGCAGCCCTGATTGCTGACTGCGCACACAAGGATTAGCATTTGGGATGATTCACGGCTTCAGGGATCATAAAAGCCTCAAATAGCCCTCCCCCTCCTTCCACAGAGTTCATTATCACTTCATCTGCAATGAGGAGCCTGAGCACGTCTCCCCTTGACCTTCAGGATCACTTTCCCAAGCCCTCTGAGACCCAGCCGTTCCCCAGAGGTGACAACTCCAGATAGCAGGAGCGACAGTTTGAATTATTACCTGGTTCCTGTTTGGTTTCACAACAACCACAAGACGATACAGAAATCACAGGGCAGACAGCCCCGGCTCCAAATGTCCAACCGTCTACGCTATCTACCAACCAAACACACCACTGTTGTATCTGGCTTGTCCACAGTCAGTTCTCGTCGGGGCAGGAGGAGGACTCTCAGCTGTCGGGATGGAAGGGCCCACTTGCATTTCATCTGACCTTTGCTACACAGGGGGCTTCTTGACTGGTGGTTCTTGGCAAAATTTCAATACATAAACTTAAACCACCCAGAGCCAACAGGACTGAACGTTTTTGGCAAAAGGTTTGTTTATTCCCCACAGGAGGAGACTATAGGAAACTCATCTGAAGTATTTTTCCACTATGGAGAAGATACAAAGAAAACCAGCAGACGGACCCTTTCCTTCCCATTCCACCCTCTAAATGGGAGTTTCCTCTCTGGCAGATACCAAACAGAACTGGAACTGATCTGGGCAGTGCAAATGAAAATCCACACCAGATCCTCCTCACCCCAAACCTCAGCTTGCGTTCTTGGTACTGTCCATATTTAATTTTCTGTCCCAATGTGAACGCACACTGGGCAGGACTGTGTCCCCATCAGCGTGCCCCGCTCATCAGTGCCAGCTCGATGGAGATGGAAGAGCAGCGTGCCTCTAAAATAACCAATAGCAATATTTAACCACATGCCATACTACGAATAGAAGTTCCCACATTCACAGTACTACCTCTAGCAGCAAACCAGGATCAATCCCACGTGCTTCCTACAACCCGCTGATGTTCCAGTGACATTTTAGGCATCTTGCTAAAACCCCAACAGAAATCTGGGAAGGAACCAAGCCAGACTATTGTGGCACGCTCTGCCTAAAGCACATTACTGAAAATTAAGAGACGTACATATTTATGCTCCCAGAAAGTGCATCTTCACAGCTTGTAATCGAGCGATACAACACTCCCTGCTAGGCAAAGATTTACAGAACTGTGCTAATTAGGACCATTTGTCAACGGCTGCCCAGGCTTTTCCCTGCGCCCACTGTCAAAAATAGCTGATGCCTGTTGCTAATGCAGGTAAGAGCTAAGATGTAATAAGATGTTAATGAGATGAGCATAAAACGTGAAGAGCAATAGGCACACCCAGAGCAGCAAAAGCAATATACTGGGCTACAACATAAAAGCTTATCAGCCCACATCATCTTTGTAAATATTAACAGCTTGATAAGGACAGGACTTCAGACAACTTTTAACTGACTAAAGTGATGTAGGTGTGTCTGCCTCTGCTGAATTGTGTTGATAACACTTTAAGGCAGGAATTTATCACCGGGGAAAGTTCATTGTATAGTGATTTTCCTCTACTCCCAAAGCCTCTTGACCTCACATAAATACTTACTCTTGTGTTGCTGTGTGATCATTAGAGTAAGTCATTCCTGGGTCTTTCAGAATGTCACTATTTTATATTCGATTTCACAGACACCTAAAAATCAGCAGACAACTTCTGTGAAATGCGTGTGAGATACAAGGAAACGTGGACCTTCACAGCTAAAAGACGATACAATATTACCCTGAATCATGAAGATGCTTCAAAACTTTCCCTTCGGATGATTATTCTTATTCTGTTCAAGATATTTAGAGTTAGCGAAACAAGTACAAACAGCACACAATTAGATCAGATACTTAAAAGCTGACAATCTAAGTTTTCAGAGGGCTGGTCAGGTTACTCAGATGACGTTAGTAATGGTCCTATTTCTTGACAATAGCCACTGAATTCCTTTGCTATTCGATTACAAGCAATGCTATACAATGCAGTACAAGAACATCCCGTGTTGCTGCCCACACCTCAGCCTGGTCCTAAGGTGACTTTCTAAAGCAACCAGACTTCGGGCAGCATCACCAAGGTGCTCCCATTCCACACATTCACAGATGAGAGCCAGCAACACGGACCACCACACTGCAGCTGGGCTGCTTCAGCAACAGGTGCCTTTTCTGTAGGTTTTTGTTTTGTTTCAAAATAAATGCAAGGGCAGAGCGTGGCAACCTCATGCTCCCGGGGAGGTTGGTCTGCCTTTCAAGGTACCCCAAGAAACAGGTGTGAGGAAGCAGCAAGGCAACGGAGGGGAAAAAATGAGCAAGGTTAAAAGTGCGAGAGAAAAAAGTGGGGGGGAGGAAAACAGAGGGGAAGGTATGGGGAGAGCGGATGGATTTCGCAGCTTTCGAGGGTGTCAGAGCAGCAGGATCTTGAAATGCACGCTCTGACAAATCCTCTTTTGTGACAAATGCCAGACGTTTCCCATCATTTCCCAACCGTTGAGTTAATGGTCTGCTGGCACACTCAAAGTTACTTTTCTATTGAAGGAAGACCAGGATCCGTAAAGGCCATAAGCAAGGGGCTCCCATTAGCAGAGGACAGCCAGAGCCAAACCTTAACCCCCTCAGTGAGCGGGGAGCTTCGCCTGGGGCAGGACTGCAAAGCCTGCCACTTGAATACCAGATAGGAACCGCCTGCTCAGAAAGGTATTTGAAGGAGCATTTCTAAGAGCCTTCCAACCCTGTACGTGAAAAGGAACACGATAAGCAGCGCAGATGTCTTTTTCAACGCCAGGCTTGTTGTACACCTATGCTGCGGCCATGCTGTGGATTCCCACTGCAACAACAGGTTTAGTTTCACAGCTCAAGAGCGACCTGCACCAAACACAAAGCATGGCTGGGGCTGGGCAACCGTTCCCCACACTTAGCACAGGCTGGACTGCAGCCTTGAGACCCCAGGCCTGACCTCCAGCTCCAGCCCTGCTCCTTTAGTCTAATTTCTCTGCTTCCCAAGCCCTGCCTGACTCTCAGAAAGAGCGGCAGCAGTGTCTATTGATCTCATGGGGGTTTGGTGACCCTACTTGTTGGCTTTTGGAAGATGGACCAAGAGCACCAAGGAAAAAGCAACATTGCTCGTAACAGCTATATGCACACATCTCTCTATCTGAGGACACAGGGACCAGACAAATGAGAGCTTGAGCTGCTCCCAGAGCCGTGTTGGCAGATGAGGCACCGTTCATATTGCCACTTTGCGACGAGGAACGGGGTGCTGGGGAAGCAGTTCTTCATGGCTAGAGAAAAAATCACAGTTGATACAACGCTTGAAGGATCCCAAGCCCTTCCTCGCAACAGACTGTTATTTCTAACATTCACGCTTTCTTCCTGTTCACACAAAAGTCAGCTTAGCCATATTAGTTGTGGGTTTTTAGCATGTCTGAGCACAGCAAAGTTTAAAGCTTGTTATCACAGCCCTGCATGCTGATACAGAGATACATGGAACCACAAGAAAAATAAAGTACACAAATAACGATAAAGACCTGACAAATCTGCAAAAGCAAAAAGCTGAGGCTGAAAAGCTGTCTTTCCATTTCCTCAAAGTACAAAATACATCCCACGTGACAGATCCCAGCCACCACAGGAAGGAAAAGCACGAGAGATCTATTTTTGCTTTTTTTAAAGTGAGGATATTGTTCAGAGTCAGACCAGAGCCCAAACTCCTGCTTCCAGCTGACGGGGCAAGACTGGAGAAACTCTCTGTAGACAAAAGTTTTCCAGATATTCAACAGAAGGGAGGTGAATACATTATAATACAAAAGCCATGAAATTTAATTTTACATCAGGAAAAGGCAATGTGTTTTAATACTGAACCTGTACTGGAGGAAATTTCTAGGGACAAGAGGGAGAGCATCTTTTAACTAGGGCTGTGGACACCATGATGCTACTCCAAGGCTAACAACTATGACAGCAACACGTCTCTGACTTGTCCCCTGCATGGGAGACAACTTGGGGGATGAGGATTTCTCTGGCACCGTGCTTGCCTTGTCTCTCATCTGCTTTGGATGCAGAGCACACACAAAACCCTCCCTAGGCAGCTGGGCTGTACCACTATAGCACTGCCTCCGAGTTAAAAGTGCCTTAAAGGAAAAGAAAAACAAAGAAAAGAAAGGACTGTGGAGGGACCCTGAAAAACGACAAAACACAACCACCCCTTTTTGGTGCCCCTCAGGAAACTGTACGAACATAGAATCGTAGAATTGATTTGGTCGGAAGGACCTTTAAGATCATCAAGTCCAACTATTAACCTGGCACTGCAAAGTCCACCACTAAACCATGTCCCTCAGCACCACATCTACACGTCTTTTAAATACCTCCAGGGATGGTGACTCCACCACTTCCCTGGGCAGCCTGTTCCAATGCTTGACAAGTCTTTCCGTGAAGAAATTTTTCCTGATCTCCAATCTAAACCTCCCCTGGCACAACTTGAAGCCATTTCCTCTCATCCTATCATTTGTTACTTGGGAGAAGAGACTAACACCTGCCTTGCTACAACCTCCTTGCAGGTAGTTGTAGAGAGTGGTAAGGTCTCTCCAGCCTCCCTTTCCCCAGACTAAACAACCCCAGTTCCCTCAGCTGCTCCTCATAAGACTTGTGCTCCAGACCCTTCACCAGCTTTGTTGCCCTCCTTTGGACTTGCAACATCATGCATGTGAAATCTAAAAACACATGTTCCTTATCAAACTGCCATAATTATGTGTAAATATTAAAAGTTACACTGCCTTATACAAGTAGTAAATACCATGAGATCAGATTACTAAATTACTCAAAACATCCTTTTTTCACTCTTCATCTAGTTCTTTTTGCTCATTTCACCCACAGCACTTCCACCTAATTCAGCCTAAGTCATCTGCTGTATAAGCACACTATATGAATCTCTTTAGAGCCCTTACAGAACTGCTTTAAAATAGGAAATTGTAAAAAAACCCCAAACATTAAAATGACATCATTGCAGAGACTATGTACACTTTGATCTGCCCTGAGCTGTATGAATCTACAAGTAGCACCAGCAGAAAAAACCCTCTTGCTGTTAAAAGTCTAGCAGAAAATTAGGGTCTTAACAACATTTTTTCTTTGTAATTGCACCTGATTTACACAGTGAATTTCCACTTTTTATTGAAAAATAAAGCACCAGGAGAGAGCAGTATTTTCATCTCAGAACAGCTGCCTAAGTGCTCAGGGACATGGAGCTCAGCAGCTCCCTGCCCAGCTCCCCTCCGCTACCCGTTCCTCATGGTACACTGCGGTGTAGGACCCCAAAACCAAACTGCAGCGACTCATCAAGAAAGCGAGACTTGCACACTGCTATAGAAAAATTACTGCAGTTTTCAACCAGTTTTTCTTTGCAGAGGGTATAAAATTCAATTAAGCAGAGAGCTCTTTGGGAAAGTGGGTATCGGATACCTGTCAAGTAGGGGGATCATTATCATTGTATGAAATACACAAATGTGATTTTCCCTAAACCTGCTTATTTACTACCTCAGTTCATTAGATATTCCCAAATAAAGTGGAATAAATAATCAACCCCCTCAGCAAAGAGGCTCTAAGTTAATAAATCCTTGCTCATCTTGTTTCAAATTAGTTACTGAAAAAGAGCAAGCTCAGGAAGGCACACAGGTGGGTTTGTCTGAGACAGAGTTAATGGTTCACCAGCAAGTGCCTAGCAAGGTATTTAAAGAAAAGTGTGCAGAGTCGCAGCTGAGAGGCAAAATACACAGTGACTCACTCGGCAAACAAGCAGCCGTGGAGCACAAGGAGCACAACCGCTCAGTGCTGAGCACTGATTTACAGTGAGGCAGACCCAGCCCACAGGGAGCAGTGGGTCACGCAAGAGAAAGCCTTGGTAAGTATCAGTGCACAGGCGTTTAAAGAGTGCTCTGGCATGGAAAAAAACCCCAAAACACTAAACCACAGTGCTGCCTATGACAGGCACCAAAGGGATGGCTTGAGAGTGAATCCTATGGTGATCCACCAGCTCTTTTGTGTCACCCACTGGTACATGTGGAAGGAAACCCTCAGGGGCTGAAAGAGGCAGCCAGACTGAGCCCAGCACAGATGTCCCCTTGTAACCCATCCAAATCCCGATGGCCCTGGAAAAGAGCTTCCAGTGAACGGTTCACAACAGGTTGTCTTCCTCAACAGTGCAGCCTAAGAGAAGCAGGTCTGTGGAGCAAAAGGGATTGTGCTGGAGACCTGACACCCATGCTGTACCCATTTCAAGGCTTTCTTTAGGCCAGCTCTAGCGTGGCCCCCCAGCCTGAGCACCCATTAGTGGCTGGCCTCATGAGGTGGGCTCCATCTGTGCCACACGGACCCACCTTGAGCCCTCTGAGACCTCCCCAGGATGCAAACCTGAGAGAGGGGAGTAGGAACAACTAGGAGATTTGGTCCAAAACTTTCTGCTCCAACCCCAGTCCTGGACATGACCATACCTGGAGTTTTGGTCATATGAACCTGGTGAGATTTCCAAAAACAGGCTGGACAAGCTGCCTCCAACAAATCTCAGGTGTGTCCTGTTTCTGAAGCTACCTTAATCTTGGGGTAAGCAGCACAGCAAACAGGTGCTTTGGTAACAGACAATTATTAACTTCTCTCAAGCAGCTGTTTTCTAGCACTGCCCGAGTTATCATTTCCACATTCTTTTCTACCAAGAGATTTTTCCAGTTTTGTCTGGCAAAATAGTCATCTTCCCAAGCAAACACCATCCACAAATCTAATAGCGAGCACTCACTCTTACTTAGGAATAAATTGTTAATATTCATTTTCTGCACCTAGACCAAGTACTTAATTTTTTTCCTCAGTGAATTTTTTAAATCCAGGAGTTTCTGACCCAATTACTGCACGGCCACAGTTTGCAGGGGTATCTTTCACACAAACTTTTTCCTTTTACAAACTGCCTTTATCACCCCTGCAATGATAAACCCCGGTGCCTCGCACATGTCAGCTATCAGGAATTCATTATTTTGTCTGTGTTATGTTATACCAGTCCAGAGTTATCTTTGCTGCCCACAGGCCAGAATCAAAATCAAATGCGTCAGCTATTTAAAGAAAATGGAAGCCCTCCTCCAGCAATTTAATTAACTTTCAGGGAGCACGGCTGGGTTTCAGTCCTGGAAGTGTTACTGGGGAAAATATGATCCAAGATTATCAGCCAGAAAAACTTTTAAAAAAAGTTACTTTCCTTATATAGCCCCTGTAGCTAATCTGATTTTAATAAATCTTTTTCTAATGCTAGAAGGACAGCATTTAGGACTGTCAGTTTTCATCTCAGTTATAAACTCTCTCCATCAAGCTACAAAAAAAAAATAATACTATATGCTATTGTACAGCATTTTTGAGGGCAGATGCTTAGTTTGTAAGCTAAAACCAGCTAAATAATTTATTTCCCAAGGAGGCAAGAATTTTTATATTCATCGTGTAAATATGCAACAGTTACCAGACTGATTATTTTGCTTGCTTGACAAGACATTAGCTTTCTTTAAAATTTAAATAAAATTTCTAAAACAAATATAATAGGGACTTTTTTTTTCCCCAAAATGGAACCATGCCAGAAGCTGCAACTTGAATCAAATTCGCTTTTTAAAACCCTTGCGTAGAGTTTAAAAACCACAATTTTGTAAAACCAGGCTTGCAGCCTTTTCTGTTTCATTTGCAAGAGTGGAGGAGTACAAGTAACTAATGCAGAGTTTCAAAACTACTATCAGTGACTAATACTTTGCTTTGGGTTCTTATTACAGGAGCTGAAGAAAAACTGATAGGAGTTTTCCTATCTGGGTCTGAGGTTCCTATCTAGGCTGAGGGAGCTGGGTCTCTTTAGCTTAGAGAAGAGGAGACTGAGGGGTGACCTCATTAATGTTTATAAATATGTAAAGGGCAAGTGTCATGAGGATGGAGACAGGCTCTTCTCAGTGACATCCCTTGACAGGACAAGGGGCAATGGGTGCAAGCTGGAGCACAGGAGGTTCCACTTAAATTTGAGGAAAAACTTCTTTACTGTAAGGGTGACTGAACACTGGAACAGGCTGCCCAGAGAGGTTGTGGAGTCTCCTTTCTCTGGAGACATTCAAAACCCGCCTGGACGCGTTCCTGTGTGATATGGTCTAGGCAATCCTGCCCCGGCAGGGGGATTGGACTAGATGATCTTTCGAGGTCCCTTCCAATCCCTAACATTCTGTGATTCTGTGATTCTGTGAGTTCAGTTTAAGCAGAGCAGCCATTGCACAGGAAGGCAGCGAGCCGCGGACTCGCAGCATCCCAGGCTTGCTGGGGACATCACACCTGCCAGACTCTCAGGAGGAACCGCTCTGCCCGTGGCAGCCCCGACACTGTCCCCTCTAAGGGGGAGAGGAACGGCTCACCGAGCATCCCTGCGCCATGGTCTTCATCACACACAGGGGGTCATTATCTCGGCTGGGATCACCGGTTTGGTAAACAGGAAAAGGAACTGGGTGTGCGGGGAGCTACACTGACCATGGTCCGCTGTCATCTTTGTTAATCTCTCCTCCTGCGGCCCATGATCATTTTAGACTGCCTTTGAGAAACCAGAGCTGTCCAAAACAGGCACATATGCAATGGACGTGCTGTGGGTGCTATATTGAAGCACGTACTTAAGTTTTATCAAGATGTCTTAAAAGCCAAGGTCCCCTCAAAGTGGGACTTGGGTAGTTTATCTTAAAGCCTCTCTACGAATGATAAGGCACATACCCTTCTAACAGCCAAGCCCAGGACCCTGGGGTCCTATTGCACGCCACCTGCACGGGCCAAACCCCAAAGACCCCGATACTTTCATGCTGTCAGTGCTACCAGACTGCAAAGTCCCTCCGGAGTGACCTTTGTGGTGGAGAAATCAAAAGTTTTTACTTTCTCCCAGCACCGGCACGTCAGGTTTGCTCATTGAAAATAAACAGATTTCAAAAGAATGTGCTCACCCACTCGGCACGGGGTGAGGGAGGGTGTTTCTCGGGAGATTGCTGCTCTCTGCCATCAAGACGTTATCTGAGAACTTGAGCAGCAGGTTGGGAAAGGGGTTACTGCAGAGACGGAGGAGTTAGAAGTGTCTGGACGCTGGTGCTGACCTGCCTGTTCCCAGCTGAAAATGGTGGGAATGCTGCACAGTGACCCCACCGCGGGACGTGTCCCCGCGGAAAAGCTCCCTGCGGGATGCGTGAAAAAGCAGCCAGGCAGAGATCAACAGCGTTGTCTGGACTGGCCCATTTTTCGCTTCCAGAAAGCTAATCTCTAGGACTTCAGGCAATTCCTGTATTTACCCACGTTCATTCAGCACTAATCCGATATTAAAAAAAAAATTAACCCGTGGGTTCTCACTAAGCAGAAACGGTGCAAGAGCCACATTCCAGCAAGTGATTCAAGGTGGAATTGCCAACGAACACGCCAAACCCAAGACACAGCAAACGGAGGCAGCCGCACTGCACAAACAGCAGCGCTCCAAGGCCGTGTTCTTTGTACCGCAGGTGAGTCTGGCAGGGGAGACCCATCCCGCAGTATCTCTGTTAAGATACGCCGGTAATTAAGCTAGTGCTTTATCGGCGGTGGTCCAAACGACCACTTGTGATATGTAAAATGAAATTCCTTCACTTCTGGCGCGCTCACCGTGTCTGCGACAGCTGGCCGTGCTCGTTTGCTGTGGAGGCAGAACGTGTTTTGTTTAACAGAGGGGACAATTGCTGCGGCTATTTTCATGCAACTGTTGGGGGAAGAGCTGCACTTGGAAAAGGAAATCAATCTTGGAGCACAGTACTCTTTCCTCCAGTTTTCTTTAAATACTTTGGAAGGTAACCACGGGCGATCCACTCCTCGCAACATGTCTGTGGAGGCACGGAAAATAATCACGGAGGCAGTTCTTGCACATGTGAAGCAATACTTACAAACCTATTTATGGCAAATGATAAGGAGTCAGTGTTCACTGATAAGGGACGTTTTCACCACAAAGGTAGTTTTTAACCTTAACCTCTTTTCTAGAGAATGGAGAGCACGTGCCACCAGTTGCTAGAGCTTAACAAGTTACTTCTTGTCAAGTGAACAAGGTTCTCTGGCTATCTGTGCCTAAACTGAATTAAGTTTAGGGTGTCCCTGGGAGATGAGGCAAGATGAGTGGTCTTTCTAGGGAAAGTGCAGCACACTATGGCTGCAAGAAACCTGGTCTAGTGGAAAGGTGTCCGTGCCTGTGGCAGGGGGGTTGGAACTAGATGATCTTTGAGGTCCCTTCCAACCCAAACCATTCTGTGATTCTGTGGGCCACAAAGCAGGTCTACAGCATGAGTAAGAACAGAAGTCATCCGTACAGCTGGCCCACCCAGTTGATCTGAGTCACAAGGGCATCTTTTCCTCCCTGCGGGTGTGAGAGCACACCAAGAAAAAGGAGGAGGAGGTTGTGATGGGCTTCACAGAGCACATCCTTCCATGGAGAAGGGACCAGCATTTGGAGAAGCAGCAGTCTTGGGCAGCAGCACCAGCACTTACTCAACAACTGTGTGCTGAAGGAAAAGCAGGGTATGTCACTGCTGCAGGCTTTGGCAGTCAGACGGGACTTGTTCCCAGCATTTGAGCAGACAGCTCGTTACCGAGCACTTCCAAAGCATGGCTCTTGAAAGCTGTTGTAAGCTAAAGCATAAACACACCTCTCCTTATAGTGAAACTCGGCGAGTAGTAAAATATTAACGTGACCAAAGGCAACCTTCTGAATTTCTATTTGCTTAGTGAGCTGTTTCTAAATGGAAGGTCTTTTCCTCGGCTCTAACAGGTCCAAGTGCGAGCCCACCTCCTCCCCGCAGTCAGTTATCACAACCAGTGCCTGGTAAAGAGCGATCTCCAAGGGCAAGGCCAGTCTGATGACGCAGCTTTAGACAGCTAAAGCCCAGCAACCGGGTCGCACACCAGCTACAACACAACTGTCGGGTCAAGTGTGGGAGCAGGGAGGCCCCGCGGGGCAGCTGCAGAAGAAAGCGGCTCATTGATCCCCGGCGCGGGCAGCTGACTGGCTCCGCGACGCTGCACGTGCTGCTGCTGTGCGGGCAGGGTTGTGGGCAAGGTCGCCCAGATGGACCCGAGCCACAGGGCAAAGCAGAGGCTTTCTGTAGTAAAGAGTGGGAGCTTTCTCCCTGTCCCACTTTGGCACCCACGTTCGGGGAGGGGAGCAAAGTGGGATGGCCTGAACAAACTGTTTTGACTCAGAGCCTGCTCACAAAAGGCATTACTCACCCTGCACACTCAGACTTTACCCAGCCCAGCGACACATTTCACTTTCTTCAGCCACTGCTCGCGGCTGGACTTTACCCCCGTTTGTGATTGTTCGCAATACAATGCCAGCACAGAAAAACACATCCATCAAGCACACTAGTATTAGAAAGGAAAAATGTTATTTACCTGGAATAGTCCCCTTTAGCTTCCTACAATTGAAAAACAGTGACAGAATTAAAACATGATCTCTTCAAAAGTCCTCGGTTTTCCCAGCATTGTTCACTTCCCCACTCCCACAGCTCCGTGCCCAGATCCTGACCCCACTTACACCCAATGTGAAGCACAGAGCTGCCTGTATGTATTCAACAACAGAATCTGGCCCTTTACACTCCCAGTTGTAGATTATCCACCTACACCACAAATAAAACCGCTTCCAAAATGAGGATGAATTTCACATTGCAAACCAAATGTCACTTTTACTGCACGAGAAGCGAAATACAATTCTCTCTCTGGCCAACCACATCCAGCTAAAGGTTGGCTTTACAAGCAGGTCAGCAGCTGAGAGGAATTGTGCTCACTCGAGATGAAAAACAACAGTTCAGGCAGATCAAGCCACTGCAGCTTTGCTGTGGCACTTCGGCACTGAGAACGCAGTGGGGAAAAAAGCCCTAACGTTTTAAAGGGAGAATTTTATTTCACAGAAAGTGGTAAATAACCAGAGTTTGAGTCCGGGTACAACGAAACTTGATTAAGGAAAGAAAAAATTGACATAACAGATTTCAACATAACAGAGGTATCAAAAACATACACTCTGAAAGTAAGATTCACAGGCATAATATAGCAAATATAGCTGCAGTATTATACTCTCTTCTTCCCAGATCTCCAGAACATATTTAAATTAGACTAAGTGATAAATTAGATGGAAACCTGCCCAAATAAATTACTTCCCTTGATGAGTTTTTCCTCTTTCCTTCCCTCTTTCAATTTAAAATTCCTCAAATAAATACTTCTCTCACTTGTCTATGAGAAAAACAACTCCCAACTATTTTAGCTTTTCTTCCCCCACAACTACAGAGACTATGAACAACGCTGCACAGTCTTGTCTTTACAGAGAGGGGAGAAAACCCAGAAAGGCAGCAGGCAGCTGAGCTAAAACAAGTCCAGGTCACCGGTACCAGAGAGCTGACCAAATTCAGGAGGAAGAGGCGCTTACCTGCAAAACCAGGGCTGCCAACTTGAAGACGGTCTCGCTTTCCACTTCAATCTGCCCCTGTGCAGGGAAAGAGGAGAACATGAAGGGAGCACGCTCCGCCTCGCAGCGCTGCCGGGACCCTTTTGTGAGCATGTACACACGGGCACTGCCTTTCCTCCTCCCCCCAAACCCTCCTCTCACCCTCGCGTATTTTCTTTACAAATCTTTCTTTTATTGCGTTTTCCTGGACGCTGCTCGCCTTATTGTATCTGACTGCGCCCGCCTCCGCGGGGACCTGATCCTGCACGCTGCAAAAACACATGGAAAACTCTCCCCGCAGCAGGGAGGCAGGGCTGGAGGAGAGGCAGGGCTGGAGGAGAGGTATTTTTATGGCTTGAAGCACAGCACCTCCTCAGGGCAGGGACCGCGGGTCTTTGTTGCGATGGTGGTACACACACCCCTGATGCTAGGTCAGTAATACTTATTAATCACAAGGATAATATAACTAAGCTTCCTTTGCCCTGCACAGTCTGGATCTTACAGCCTCCAGTTCTTGCAAGCACACTGGAGTTGTTGTGCAACGTTCAGAAAAACCATGTGGACCCCCATGCTGGAAACCTCCTGCGTGTTGACTCCAGTCCAAACCCACAGAATCACAGAATCAATCAGGTTGGAAGAGACCTCTGGGATCACTGAGTCCAACCATTGCCCTGACACCACCATGTCAACTAGACCATGGCACTAAGTGCCATGTCCAGCCTTTTCTTAAACAGATGCAGAGGTGGTGACTCCACTACCTCCTTGGGCAGCCCCTTCCAATGGCTAATGACCCTTTCTGAGAAGAGAAGGGGTCCTGACACAGTCAGGACAGAGTGCACAGTCCTGTCCTGACAGCACTGCGCACTCGGTGACTTGAGGTGTGCAGCTGATAAATGTTAAACCATCAAAATGACACAAGGATCCTTTTTTTCCTGCTTGCAAGCTTAAGTGTAATCGTTCAAAGCTAGTTTCTCACAAGCAAAAACCCTGGTCTTGGTTCTATACTGGGACCAGCAGTAACACTGGAAGAGTAAAGAAGATGCACTTACAGTTCAACCCTTGTGTTGTCAAAGCCACCCCTTACACCTACTGCACCCTACAAACTGTATAAAAAGGACAAAACTGAGCCCATGAACCATCCCATGAATACAGAGATTATTTTTTTCTTATTGACCTTCCACAAGGGAAGGTAGTGGACACGATGCTTGTCTCCTGCCACCAAGATCCCAACATATCCTCTGTCCCCAGGATCTGTTGGCTGAATAAGGGGACAAAGCAGACCAAAAGCTGAAATAGTGCCAAAACCAGGGTAGCAGGAAGATCTACAGAATTACATACAGATACAGGGGAATGACATCTCAAAATATATAGGGCACATCTGGAGCTGAGCTAATTTACCACAGCTGCAGGTCTGGCCCACAGAGACTAAATTCAGAAGTGAACAAACAAATAATTCAGTTTTCATGGAAAGGAAGTTTTTTTTTTTTTTGCCAGCTTTGTCAATAAAACATTCCAGCAGCAGCACTCCCCCAGGGCTGCTCCGCAACGGCAGACCAAGAGGAATTTCCCCTTCCCAACAGGTGTGGCAACAGCTATACAGAAGTAGCCTCCAAAGCATTCCCAGACATATTTTATTAGAAGAGGAGGGGCAGATCACAAATTAGGAGAAAAAAAAAAATAGCTTCAAGTTCATCCTTCCTTCAGATCTCTTTCATGTTGACGCTTAAGAAAAAAGGCAAGGATTGCAGCCCAGAAACTCTTCACATAGGTGCAATTTTAAGGCACTTTGTTACTTCCAGGTCCGTATCAGGTTAGTCTTTGTCAAGCAATCTAAGCAGCCTTTTTTTAACCTTAAATTGCATCTGCTCAAACAGCCTCTGAGGCCAACTGTGGCAGCGGGAGGATTAAGGGAGATCAGGTCATCCCAGCACCGCGCTCCTGCACCAGCACGCAGGGAACCCAGCCATGAGAAAATGCCATCGCAGGGAACCTCTGCTCAGCAGGAAAGACAGCCTCTAGTTCAGCAAAGCTGTCCCTGGACCACAAAATTAGGGAAAACAGGGC
This sequence comes from Nyctibius grandis, assembly GCF_013368605.1. Classification (NCBI taxonomy): domain Eukaryota; kingdom Metazoa; phylum Chordata; class Aves; order Nyctibiiformes; family Nyctibiidae; genus Nyctibius; species Nyctibius grandis. Next base: position 29,742,460 of record NC_090667.1, read on the forward strand.
CAGGAGGGACCTTAAAAAGCTCATCAAGACCATCTCCCTGCCCCAAGGCAGAATCAGCTACCTGCAGCTCATCACCTTGTAAGCATACAAGAAACTCATCAAGATTTAACTATCCAAATGCAATTCTCACATCAAAGGGACTCTTCTCTTTGTTGCTGGCTCCAAGAATAATTCTGCAGCGCTCAGTGAGCTACTGCAGCAGCGAGTCTCTGCTGACCCATAGCAATAGCTGCTGCTGGCGTTACAGGGGTGTTTGGGACTTAATAACCAAGCACCTCTTCACTTTTCATCTTCAAAGCACCTCACAACCATTAACTAATTAGCAACAGTAATTACGAGGCTGCTTTTCCATGTTTATTTACTTAGTCCTAAATACAAGCGTTAAGAAACTCTGGTCACTTTACTAGGCTGCTATGGCATTGCCACAAATGTTGAAAGTGATCCCACAAACCACTTCACCTTTAGGGTTTTAGGAGACCAAACAGCCTGAAGGAAGACTGCCTTCTTGAGGTGATGAAGTTTCCATCTTTGCTTTCATGATAAGGGTTTTGCTGTGCTGATGTCCTTAGTTTTGAATGCTTTTGCTTAGAAGCTGTGTTGAGGAGTGAACAGGCAAGAAGGTCCTCCCCTAACCTGACCTCTTCTCAAACAAGACACTAAAGGTGTCTTGACCAGAGCAAAGGGGACAAACAGGACACTCCAGGCACAGAGCTGCCACCATGGCTCTCCAGCTGTTGCAAACCTCAGAACAGGGTGGACCAGCCCTAATTATTATCACTTATCACCATAAAATAACAGTGGCAGGAGACCGGGGCCACTCTGAGGGAGGCTCTGCACCAAAGAAAACCCCAAAGAGCCATCAGGAGAACCCCTACCCTTTAAAGGGGCTAAAAATCAAAGTAGAAAAGAGAAGCAGGGAGGCAAAGGGACTGCCCTGAGGTCACGCAGTAGCTAAGTAGCAGAGCAAGGATTTGAAGCAAGGGATCCCAAAGCCCAGCTCAGTCTTATCTAACAGACTAATGCTATACAAGTGACAGTCTCTTGGACAATTCCCATTTCCTCTGAGCCTGGAATTATTTTCCATCATAATATGACATTATTTGCCATCTGGTTCCCCAATTGGCCATTGCTATAATGTAATCAGCCCTGGGCTGTCAAGGGAGATTGGACACAAATCCACATAGCGATACGTGTCACTCAGGAGCGCAGGACCGCGACTCTTCCCACCCAGGCAGTATTTGGATTTTATAACCATCTTTCTGCCCCCAAGGCTGGCAGATGGGGGTCTCTGTTTTAGCATCGCTTTAACAGCAAGGTCAAATTTTAAAAATAGATGAGGAAAATGGCTGTGAGAAGATTCATTTGTAATGCCTGCAATTGCGTGGGTAATTTAAGCAGAGACTTGAGCGAGCAGGCGGGGGGCCCTGGGAGCCAGGGCAGTGGGTGCTCTCACGGCCACGTGTTGAAGATGAAGATGGAAGGTTTTCCTACGTTTACCCCAAGTGGGAACAAGGTCACTAGCGTGAGGTTAAGTAGATGTATGTAATTCAGATAATGGAATCTTCTACATTTTGGATGTAAATAAGTTTAAACAGACTAGCGGGTGCAGCTCCAGGGAGGGGATGAAACTGGTATTTTTCAATTAGAGTTTGCACTGGGACCAATCATTTTAACCAGCCAGACAGATTCAGCCCCTTGTGTAGCTCTCCAAAAGACCACTGGCTTATCTAAACACGGCATTTGGTCCAGCAGATTCAGGTGGTGGCTTTTGTCGTACTGACAAACATCAGAATAATAAGAGGTTGTAGCAGATGTCCAAACCGGGTGGCAATTACTGTAGAGCAGGAACAGGTCACTACCTCAGCAGCTAGTAAAGACCAGCTCCTGCCTTCAGTACCCACAGGCAGAAATTAGCCCCCGATTCAGACAGGAGCTCAAGTCTTTTGCTGCACAGGCACAGACTTATGAATGTGATAAAAATCACAAGGCTCGGTCATGAATAGAGCAGTGAACCCTCATTAGACACAGCAACAACACTAGAATTTACTGTCAGAGATACAAGTTTGAAATCCTGATGAAAACGCAGATCAAGAGTGAAGATAGTCAGATGAGCATTAACTGTGCTAAGCAAATCTTTAGACTGCAAACTCAGATTAAAGCAGATTAAAAAAAATAAGCAACACAGGAACTGTCATGTTTAACTCTTTAGAGCCAGAACAAGAAATGAAAACTGATACGGTTTCTTCAAAGCACATGTAACCTCCAGAAGTTAAAGACTGACAGCAAAAACATTTCATAGAATCACAAAATGGTTTGGGTTGGAAGGGACCTCAAAGATCATCTAGTTCCAACCCCCCTGCCATGGGCAGGGACACCTTCCACTAGACCAGGTTGCTCAAAGCCTCATCCAACCTGGCCTTGAACACTGCCAGGGAGGGGGTAGCCACAGCTTCTCTGGGCAGAAGATTTCACGTGGAGATTTGAGAACTGAGATATTAACACGCCTCTTCCTTCAAACCAACTCCTTTAAAAATTTATATTAACCAAAGACACCCCCAAATACACACACACTATGATTGAATAGCCTCAAGACAGCCACAATATTGAATATAATTACCCATGATTACTGAAAGGTGATTAAAAAAAGCTGAGAGAAAGAAGGGTGCAATTAGACAGAGGGAAAGGAAGGACCCAAACATCTACAACAAGGTGTTCAAACCGAGGGAGGCAATTAGCTGGGTGTGGACACAGTACAAGTGAATAAAGCGATGCCAGTGCCCATGCCCTCACCCAGCACCGCCGTGACGTCCCACAAGGGATCCAGCATCCCCACGACGTGTCCTGGCAGCCAGGGGATGCAGTGCAGAAAGCTCAGCAGCTTCTCAGCGTTGGAGGCTTCTTTGGGAGCAGAGGCTGCACAAGGTGGCCTGAGCTCCTGGGACAGGCTGGGGAGGGGTTGTTGGCCAATGCCTGTGACACCACGCAGGCTGAGCAGTGCGGGAGGAACTAGGTCAGGCAAATTCAACAACTCGCTCAGTCGGTCATTACACCATGGAGGCAAACAATGGCAGAAACAAATAACTCTCCGACTTCAAAATGCCTGTCCTGATTACTGGCATTCACACCCACGGCTCAATCCTGGTGGTGTCACCTGCCGTTCACGCTGCCCTGCGATGTGCCAGATGCCCCATCCCGTAATCAGAAGCTCCAAACTTTGCCAAGCATCTCAACCGGGACCAATTTCCCAAACACAGAAACGCTGAGCTGAGAAAAAGCACAGCAAAGCGAGCATCTGCCTCCAGCACGTTGGGGAGGGCAAGGAAAGCACTAAACCAGCAGGAGATACAGAATACGAGCTGTTATAGGAGCAAATTAACAGCTGGTCCTTCTGACCCTCCTCAAACAGGCACTTCAGATTTGCACTTATGCTGCATCTACCCCGCAGGGAGCGCAGCCAGGATAGCTCAGGAGGCCTCATGGCATTTAGATGGTCCATGACATCTTTCATTTGACCCACTAAGCCTCACAGACCTTCCTGCCTGACATGAGAGACCAAACACAGTTCAGTGCCTGTGCAGCAGCCACATGGCTCTCTCCTAGCAGGACCTGCTGCTTCCCACCTCAGTGGCTTAGGCCAACCCAGCTGAAGAAAAAAGCTGGTCGTGCCTTGTGGTGAGCAAAGGTTCAGGTTTCTGTTACACCCTTTATTTTGCTGTCTCTGCCAGCCACTCTCATCCATCGCCCTTGCTTGCGTTTTGTGCTGCAGCCAACACTTAGATGAAACTCCAGGGACAGCAGCAGCTACTCTGAGACTTGTCTGCACAGTTCAGTGCCACAGGAGCACATTTAGTGCTGCTTTTTTTGCATTAATATAAAAGGAAAAGCAGAGAAAGGAGGAAGGACATAAAGACTTCCCTGTTTGCAAGCCAGGGTATATGACAAGTGTCATTAGACTTAACGTATAATCACAGCCTTTTGCTTTCTTACCGCAGCACCACGGTGAGATACCCAACACACACCAACAAAACTGGCTGAGTTGTCACAGCATCTTTACTCTGTGGCCAGGAGATCAAAGGTGCAAAACCCTCCATCGCAATTAACGCCTGTAGTTAGACCCAAGAGGTGGCGGCTGCATCAAGAGATGCATGGTATGAAACTTTGGCTGCAAACCAACTAAGCCTTCATCTGCAATGGGCCAGCCCAGCTGGGACACAACCTACACCTCCACCAACAAGAGCCTCAACAGGTCCCTGGGGAACCATCACCCTTTACAGCAGGCAGCCTTGGACCAACCTCAACCACTCTCGGCAGTCCTGCGAGGAGTCCCTTGACTATACCCACACTGTGGCCAAGTCCCTCCCCAAGCCACCAGCACAGCCCCACGTGAGGTCTCATGTCATGGAGTAATGAGTAGGGGTGCCACATGGAGATCTGCCAGTTTACATCAGCATAGGGGTCTTGCCTCCTCCTCCTCCTGTCACATTCTGTTCACAGGTATAACTATGCTTCATCCTTCTCATCTGCTGACACGCTGCTGGGGGGTTTGGGCCATGGAGGCAGCTGCCAGCACACATGGAAGATAACAGCCTTGGAGAAGGCCAACTGGCCCTGCTGATCCTCATCCTGGGCTTTACATGTGCCATCTTCGGGAGCAGAACAGCAAATAGAGGCAGGGGACAGAGCATATTTTAACAGCCTTGGCTAGGATCAGACTACGCTTGTTACAAGGCTGCATGAGAACACTCCCCTCTCCCTAGAGATGGGGGAGAATTAGGAAATATCTGTTATAAAACTTTCGAGAGCTCTCTGATATATGACCACTTTGCTCTCCACGAGCTGGAAGCCAGCCAGACTTCATGCTCACACCAGGGGTCTGTTTCAACAGCTCCTCTTGGTAAGCGCTGGTCTGCAGGCTGCCAAGTGCTCACAAGCATTGCTGTTCACGAAGCTGTCACACTTACAGGCTCCTCTGAAGACTTCCATCGCCTTTAACTTTTTTCTTTTTCTTTTTTTTTTTAAAGCAATCCTTGCAAGTCCTTGAAACAAATTGGAAATTAAATATATAACCCCCCCGACACCCAAATATAGAGAGGAAAAGGGGAACACAGCCAACTTGACCAAGATCTTCGTTTACAGAACATATTTTAAGGACTGGCAAAGAGTCAACCGTATGGCTGCAGAGCTATATGGAGGTTAGCTCTAATGCATAATGAACTTGACAGTGCTTTGCTAGCCAAGTAGGGTGTTATTTTTCCAAACTTGGCTGTTTTGAAAGAAGAAAATACTAATTTATCTTTCCAAATTTATCATCAACATGTGCGTGACCAGTTCTGACCCACCTCCTTAGAAGTATCCCAGCTATGGTCACGGACTGTGCAATAACACACTGAACATGTTACAAAGCTCCCCTACCCCTGTGCAAACACATCAGTGCCGAGATACCCATTTCACCTGAAAGCAAGTGCTAGGCTTTCACTATTTTAAATTCCAGCTGTACAGTAGATTTCAGAGATTGCTATAAATCTAAATCCAGCTTCTTGTAGTCAGTGACAGGAGAGAAAGCTTTTAAATTGAAGTTGTCACCACTGAAGGTTTTCAGGCAGCAGTTCTCAAAGCCTTGAAAAATAGAGGCATGGAGGAAAACAGAGCCCAGGCACACACAAAGCATCCTTCCAGCCACTGCATTCTCCCAAAACACACATAGAAAAATGAGTTTATACCTAAGTCATGGGGAGGCCCTTCTGTAAACCTGCAGATCTAAGTTTTACCAGCTCCCACCTCCGGCTCGGTGGCCCAAGCTGTTCCTGGCAGCAGATACGGCTTCTCCAAGCTCCAACCCAAAGAGCACGGATGCTGGAGAGCAGGAGCCAGGCATCTGGCTGGACCACACAGGACCGAGAGGGCCTGGGGACCACAGCATCAAAGCAGAGAAAAAAATGGGCAGCTTGACATGAAAGAAGGGTAGGGTGAGAGCACTGGCAGCATTTGTTATATGGGCTGGAGGCCAAGGTTTGTGCACGCACCAGTGGTGAGGAAGCACCGGGTGCTCTGATGAGTGGAACAGCAAACGCTGCCTTCGGTCTGTATGCGAGCAGACTTGGGGAGGGCAAGGCCAGCAAACGCTGAATGGGCTCCATTGGCAAATCCAGCAGAGGAATTTTATTCTCCAGGTGTGTAAAACAGCGGTACCTTACACTGTGCAGGGTCTCAGCCCTCTTGTGCTTTGGGCAAAGGGGTCACCCCCGGCTCCCTGGCTGCTCGTGGGGGCTGAGGGCAGGGCAGAGGGTGAGTTTTAATGCAGGTTTTAATTATTCAGAAGACATTTTGTAATATATTATATAGTTAATATATTTAATAACCTATATTATTTATTCTGAATTTTTCTTCAGCTGGGAACAAAACCTCCCTGGAGTCATCTGGGGCAAGACAGCCAACACGCTCTGCCCAGAAGCTCCAGCCCAGACCTAGAGATGACAGACTTCATTAGGGAGATACCATTCTGTTTGATTAGATACAGCCACGTAGGATTGCCCACAGATCTCGAAGAATAGCGCAGATACGTTTCTGATGCAGCCCCTGAACCTTGTCACCCACAGACAAACCCCTCCAGAGGAGGGACTGGCATGACGCTTCGCCAACGCACCCGCTGCATTCGCCCAAGTCTTTGGTTGGCTCTCGTGGTACGTCCTACATGGTGGCAAGAGCCCCGACATGCACCATCTCGCACACAGGGCAACCTCACCCGATCACCCCCTGCTCAGGAAAGCATCATTCTCCTTTAAAGCACACAAGCCATGGAAGCTCGGGTACCCACACACCGCTGTGCTGTCAACACACGCCAGCGCTCAGGAATGTCAAAAGGACACAAACACAAACTCCTTCAAGCATCTGGCCTCCGCACCACCCTTGGATTTGGGCTTTTCACACCCTGTGTCCCCTGGGGGGAACAAACTACCATGAAAACTTTGGAAACAGCTTTGCGAAAGCAAAAAACACAACTGGCTTTTAAGCAATCTTATCCACACGTCTTCTCACACCCCAGGTATGGCAGCATTTATCCTCTGAGCCACATTCCTGGCCCACGCAGAATAGAAGCTTCATGCAAAGATCCAGGTTAGGATATGGCCCCAGCAGGACATCCTCCAGCACACCCTGTGCATTGAGGGGCAGCCAGAGGACATGGGCTGGGGGTAGGTCGCTGCTTCTTGAGACACTGGGGTTCCTTCACTCCATGAATGCAGTAAGGAAAGGAGAGGAGGCGGGGGAAAAAAAAAAAGCTGTGCTGAGGCAGGTCTAACCTCCTGGAGCTGGATTAACGACTGAGAAATACCAGGGAACATTCCTCGCTGTCATCAGCAAGCATCAGCCACTTGCTTCACCAGAGCTGGGGATCTGCTCATATTCAGGAGCCGACACGGCGTGTCCTGCAGCCTGCACCTCCTTCCCCGCAGCACCACGGCAGCGTACACGCTGTGCGAGCGCACCCGAGGTGCCTTTGGGCATCCTCTTGTCCACGCCCCGTGGGCTTAAATAGGAGAATTGCTCCCATACGTGCTTCATGCGCTACTTGAAACCTAGAGACTGACCATAAGTTTACCAAGTAGGATAAAATATTTTTAAAAGACCTAATTTGAAGGTTAAAAGCGACTGGACTAAACGTATCTCTCTGCCCACAGAGATCCTTCTCTCAGGAGGAGGCGATGCTCCTCATCCCACTGCTGCCCACAGAAACTGGACATGACAGAAAACCCTCTCTGTTTCTGGCAGTTTTGCCTGCAGGAACAGGGAAGCGGGCGCTTTGGGTTGTTACCAATTAGCACACACACCTCACAAGCCATGGGGGGAAATACAAACCAGCCTTCACTCAAACCTCCCCCAGCTCTCGAAGCCCTGAGCCCCACTGGGTGATGCACAGTTGTCTTAGTGCAGCACCCCGTGCATCATCAGCACTTCATTTCAGTACTACGAAGTTATCCTGCTTGAATAATAATATTTATCCAGGCCAGAAGTGACTCCTGATTGGTTTGATGACATGCATGTCTGATCAGCGAGGGCAATTTTTTTATGCTTCTCCTTTGCTTTCCCTTGTGCTTTATGCATAAACACATACACTTGCACCCAAATGTTTTAATGTTGACTAGCACTTGTTTCAATAGCAGTGGAATTTTTCACATTCCGTCCCAAAAACAGACGCATTTTCCAATTCCAGAATCATTTGTGCTGTTTGTCTAGTTGAACTGCTCCAGTTTTCTCTGAAAGTATGACTATGAGTTGCCAAGACCCTTCATTTAAAATGGCAGGTATGTCAAATGGAGATTTGCTTTTTATTGATCTTAACCAGCGAGGCCCCAAGTTCTTCAAGCATCTTTAAAACTTTAACATTTTGTAAAAAGGCACCAGTTTCCTCCACTCACCCAGAAAGCAATTCCTGTACAAAGCACAGTCACAACTTTGCCATTAACCACTTTCATGTCAGGTTTCTGATCCTACCATAAAATAACAAGTACTGGACACTGAATAAGAATCCTCCAAGATATGAAGTATATTAAAGGTGAAAACTTGGGCTGGCTACACCAAGCTCCACCACCAGCTAACGATACAGGATTGTTTTCCAAGAAAAGGTTGTAAGAATTGAGCAACTCTCTTAGACTGATTGAACCATGGGTAAAAAAAAAAAAAAGACCAGATGCCCAAGTTTGACATTAACTGCAAAATCCCAGAAACATCAGGCATTGCTAAAGTTCATTGAACCGCAGCTGCTATTGCACCACTGGTTATTAGGACATTGCAAACGTGGCTGCCCTACCACCCTTTTTTCAGACCAAGATGCATCTGCAGCAGATCAACCTTAGTTTTTTATGATTTTGGCTACCATCTCATGAAGTAACTTTTAAAAATAAGTATTTTACCAATTTGAACATTTTAAGAAAACAGCGGAAGCTTCTTAACCAGAGAGTAAATACAGAAAGTGTTTTAATAACTAGCTTTAATTGCTACTTTATAGGATTTATTTCTTTACTACTACACTGAATTAAGGCAGGAAATCGGGGAACTACGAACCAGGTTCACAGCATAGGACCTTCCTCATGAGTCTTTTCTTCTTGAGACAAGTTTGACTCGAGATCAATAAAGAGATGCTTAAGCATTTGCTATGCAGTGTACAGGAGTACACACCTCAGAGACAGAGCCTACCTGTGAAGTTACAACCCAGATTTCAAACAACTTAAAAGCTTTTGAGTATTTAAGACTCATTCTAGTGCAGTGAGCACACAGCAGAGCTGCAAAAACAGGACCAGGAAACCATCATCATCCTTATCCATTTGCTGAAACATCAGCATTTAAGTGAGGGACGAGAGTAAGCACACCAAGACCTTAATACTTCAATAAGATCTAGAAATCAAACGCAGCTCCTAGCAAGTTTGCAGGACCGTATAGATGGTGGAAAAGCAATAAAAGGGAGATGCACAAGAAGCTCCGAAGAACACCAAGCCTTACCTGGTATACACAGGACTTGGCATTCAGAAAGAACAGCTCTACTGTAGTTTTGTCCTTGAGAAAGGAAATGCTTTCAATGTAGAACCTGAAAATGAGAAAAGAAAAAAAAAAGAACAGTTACTTTCTTGAATAGGTTTCATCTTCCTTTCAAATCATTTTATTTCCTCAATGTTTTGTTCTCTAGCAATAAAACAGCACAGAGGAACTATGAGCTACTGCACTTAATTTCCTGCCTGTTAGGAGGGAACAAGAAGAAAATCACAGGCCGAGAGAACACAGGGAACAACAACCTCCTTGTTCAATAGATCACAGAGATCGGGTGAGTTTTCATCTCATTTGAAAACCCTGTCAAATGCTGAAGGAGCAAAGCCCATCCCTCCTATGCAGATAAAGTCCCAGAAGTGGAAAAGGTGACTCCAAATGGCCTGTAGCAGGTCAGGAAGCCTGCCCAGAGCTTTGCTGGAGGAGAGGGGCTGGTGGCAGCCCCGCAGGACCGCCTTTGTCTGGGAGGAGAGAGCAGCCATGGGCTGAGAGCTGTTAACTTTGCTCCAAACAAAAAAAAAAAACCACACAAGGAATGCTTTGGGGTTGTCTCCATCCCATCAGGCACATCCATCTTAATGACAACAGGAGCCCCCAAACCAGGGGTTTATATGGAAGGGCTGCAACTGGCTCAGCCTTACAGGCACAGCTCCGCACAGTACTCACTGCCTTCCTCCACAGCCCATCCCCGCCTTCCTCCTCCCAGGGCCGTGGCTGCATCACAGAGGCACACACCAACACAAGCACTCCCATTACTGGTTACTCTGGCCCAGCTAAGGTTAGCAGATGGGTCCCAGTTTGTTATAGAGCCACACCAAACATCACGTATGCCACTGGCACTCTGCAAAATCACACACAACCAGTCTGTGTGCTTCTCTGACTCGCTCAGGGCATCAAACCAAACAGTGCTGAGATGTGTTACATGGTGCAGAGAAAACATCTATAATTTAAGGAGTGCAGAACTGCCAAGTCAGTTTAAAGAGAGACAAATTTGTGTGAATGTGGCCCTGTCAATCCTCCTTTAGCTGGATCTCAAAGCAGGATACCTGTGCTTCAGCTCCTTAAGGAGGATGAATGCATTGGCTCCAGACTCTTTCACCCAATGCTAGACAGAACGTACGCTTTTTTTTTCCCAGCCAAGCAAAGATTTGGACCACTACCACCACTGCCCCAGCAGTGCAGACCACAACAGGGCTTCTCAATGCCTTGCCTTTGATAGCAGGAGGGTTGGATGGCCAACATGGGACACTCAGCCCACTCAGGCCAACCCCTCCCACAGCCCCATGGTGCTGCTCCTAAGGCTCCTCACAGCCTCAAGCTCTGGCCACTGATCTCTTGGTGTAGACGATTTGCAAGACATTGGAAAAAGTCCACAGCAGCAGCACAGAGCACGTGGTAGGCAGCAGTAAAACTGGCACCTGCTGCACTTGTTAGGAACGTATGCAGTATTTATGCTGTGACTTGAGACAGGCAATACATTAAATAGTAATTGTTTTAATATTTCGCATTCCTACAGCATGTTCCATCGAATTAATTTTAAAGCACTCCCCAGAACACCTCTGCAGGTTGAGGAGATAATTGACCCATTTTGCAGGCATGCAGACTGTCCAAGGGGCAGACCCACGCCCAGCCGCCTGCCCCAGACATGTGAAAGGCTGTTTTACATTTCCATGACCTGCCTTTCAGCAAAAGCTCTAAGAGCCACAGCTATTTCCACCCTCTCTTGATTGCACTCAATATAATTTCTTTCCAACAGCTTTGCTAAACTTCACTTTAAATACACTCGAGTGTTTCTCTCCAGAAATGCAGAGCATCAGAGCACACAGACCTCACCCTTCATCCTTTCCCAACGAAGGGCTGCCAGACCAGCCCTTCACAGCACAGACCTTCCTCAGCCTGCTAAAGCCTTTCCCCTTTGGCTGCACCAAAAAGGTGATTTTCCTCAACTAATGACCCCATTTGCACTTGCAGTTTCTCTCAGCTAAGAGTCAGATGTGGCTCACATCCTCAGAAGCAGGATAGTACCCCTGGCTCTGAAGAGAGGCAGCTCCCAGTCACCGCTGGTACAGAGCAGGAGACTGTAGGGTCTATGGATTTAGGGAGAGGACACTGGGGAGGCATTGCCCCCCGCCCCAGCCACGTCTGCATGCTCTATTCCTTCCATGGTACAAGCTGTATGCTCTTATCACCACAGTACGGATGGGGAACACTGGATCACAGAGATACGTGTGTTCAGGGGATGACAGGCATGTTTGGGAACACCACAAAATGTATTTCTGATGCTGTCAGCATCCTCGAAACTAGAATGACGCTTTTATAAGTCCTAAATCTGCTTTGTAGACCCCTTCACCAGCTGCATGTACCGTATGAAAACTTATGTGACTGGATTAAGTTTATGCCAACTGAAGAAAAATACATGCCATGGAGCGAAGGCCTGGAGTCACTTATCCAAAAAGCTTTTGGTTTTGAAGTGGCTTTTCTGCTAGAAAATCTATTTTCTACAGACAGTTTCTATATTGCTTATTATTTCTGTACCCTCCCCCTCCTGCTCTGCTTCTCACTCCCTGCCCACCTCCTTGTCTCCTAATTGCTTGTTCTGGGTCTTACAACCTCAGAGTAGTCAGGCTTAAGATTAGCTTCTAGAAGTTGATCTTTCCAATCCCACTCCTCACACGTTAAACTCTTGCCCAGGTCTCTGCAGTCCACGTCCTGTGGAGGACCATCTTGCAACAGAGATGGCCAAAATGAACATCACGAGCCAACAGCATTTATCCCAACCAAGTGCTCAGGTCTATGATTGCCTTCACAGCTTGCTTGGGCAGTCATAGACTTTAGCCTCCCAGATCCTCAAACACACTGAAGAGCCCATCATCCCTTTTAAAATGAATGTTTTTTTCTTTCTGTTAGAAGCGGGGAAGGGAAGAGAAGCTCTGAACTCCCATCACAAATAAGCACGTATTCAGCAAAAACAAAGTGCCGCTTGTTTGAACCGTTCCCTCAATGACCAGGGTGCGGAGGACATGGCGAAGCGACGGTGCCAACCGACCCAGCTACACAAGAGGCTCTGCCTTGGAAATGCTTCAAAAAATTAAGCACACAAGGCATAAATTTACCGAGATATGAAAAGCAAATGAGGTCAGCCTGCTCTCATTTTGCTCATAGACTGTAAGGAAAACAATATTAAGAATATGATGCTTGGTCTTTTCTGTGAGAGCTCTGTCTTGTAGGACATGGGTTTTTTTCAGGCCCTTAACCAGCAGAGCTTGGCCAGCCAAAGCCCTGAAGTAATGCAATTACATTGGCCAAAATCATCACTTTGCCAGGGATTTTATTCTCTCCTGAGGACTGGCTTAAGCTGTGTGAGCAAAGAAGCCACCAACAATCCCTTTCAAGTACACACAACCCTTAAGTAAACTTAATAATAACAAAAAGTAAGTATGATTGTTTAAACAAACTGTATTAAAATTTAGCACTATTAAAGATGAGTTGGGCAAAGCAGATATTTAAAATATGGGGTTTTAAACAACAAAAGTAACAACGTCCTAGTAACAGTTTAAAAAGTAGCAAGTTCCAAACTACCTTATTCATAGTTAAATACAAAAGAAAGCAGCACTTATCCAGGACCTAATCTCCTTCTAAAAATAATACATCGCTTTGACATTAATTTCCTTTATCAAATCTGTAATCAGTTCTTTTAAACAAAAACCCCTGGTGATAAATAAGCCCAAGTGGTCACGTTTTCTTTGTGGAAACAATTACTCACCTAACAGCAAAGTACAAAGTTGCTGGGCCCCGTTTCTTGGGCAAGTCATGGTCCAGGACACGGTGATCCAGCTGCAGCCAGACGCTCTGACCTCTGCGGAAACAGGTTGGGGAGGCAGTTAAAAACTGGGATGGGAAATACAGAAACAGGGTCTTTTCAGTGCTCGTGTTAACTCCAAGTGTTATTTTAAAACGTGCAAGATTCAGCTCTGAGGCAGGCAAACATCTCAAATTATTTCATTTTTTCCTAACTTTCAGATTTTTATATAACTCACTGGATGGCGGAGAACATCTTTGCAGGTGTATTTTCACTGCAGCACAAAAGTCATAGCACCCAGAAAAACAAAATATTGTTGAAACAGCCTCCTTTGCTATAGATGGGGATGCTTCCATTGACTTCTCATGTCTAGTGGGGGGATCTGATCTGTAGCAGAGGCTGGACGTTTGCCTACAGCAGAAATGGGTCCGATCTCTCCTGCTGCACGGGGACCACACAGCTCTGCTGCCATATCCCCACTACTTCTGTTCTGCACCATCCCCAGTCCCAGAGTGACATAAAACCCCTTTCTGGAGCAAAGGGATTTACTGCAGGCACGCTCGTTTAATTTACACAGTTCTCTCTGCAGTGGCTGCCCTGATTGAAATTGGAAGGAAGCCAGAAAGAAAACAAAAATGCCCCCAAACCCCCATAACCTCCCTGAGGACCCTGGGGGAGCACAGCAGCCTGTGGCTGCCCCGGAAGGCAGGGCATGGGTGCCCTCCAGAGGCCACACACTCCCTCCAAGCACCCAGCCCAGCCCTGGACAACCAAGGCAGCCTCTGGAGCCCACCGGTGTTCCTGGGGAAGCCAACAGCTTTTAGGTATTCCCCTGGCAGCACTTTAAAGCTCACTGTGAGGCAGCGCCAGCAACCAGAAACCTCCAGAAGAATTTAATGGCAGCGCTTCTAGGGGGAAAAAGAAATAAGCCTAGTGCAAACAGCATCCTTGAGGGATTTACAGAAGAGCTGGAAGAAAGTATTTTCCAACACCTGAAAGGACAAGGACATGGCAAATATATTCTAGGGAGAGCCCAAGATGAGAGAGGCCAGTAAAAACAACACACTGCTGTTGTGAGGGCCCCAGAGCGAGCAGCTCCCACCAGCTCTGTACATACCAGCCCCTTCCCCAGGGCCAGTCCTGCACCTGCAGGTGGGACCTGCCTTGGCAGGGTGGCCCCAAACACAGCTCTGACGTGATTTGTAGGTGAAGGCTTCCATCCAGGACACCATAAAAAGCAGCAATATAGAGCAGCTGGGACTAGTATTATTCCCATTAGACAAGAGGCGGTTTATTTAGGGGCTGTATTAGTGCACAACTCCACCTCCCCACTGCCCTAAGCAGCTCTGCTCCAGCTTTTTTGGGGAGCTGAAGGTAACTCTTCTGGAGACACTGGCCCTTGGGAGCAGGGTCTTGCCTGCAGGTTTCGGTCCTGCACCCAGCAGCCATGGGGAAGCATTTCAATGCGATGCTGATAGATGAATCCGAACACCAGCCGAGATTTCAATTAACCCAGCCAACTCCAGGTTAATGCCATGGAAGGAGATCTCCCACGGTGCTCCAGAGGGTGCCTGTAGCATCTCACCCAGCCCAGCGGCAGCCAATGGGCAACGACTGCCTGAGCTGCCCCACTCTCATCAGCACCGAGGACAAACTGCACCCACCACCACCATGCACTTGCAATAATGCAGCTCCTGGGAAGGGAGGGTTGTGCATTTGGAGCATGTTCTGCTTTTGCAGCTCTTTTTGGTAGCCTGCAGAATAGTTTGGATACGTAAAAGTACCAGGGAAGCTAGAGGAAAGTTGTTTATGGGAAGGACTAACCTCATATTTCACTGCTGCTAGGGAAGTTTGAGTTTAAGAGACTCAAGAATACAGTTGAGATCAAAGTGCAAAGCAATAGGAGCAAATCATTTTGAAAATAAATGCAAAACCTTTTTGTTGTTACTAAAAGTGCAGACTAGGAAAGCTGAGGGTGTTCACGTGGGAAATTATTGCTGAATCAATTTTTTCACCTTGTGAGGTAAACATGAAAAATGCGTCAGAAAGGTATTTACAAGTAATTTCTGGTTAGTGCCCAGAATATATTTTCCAACTATTTTCTGTTTTGTGCCTTCCCCTTTCCTCAGCCAAGAAGCACAAGGTAGGAAAATCTTACTTCTTCAAAAGAAAGTCATTTTTCCATCACATTGAGCTGCCACGGTGTCAGGGATAGGCTTCACATTGCAATAATCACACAGCTGTTTAAAATAAATGAACATACTTACGTATCGTCTATAAACATTATCCCAAAATACTCCTTTTCTTTCAGGTTGAAGTGTGAGGCCACCAGATCCAGTAACTCACGAGACAAAAGTTTGGGCTATTGAAAGAATAAAAAGAATTTAATTAATTTCAGTCCACGCTTTTCATATATACCCAAAATTTCCTCTGCAAATACTGACATCTAAGTACACGTGGCCAAGTTAAAACTCTATTGTACAACTCAATACAGAAGTGGCTCCATCAGTCTCGGGGCAGTTGGATTCGGTGTCTCCGAGGAGCTGCACGGGACACGTGGAGCACGGAGAGGCAATTGTGTGCTTAACCCGTGACATCAAGCTGAAGTGCATGGACCCACCGCTGCTTTCCTCTTTCCGGTGGAGAAAGGCAGCAGCTCAGGCTTCCCTGCACTTACAGCAGGAGGAATTTTTCAATTAAGAAAATATTGTGTACTAGAGGATCTCGTGCTTTGGGTTCTGTCACAGGAATAAAACACATCCTAAAAATACAGGCTTTTCTGCCCTTCTAAATTACAAAAACACACCACTACAAGGGGGGGTGCGTTTACACTTTATGAAGTTTGGTGAAAGCAGATGAAAAAGTGAATGCAGAACTGATGGCAGATATGTTGCCCACAGTGCACCAATGCCCAAGGGAAACCCTCCTGCTAATTGAGGTGTGAGGAAGGGCAGGTATGCCTGTTTATTCCACTTCTGTGCATTGCTCTAGTAAGAATCGTAGAATCACAGACTGGTTTGGGTTGGAAGGGACCTTAAAGATCATCTAGTTCCAACCCCCTGCCATGGGCAGGGACACGTTCCGCTAGACCAGGTTGCTCCAAGCCTCATCCAACCTGGCCTTAAACACTGCCAGGGAGGGGGCAGCCACAGCTTCTCTGGGCAACCTGGGCCAGTGTCTCACCACCCTCACAGGAAAGAATTTCTTCCTAATATCTAATCTAAATCCCCTCTCTTTCAGTTTAAAACCGTTCCCCCTCATCCTGTCACTCCATGCCCTTGTAAAAAGCCCCTCTCCCGCTTTCCTGCGGCCCCTTCAGGTACTGGAAGGTGCTATAAAGTCTCCCCGGAGCCTTCTCTTCTCCAGGCTGAAAGAAATACAGCTTTTCTTCAAACATCACTTATGCATCAGCCCCCAATAGCACTGCTAAAGAAAATAAGCAGAGAAGTCTGGCCCTGGGCTAGTGGTGCCCAGAAGAGCGGGGTCTGTACCTGAACCAGCAGCTCCAGGTTCCTGTCATCGAGGAGGTGCACCTGGCAGTGCCGGCCCTCTGTCATCTGCAAAGACAGCAACACAGCCTGTGAGGAAGGGCAGGACCCGCGGCTTTCCTGGCTTGCACCAGCCCACGTGCGGCTCAGCAGCAAGGGCAGCGCGTAGCCAGCGTTTGATCTGCACCGATAAGGGGAACGAACTCCATACTGGAGCTGAGCGTCCTTCTCCAAGGACTCAGTCTGGGAAGCTGCCTCAGCACTCTCGGCTCCCATCAACTTCAAGCCGGAATTAAAGGTGCTTAGTGGCACTTGGGATCAGATAAAAGTGACATGAGTGCTGCGAGAATTTGAGGATGCACCAGCTTGGCTACCACCATAGCCACAGGCAGCAGCAATGGCCTTTTGCTCCGGTGAGAAGCAGAGATGACCCAGGACCCTTGAGATCCCCATCTCCCCAAGCCTCCCTGCAGACAGGTCAGCCTAAATTTGGTCCCTTGCCAGAGGACGTGGTCTCTAGTCTAGATGGAGACTCTACTGGTACATTAATGCTCTCCCTTGGATAACTTTTCACAAGCATTAGAAGTCACTGCCTCCACAGGGTTCTTACATAGGTGTTCGCACACATCAAGACAGGTGCTCAAAATGAATGATTAAGAACAGGATGAGCTTTGCAACCTCTAACATATCTGGACCACCCTGGTTCCTACTTCGTGTCACATTTATCTCTTGAAAACAATGTGTCTTTCTCTCTTTAAGAGGAGAGCAATTCAGAAATAGCTGCACATTATGCCCTTTTAATATCTGCCCTTTGAAATCTAATACATTTCCATGAAAGCTTTTACATTATTTAAAATCTGTTCTAATTCTGGACCTCTCGCCAGCTTTGGCGAGGACCGGCTTCGCATCGCTCTGGGCGAGAGCTGGTGAAGGGAACCTGGCTTTTATATTGATACTCCCAGCCTCAGAGTAACTCACTTTCCTGACAGCACAAGCTTCTCGCAGACCATAAATTCTGAGCTCTGAGCAGAGGCTGGGGGTGGTTTGCTTAGATAAGGGCTCCCGGAGGGATTAAATGGCAACACACAGAGGTTTCTGCTTTCACATCCCGCCGGCTCCGCAGGGATGGGGACAAGGACAGGGATGAGCTCTACTGCCACCAGCACCCCCTCACCACCTCCTGCCCCGGGATGCCACACATCCACACCTTATAAAGACATAAAAATAAATACAATTTATACACGATTGTCGTATAACCCAAGAGACCTCCCGCCTCCCCCAGCGCTGTCCCCGTTTTAATGCGTGGCTGCTTGCCGAGCCACAGCTTCTGCTGTCACCAGTCAGCCCCTTTCAGCCCTAAGAAGCCAAATTAACAAAGCTTTATTGTTTCAACTAATTGAGCTCATTTGGACCAAAACCCATGAGGGATCCCCCTCCCGAGGAGCTCTGCAGATGGGTCAGAGATGAGCATCTGCGGGCACCGCTCTGCCTAGCGCCCAGGGAAACGGGGCTACGGCATCTGTGGCACCAGCACTGGCAGCTTCTGGCACCAGCTAAACATGTATCATCACATCACCCACCCAAACAGCAGTACTGGTAAAAGGACCATTTGCAGAGCAAGTGTAGCTGGATGAAACCCCTTCCTTTTCACTTCTACTGCTGCGAATGTGAATTTGTAGAGAAGTGTCAGACGAAGAGTGACTTGTGCACGCAGGGGTGCAGAGCAGAGACTGCACCATCGCAGAGACAGCAGCGATGCTCCCCATGCAAACCACGGTACTGCACCCCCAGGAGGCATCAGCCAGAGCTGCACTAGCCCCAGGCCCATGCTCCCACCAGGGTACCACTTCCAGCCCTTCATCCTTCAGGCTTTGGAAGCAAAGCTGCAGCATCCCCATTCCAGCTTCCAGCACGCTCCCTGCCATTTATCCGCTCACCACACGTGCTGCCTGGAGCCCTGAAATCCATTACAATCTGATCACGGGTCCATTTGTTCCCGAGAGCTGAAGGTCTGCCATCGCACCGTCATAAATAAGTCGCATGTTGCCATCAATTAATCATTTCATCAGCGCACCCTTCAAGGTGGTGCATATTCCTGGCTCTGGCATACTGTTACCAATCTGCCCCTGTTGCGAAGTGTCTGACCCAACAGTGTTTTTAAATCATTCCCCATCTGTTGCTCTGAGATAGCACAAGGGTTGCCATTATTTAATTGCTAGCTGCTTTAGCTTTCACCTAGTGAAATCACATTAATCACTTCTGACTGTTTTAATTGCCTCAGTTGTCTATTGTTAAGTAAAAAAGGTTTCTATTATAGCAAACACATCCACAAAGCCTTGTGCTGAGAAAGGTTGCTGGGAAGATTAAAACATAAAAGAAATGCCAACCAATCTGTGCTTCTATTCAGCTATCTGAGGTAATTGCAAAGCACCTTAAAAGTAAAATAATTAAACTTCATGACACCCCTGAAGATGGGCAAGATACAATCAGCCCCGATTTTATCGATGAGAAAACGTAAGGACACATCTTAAAAGTCTGATTTACAGATATAGATACAGGTAACGTTTAGTACCTGAGTCTCCAGGAATCTCATCTCAGAAGAACTCACACAGCTTCTTCCTAGAGTACTGGAAAGCTCCATCAAGGATTTACAGAAGATGCCGGGTTGTTCAGTGACAGAGCACAGTGAGATGCCATTCCTGTGACAAACCTGCCAGCTCCCACACACATCTCCAGAGCTCTGCGTGGCAACGGGCTCCTGTCACCCCAGGAACGCTGTCGCATGATGGGACATAAGAGTGTCCAGTGCCATAAAGTGTCTGCTGCTGCCTGTAGCTCAAGGAAGAAGGGGGTGGTCTCTGGAGCCCTTTCTATTTGCTACTTGCACCCCTCTGCCCCCCCAGCCCACGCGCACACACCTGAGGGCTACATCCCTGCTAAGATGCCTTCTCCACCTGGGCTGAGAGGCACACCATGGATACTCACTGTGTGGCACCACAGCCCCATCAAGGAACAGAAAGCTGCCAGGGTGACTACCAGCTTTGCACTTGCAGGCTCCAATCCCTAAGCAAAGTGGTGTTAACCAGGACAGTCCAAACATCTGCCCTTATCCTCCTCTTGCAGACCCAAGGCTTCAGTAACCAGCACCCTGGTTTCCGCAGCTGTGCAAGAGCTCACTCCAAGTATCCCCACCCCATTCCTGATGGGGCAGAGAGCACTTCACTTGGCTTGCTCTGTACTCACAAACACAATCAGAAGCAAATCACTCCCAAATACTATCACAAAGCAACACAAGCCCATCCTGCGTCAGGAATGTCGCCCACCAGAGAGGTCATCTCCAGGAGACTCCTCTCTCCTCACGTGGAGCTGTGTGGACAGTTCTCCTACGTACAAGACAGTACTCACATTTTCCAAGCCTCATTCGTACAGGAGGCAGAACTGAAAGCTTCAGAGGCTATCGCAGCTGCAAACCACGGCACAAACTTTGGAGTATCAGTCACCTTCACGGGCCCCGTACTGTCCCAGCGCAGTGACACCGAGGTGTGCCATGACTGCGGTGCAGCAATGCTGCACACTCTGACACAGGTATCAATGGTCTGGTCCTCTCCTCTTGCCTGAAGAAGAGCCGGGGAGCTTCAAAAAGAGGACTTCACCACCACAGCATCATAGGACGTATACAGGATTTGGGCCATGGAAGAGTGCCACCAGCTCAGCACCGTAGACCCTGAGCTCCTGGAGCCAACGCAGCAAAGGACTCGTTTTTAACTCCCCCAATGACACCGATTGATTTATTTCCCCGCAGCCCACCCACTCGCAGGCCTGGTTCCTTTGGCTCTGGGAAGGGACCCGTGTTTGACTCCCCAGCTCTCGGGGTGCTGGGCTCGCCCTCATCAGAGACCCAACACCCGGGAGCCCTTTGCAAATACATTTTCATCTTTAATTCAGTACGCCTGGCTAATCTGAACGATGTAATTGATTTTCTATGTAGTTGGACCAATCCATCACGAGATGAGCACAGCTGTCTGGCTCAGTTAAGAGGTGGCGTGAGCAGTCTTGAGATATATATGTGCACATCTGTGTTTCCAGCTTATTCTCATTGATTTTGCATTGTCTGGGCAAATGAACAATTTTGTTCTATTTTTCCAACACACCCCCAAGTTGGTCTTTGTAGCAGTTATTTTTAAAAGCCTGCTAATATTTAAGCTATTACCCAGTAAATGAAGTAGCAGCATAAAATTCATTAAGTATCCCTGTATCTCATCTCATTCCCAACAGGAAATTAGCAGAGCAACGTAACACAGCCTCATTTTTGGCAAAGCCATACTGAGATACAGGGATGCTGGATTCTTATTTTTCCCACCCCGAAGTCACTCGTATGCTCTGTGCACAAGCAATAAAAACTCATGGAGAGGAATGAAAAGGAGGACAAACGCTGCCCAATGTAATATTTCTGGGATCACTGTATTTCTGCAGCCCTCCTAACTTACAGGCTTTCAGCAAGGAGCTGATTTACCCAGATCTTCAACGAAAAAGGAAGATAATGAAGGAAGAGGAATGCACAATTCTCAGAATCTCTGTGTGTGGAAAATAAAGCAGAGGGTGAAATTGTAATTCTATACAGCAGGTTAAAATGGTCAGAAAGGTTTCATGTAGCTGGAGAAGAAACCACATTTTTCCCTCCATCTTGCTTATGACACAAAAATTAAGACAAATTCTCCACCTAAAATCATGGAAACAGATTTTCCAAAACACCAGTCCTTCAAAAAGAAAAAAAAAAAAACAAGAAGGCAGAGAGAAAAAGCCTATTTCTTGGCTACTTAAGCCAATTCCCTGTGATATCCTGAGCCTGAATGTTTATTTAGGGGAGGGGGGGGAATATACACAGGATATTTATGCTACTTCTCTTCAGCAGAAACATCCTCCCAATTTGAAGCTGGTTGTTACACGCAATATTTTTAGACATCCATGTGTGTCATCCAGTTAGGAAAAAATAAGAAAAAGAAAAAAGTAATTAGACAGGGTGTAAACAGGAAACCTCAGAAAAGCTTTAGCCAAAAAAAAAAAATGCTGACAGAATAACATATCTCCTGAAGCACATCTTAGGAGTAGGAAATCATGAAGGGTTCAGGTCAGAAGCAAACCAAAATGTGTTGCACTCCCTCCAGACTAGATTTCACCTCCCAGATCTGGGCAAGTTACAGAGACATCGCTTGGCATCGCTGGCTGTATCTGTCACAGACTCCTATTTTTAAGCCTTTTTTGTTTTAAGGTCTGGAGTCTTCGCTACTAGAGAAAGCCAGAAACAACCCTAACAAATCCGTGGCCAAAGAGAAGAGGATTATACATAAGCTGCACATAATTTTGAGACAAAATTGGGAACTGTTTCTACCATTGAAACGCTCGGAGGTCTGTGGGTGCGTGTGGGACACGCCGTGATTTGGGCTTCAGCAGCCCACGGGCATGCTCCTGGCACGACCGCCTTGTGCCGATGGGTAACTGCGACCTGCCCAGGGACAGGACGGCTGCGCCAGGGTCCTGCACCATGTAAATACACATTGCTGGAAGCTTTAAAACCACTCCCCATCCCGTGAGGCTTCACGTCTTTAATACCCCAAACTCCACGAGAAATCTTTCGGAAGC
Source organism: Nyctibius grandis (assembly GCF_013368605.1). Classification (NCBI taxonomy): domain Eukaryota; kingdom Metazoa; phylum Chordata; class Aves; order Nyctibiiformes; family Nyctibiidae; genus Nyctibius; species Nyctibius grandis. Next base: position 29,764,924 of record NC_090667.1, read on the forward strand.
AGCAAACCCCTTCCCGCAGCAATCCCCTTCCTCTCATGATAAACCCTCGTGCTCAGGCACGGGTGACACTGAGCCCCCACAGGGGCTCTCCCTGGAAACCACCCGAGGGTGACACGGGGGACTTGGTCCCAGCTGCACAGAACTGCACATGGTATTTCCATAAGCTCCTCGCAGGGGAACCACGTGAAATTAAACTTCCCTGGCAGGTGGGTAAGCTCCAGAAGATATTTTACAGGTAGAAAAAACACCTGCACTGATGCATCCAGCACTGAGAGAGAAAGGGGAACCATTTCCACTGAATAAACGGCTGGCACACAAAGCCTTAAACCCGCATTTTTAAAAGTGAGAAATCAAACTGCGGTGTGTCATTACAACACAGATTGTACAAGCTGGATCATTTACTCCTGAAACAGGCACATCACGGCGCCTCAAAGAGCTGAAGAGAATCTTATGGATAACAAAACCCAAAAGAGCAATATTCCCACCCACAAGATGCACATAGTCTGTTAGGAAATGCTGTCCCTTTGCCACAAAGACCCAGGCTCCACAAAGCCTGCGGAATGGGGGGAGCCCCAAAACCCTGCTGTCCTGTTTTTGACCCATGACTCAGAGGCAGCAGCTTCACAGGTGTAGGAGCCCAGAGAACCAGCCTTGCACTTAAAAGATTTTCATCTCAAAATCCCTACCTGAGCTGCAGTTAACCAGCTATAAAGCATGACCAGTAATTTCCTGTAAGGGTTTTTGTTTTTTTTTTTTTTTTTCTCCAAACCTCTCTTCTGTAACTCATAAGCCTGTAGGATTTCAAAGCTTAATACTGAAGCCCCTACACTGACCTCAGATTTTCATTGGCATTTAGGTGGGTTTTTTTTTCCCCCCTTCAGTCCTGAAGGCATTTAGGATCAGATCCTCAGCTGCCTTAGATGAGCATTGCTTCATTGACTTCAATACAACCAGCCAGCTTATGTCTGGCCTGTTAATGTGCACAGTCTGATAAAAATATGAAATAAGATGCAAGGATGTATTGCAATATGGAGCTGCCATAACTAGGCACATATCTCAGGAAAATAAAAGCCTTTGCCTGTCTTTCTGGAAGGAAGGAGCCTGCATGCAGCTGGGGGGAAGAGGGGAAAAAAAGTTATAATGCTTGAAATGACCTCAGAGTTTCCTGGTGTGTCTGTTGGGAGAGCAAAGCCTCGTCATGTTCCAGCACTCAGAGTCGCTCAAAACTTTAAGGAATAAGCACAAAAATAACAAACAGGATTTTGGTTTTATACCAGCATTTCTATGGAAACTTTTTAAAGGACCCACACAGGTCTCCAAAAATGCCTTGATACACAGTTCTTGTCAGCCTGTTTGCAGCCCACGGGTCCTCCCTGACCCAGCATAGGTGCCCGTCACCCAGTGTCCCCGTGGCAGGAGGTGCTCAGGGGAAAACAGATGGGTGCAGGGTTGGAAATCCTCCACCCACCCACAGGTGGAGATCTGGGGAAGAGAAACACACCCCCATCCTGCTTCCACATCACATCCCACCACACACCCCTCCACCACCTCCTTTGCCAGGAAGGGGTGCAGTGCAAAAGCCCCCAGGTGATGCCTCCTCTGCATGGTCACCCTCCCCACAAAGTCTCCTAGACTCACCAATACCTCCTGCTAAACACAAGGGGTTGGCTCTGGGTCCAAAAACTCAGGTTTTCCCCCCAGTCTCAGCACACGCCAGCCTGGGCAGCCCGTGGGTTCCCTGCCGTGGTGCCACAGTCTGGCTCACGAAGACGTGATAAACTTGCTGTGATCCCTCCAAAGGCAACAGCAGAGCTTCCACCAGCTTTGCAGGGAGCAGACCATGTCTCCAGACATACTGCCTCTCCTTCCTCATCTTCAAATCATAAAGAAACGTTCGGCTGAAGTCCTGGCTCCAAGGTAGTCAATAGATTTTGCCGTTAACTTTAATAGGGCCAGGATTTTGCCTTAAATCATTGGTTATCTTGCTATTAACCTTAACAGAAGCCAATATCTGCTTAATGTTAAATAGCTGGTGATGCACCAAGGTGGCTGGCTACATCTTTCACCCTTCATGCTATGGCAAGCCACTTTGTAGGACCCGTCTCACCTCACCAGGTTGTCCTTCCCAAGGGCTGCACAGCCCCCCCGGCTTTGCACGCTCCCGTCCCACCACTCATGGGGTATTTACCCGCAGCAATTGCAGGGACTGTACAGAGCCATTCCTGACCTCAGGGTGTCCCTGTGCTTCTTGTCTCAGGACCAGACAGGCAGGGACAGACACTTGAAGACCAGACTGAATACAACATGCACAGAAATAATGTTTTAAGATGAGACAGGCTGGAGAAAACTTACTTAAGTGCAAGCTGGTACAAATACCCCTTTGATGATGCTTTCCATAAAAACGTTGGCTCTGCTCAAGTTTGGCAAAGAGTTAAAGATAAAACACAGTGCCTGGAACAGGGGGCCGAGAGGCTCTCTGGGTTGCATGGCACCTTCCTAAAATAGCCACATGAACTGAAGATACGATGAAAAAACTGGCTCCTGCAGAGCATCAACTGACTTTCATGTAAGCCCCACCAGCTGAGCCAGTAAAAAAATCTGGCAAAGCAACAGCCCAAGTGCTCTCCCTCACCGCAGGCACTGTAGCTTTGCAGGGCCAAGTGCCAGCACGCTTTCCATGCAACTCTCCTTTTCCCTATTTATTCTACTATTTCTCATTGCAGGGGATGGCAAATCTAAGGGACTCTTTCACTTTATTGATGGTTTGCTGATTTGTACAGGACAAGATCCTGTACAGGTCGTGGGACGCTCAGTCTCATCCTCCTCTCCCAAAATGCTCAAATGCAATGCTCAGAAGTAACGATGAGCACACCAATAAAAAAAAAAAAAAACAACAAACCAAAACCAGTGACAAATGAAAAGCCAGGGAACAAATTAATTCAGTCTTCCTCAAAATGATAAATACAGGATCCCAGCCAGGAGATACAGCCCTTTGTCAAGAGCAAAATATGAACAGGAGGAGTTGCTGCTTCTTGGTCTCTGCCAGGAGCGTGCAATGTAAAAACCTCACCCCTCTGCTCCCCACAAGGAAATCTGGCAGCGTGGCTGCCTTTCCTGATGCTACCGATGGTGGTTTCATGGACCTGCTGCTGCTCCCTCTCACGTGGGGGTGCAGGGGGTGTTCACCCACGCACAGCCTGTGCCCCAGCACGCGGACAAGCGCGCTACAAGTGCACAGGCAGCACCAGTTCCCACGGCACGAGGCAGAGGGACATACTGCTGCAGAAGAGCCTTTGCTGGCTCCGCTGGCCTCATGCTTTTCAGCTGACAAGCAGCATCCAGACAACATTTCACCTCTCCTGACACCGCCAAAGGCCACAGGATCTTGCTGGCAGTGTTATCAGTGGATGCTGAGTCCCTCGGTTGTGTTTTTGAGGGAAGGCTCCTGAGGCAGGAGACACAGGCAGAGCAAGCCTTGACCAAAATCTGCCATCCTCTCCAGGCAGCACCATGTCCTCTGAGGGCATCTTGCATTTCTTCCCCTCCTGCCCCATCAGGGTCCTTGCACCCAGCTCATCCCCCATCCTCTCCCTGGACTTTTCAGCTGCTCTCATGCTTGGCAGTAGCCCCTCGGGAAACCCACACGTCAGCCTTGAAGTAGGCAATGAAAAATAATTAAAGAAAAGGGCTACATCACAAGTCCATCTGAGCTGCCTTTAAATCTAACTCTTAAAAAACGCAACGAGCAAGCAAATAAACCAAGGAAAGCCTGAAATCCTAAGGTCTTTGGAAGATGTCAAAAAAGCAGGTATCGGCTGCAGCGGGTGCTGAGCAGCGTTTCTGTGGCACGGAGCCAGCCTGCCCAGCCGCCAGCACCTCGCCAGGCACTCGGGGGCTTTGACGGATTTGGACTGCTTCACACTCCACTTTTAAAGCAAAACAAGCGTTTTGGATCAAAGGCTCTTTCTCAAGAGCCGTTAACAAGCTCCATGTGCACTGCTGCATCTCCAGGGCCAATCTCTTCATGAGGTTTTTCTTCGGGTAAGAGGGGTGGGGACCTTACTGATGAGACATTTAATAGTTACACGCTGAAAGGAGCTACTGTACCAGGCGCTGACCGCCTTTTCTCGGGACTTATGAATCTGTGCTTTGTTCAGTTTAAATGATATCTCAGAGCAGTCTATAAGGGTAATCTCTGAAAATGGGTTTGCTCTATAATCAGAAATTACAGACCTGCTCTCCAGCTGCAGCAAAGTTACCAGAATCAAGCTTGGATTTAGCACTTTCCTAAAGCAGCCAAGGTAGCACTTACAACAACGGCAGGAAAAAGCAGCTGTAAATGCCGGGAGTAAAACAGCCCCTTAGCACTGCAATGGAGTGCAAAAGATGCAAAGAAAATTTTATGGACTGATCTTTGAGGGCAAAGAAAAGAGCAAGTCAAAAGGCTTCAGCCTGCACTACCCAGGTACCCCAAAGCAAACTCACTTTGCTCCACGCTGCTCTCCTGCACTCACAGCTCCGAGGTCTGCGTGATGTTTTAGTCAGGGCACAATGTAACAGCACTAAACAACGTTATCTGTCGCTGCTAAGCATAAGAAATTAAAAGATAGCCTCTTACCTCCACACACACCCCACTGGTTTAAAAGGACTGAGGAAACCCAAGCAGCACTCCACAGCACGCGTGTACTAAGCCTTCGCGTTTGCTGTACATTCAGCTGGGGGAAGAAGGGAGACACGATCCCGGACTTCTTCCGTTGCCATATCATCTCGAGGAAGTGACCTTCGCATTTGTTGCTTTGATTACAGATTCAGAAACAAAAGCCCCTCCAGCGTGAGTCAGGAGACACAAGAGGTTGAAACGTGATTGTTAAACATGGAGGCGAGCTGGGAAAGCATTACCAGCAGGTTTTTTTTTTTTCCTTTGTAATATTAACCCCTTTATCATGAAACAAAAGCAAGTAAAAAAAACAGCAGCTACTGACCAAAGGCATAGCACAAGGTGCCAGCCCCGGGGCAGGGAGACACTTTGCTGTGGGACCGTGGGTCCCTGTCAGGGCCCTGACACCCACAGCTCTGTGTTTGCTGGGAGCTGCCATCGCCCCTCCAGCTCTTCCTCCCCACTCACCCCTGCTGAGGGGACAGAAGGGACCTTTATGCCAAAACTTGGCACAGCACTAGAACTTCAAGCCGCCTCCACTTTCTGTCCCTGGGAGCGGGGGCTCAGCCCCACGACAGCACAGAGGCTCATCTGCCCGTCTGAAGGTATAGGGGCAAGCAAAGATAACCAGAGCCTGTCCTCTCAGCACGCCTGCCCTCGCCCCACACGCTCACATCTCCAGTCCCTGGGGTCAGGGTTGATCTCCAGGAGTGCGGTTTGCTGCTAGAGGTAGAGGGGCAGGAGTAAATCATCTACCTGCTGTTCCACTGGTCCCTCTGCAGGGCTGTTTTCTGTGTGCAAAACACCAAGTTATACTTAATCTCCCCGACTTCCTCCCTTTTGGCACACCAGCCTACAAGGCTTCTCACACCTCCGGGCTTTGACACAGCAACGCTAACTGTGTCAGGCAGAGCACAGGTATCACAGAAAGGCACAAAAACTGAGCTCTCCTCCAAAAGAAACATCAGATAGCTATAGAACACTGCTTCCACTGAAAACAGGAAAAAAAAAAACAGAACAGAAAACCAAAGAACTGTGCACTCCAATCCAGGAGACTGTAACCTCCGGAGCTCCAACCTGACCTCCAGGCAGGTACACAAGAGGCCTCAAATTTACACACGCAGTTCCTTCAAAACTCTAAAATACAGGCCTGCTCCTCCTTCCCAAACACAGCTCAGAATTATTAATTTCCTCTGATGTGATGTGAGTAGGGGTACCCAAGCTTTCAAAATCACACCACTGACTCACATCCTTTGGCCACATAAATTATGGTAGGGAGACTGATGCCAAGGGAACACCACAGCATCCAGCATGGGCTGGAAGGTACAGGCCAGGGGCAACATCATGAAACACTACCAGAGTGGGTAGGAGCTCCAGACATGCACCAAAACAACCTCACCTGGGAGACAGAACCATCTCTTCCCTTCAGCTGGATGCTCTCCTTCAGTTACCTATGCTCCCCATGACTGAGCAGTGACTATGCACAGAGGGGACAAACTGTGAAGACTTTTCCACCCCATTTTTTATAGTCAACAGATCTATTTTAATAGAAAAATTAAGTTCAACACCTGGAACAAACTAGCTTGTTTTTATCAGAATGGGAATCAAGAACCTGAGGGTCAAACTTTTGAAAGCAACACCCGATCAGAGATGCACACCTCCCCCTTCTTAGAGCTACTCTTGGTCCCACTAAACTCCCCTGAACAGGAGGCTCCATGTACCAATCGATATTTGAGGCAAACAACAGGCTCCTTTAAGCTGCTGCACAGTGTAAAGCCAGAGCCTTACTGATGCTGCTGGACAAGAAGCAGGGCTGCCTGGTCCACACGATCAAAGAGCGTGAGTCAGCCCTGCTTCCCACGCCTGGGCCAGACACTGGGGCTGGCTCCGTGAGTTACCATCACTCCAGACACCTCCAGAGGGCAACTCACCCCAGCTACCCCCCACACCTGGGACATGGTGCCAGAGGTGTCTCGCCCTCCTTGTTTAATGCAGAGGAACTAGCTTTGATCAAATATCCACCTTTGATTATTTTTTCCCGTAAAGTTACTTTGTAAAAGCTAACATTCTCATAGTCATGAGACTACAAAAGCTCTCCACACAATGCTCAATATCACAGGTTTCATGAAAAAAAAAAACCCATGAGCTGGCCCCACATCAGGCAGAAGGATGCCAGGGCAGGTCCAGCCAGCTGGTCCAGACTGCACCAGCAACCTAAGGGGTGGCAGCCGAGACAGTTTTGGGAGAGTATTTCAGAGTAAAAAAAAATGTGTTTGTCTCCAAAACACAGACTCCAAAGCCCCAAATTAAGATGGAAAATAGACAGTGAGTCATTTTTCCTTAGAGAAATGACGTGAAGGTTACCTGGGTGGTGCCAGCTCCTGCCCTGCTGGGATGACCACAGGGACAGGAATAGCTGGAGCAGGGGAAGAGCACAGATCCTTGGAGGATCCAGGGCTTCCAAACAAATACAGATCTGGGCTGTGCAACTTACCTCTACCCTGTGCCACGGATAATTTTTCTAAACAAGAAGAAAAATAAGAGTTTAAAAGAAATACAGCATGCCCCTAAGAGGTTCCAGCAGTGGGAAGCTGTTAGAGCAGCAAGAGTCAAGCAGGGGGAAAGCCGCTGCCACTCAGAGGCCACCAGAAGAGCTCCGAGCTGGGTTTTGGGGATGGCAGCGCTGTGACCCCCCACCAAAGGGTACGTAACCCCACAGCAAACACAGCACACCCCAGCCTCTCTGAATGAGGCGAGCAGATGCAACATGCTGGGATTAGAGAGGAATTACTCCCTCTTTCGCTATGGCTTAGCAAACACCGACCTGCACGCCTGCTAAGTGCACCCACCCAGCCAGATCCCCAACGGACTTCATCTACACCAACATACTTGCTCTCCCAAAACAACTGTGGCAACCAGACATGTCCAGTCTGGCATCAGCCAAACAACTCTACGCTCAGCATGATAGGGACCTCTTTGCCTGGGGCAGCCACCTTTCTGGAGAGGTTGCTCCCCTCTTATTTTTTTTCTTATCTACAACCTTACAGTTTTCCCCTCCTATTGTACTCCTGCTTCCCCCCCCCCCCGCCCTGTTTTCCCACACTTTCTTGCAAGTTTGCACTCAGTTTGGAGCATTGGGGGTTTTGACACACACTTGAGTGGGGTCAGAACGATCATCCTCCAGTCCTTTGCCCTCCTCTCCCATACACAAGCCAGCAACCTGCCTGCACGAGATACCAACAAGCATGTCCTTCCCACCATGCACCCTCACCCCAGCCCACATCACCCTACCTAGAAACCACTGACCCAACGAAAGGTAAAACCAGGGTGCTCAGAAAACAGCACATAATTAGCAGCAGCAACGCGGTATAATTGCTGTACGCAGTAACTTCTCCATCACCACTCCCAGCTCTGCTGGCACCACATGTTTGCACCCAATGGTGAGCAGGAAGATGAACACTGGGGCACCCATCACCGTGACACTCATCACAAGGACAGCACCTATTCTATGTCAGCTGGAAAGCCAACCACAGAAACATCACAGTTTTCAACCTAATGTTGCTTAGATCATCAATAATGGCTTTTAGTGGCCAAACAGCAGCACATTCAGGGTATTCTCAGCATTTTGATGACCCTTATCTCCTCACCTCTCCTTTCAACACTCAGAGTTGATGCATGCTTAAATGAATGACAGACCAATTAGCAGGGAAAGTGTACATGTGTATTTGTGTATGGGAGGGTATTTAAGCTAATATATTCCAGTGCTGATAGCTTTATCCTCTTTGCAGTCTCTGAGAATGAACTGGCGTCCATCTGCACAAAAGATTAGTCGAATTACTAATCACTAATTATGACTCAGAGGTTTTAAGAGCAACACAGACTGTACAAGGGTGGCCTGATTTCTAGAAAATGAGGAGACAAAGATAGCACAGTGTTATTTTAAGCACATGGACAGCCCATCCAAGATTGCAAAGAGCTGCAGTTAGAGCACCAGCAAAACGAGTGACAAAGCTAAACACTCCGAAGGACAGAACATGAAGTATGGAAAAACCAGCATGTGCCCGAAACACTTTTAATTTGCCTTTTTATAGGCCTCTTGTCCCATCAGAGCAAGCTGGCCAGTCTCTCTGAGCAAGACCGGAACAGAGATTTACCCAGGCAAGTTCATGCAGTGGTACCTTCGTACAGGAGTCAGGGTCTGAAAAGTGGCGCCAGCGAGATTTGAAGTCTAACGTATTTTGTGAGCTGCGTCAGATCGAAAAAAAATATTTATACGGGCCAAAGTGGTTAGTGAATAGAAGGCACTGTTTGAAACTGGCACCGCGACACCCTGAAGGAAATGAAGTGAAGCTCACAGTCTGGTTGTGAAGTTTGTCTGCTGGGGAAGAGGGAGGAGCAGTACAAAATCATATTTTTGTTTGAATAAACTCTCTTGAACAGAAAACGCTATATCATGAGCTCAAGTGGAAATATGTCTGGCACAGAGCTTTGGAAAGCTGCTGTTGGAAGCGTGTAAAGTCAAGTTTAACTCTAAGCTGTCAGGAGGTGGTGTCTGGAGCCAGTCCTGTTCTCAGCTCTGCAAGAGGCTCCCCCAAAGCCCCAGCCCCGGGGAAGCCTCCGTGTATCCTGTTCAGATGTGACAGAGGCTGCAAGCAGAGCCAAAGCTCTGCAGGTGATGTACAAGCAGTGTCACAGCATTAGATTAGATCCCTTCAAAAAGAAAAAAAAAACATCTAGATGAAAGCAGTCAGAGCAAAGCTCTTCCAGAGCAACCGTTAATTCCCAGTGCCCCAGTTTAAATCTTTGAGGGGGCACATATTCAGCATCCTCTAAAAAGGTCTTCAAGCTTCGTTTGGAAAGCCCTGACCCATAAAGGACGCCCAAGACGCTTCCTCTGAGCATCGCTCCCGGGTCTGTCCGGTGCTGAGGAAGGCAGGCTCTGCCCTGACAGCGCAGCGCTCCCCCCTCACCGCTTTTCATCACTGTGAAACGAGAAGGAAAAAGGCATCTCCAATTCTGTTGTCAGCATTTTTTCATAACAAAAAGTTAAGGTGTGGTAGCAGAGGAAACACGGTCCTCCCTACCCAAACCAACTACGTTAGCACCATAGGAAACAGACGTCAACCGCTTCCTCTCTCGCTCCTCCACCCCAGGTACGTAGGAGATGGACACACGTACAAAGCTTACTTATTGTGCTTCATCAGCAAACTTTTTTTCACTTCACACAGAGGAAATGACCTTTCAGAGGTTAAAAACACTTTGTCCAAAAAACCCACATGAATTCAATTCACACTTTTACACCAGAGACTGTTAGCCAACTCACTGGTGTAACTGAACAGCTTAATCGCAGAGACTGTCCCATACTCAGCTCCACATCCAGCAGGTATTAACCACAACGTGTCATCATATTCTGCAGGGAGTTTGGGGACAGTTTGCCTGGCTTCTCTTTTCCCCTTTGCAACGAGCAGACTGGCTGACGTGCACTTTAACCCCAACACTAAAGCATTCACTTGACCAGTTTTTAATTTATAAAAAGTTAGTTGCATTATCAAATAGACCTTGATGCAATATTTTTTTCATGCTTAAAGCACAGGGAGGAATGACTGTGCCAGGGGATTTAGAGGAAAAAATTAGTATTTTTAGCTCAGGGAACAAGTGCACCAGTATGTGGTAGTGTTGACATCCCAGTGAAAGTCAGGCCCGTGGTAACAGAAGTAACTAAACACAGGACAGATGTTGATCCTGGAAGTTTTTGGCTTTGCTGCTGCTTGTTAACCTCATTTATATAAAACTTTCACTTTCTGTTTTACTGCTCTAGAACTACATCTAAGGCAAGTGCCCTGTAAAGCCAGCACATGGACAGCCCTGCCAAAAGCTTTATTTTGGAAGAAGTATCAGGACACCCAGAAGTGCCACACTGCCCTGTTGTGGGCATTAGAGAAGACGGGAAGGCCCCCCAAAGCCCGGCTGGCAGGCCAGAGCACTGCGTGCCAGATCTCTGCAACAAAATACAGCCCTTGCTCCTTTCCCTCGTAGGAAACGGGCACCCTTGCATGAAGGCTTCTATGCTGAATTCTCACCTAGGACTTTTTCCAAGCCCTAATAGCTCCAACAGCTCGTGTTGACTTGCTGCAGTTAGAAGATCCATGCCAGCTCTTCCATCAGCTGTCTCTGCAAGTCTATGGCTTTTCTAGGACAGGCTTTCAGATGCTTTCTGCCATGGACAAGACAATGTTCCCTGGCATACAACCCGAGGGCTCACAGAGGATAATTCACATACTGTACAGCCCTCCTCCCCTCGCATGGGCTCAGAGGTTATTTCAGAGTGAAACGGGACACCCCATCAGCACTTTGGCTCACAGACTCCTCCAGATGAATAGGCCTGGGCAAATAGGACATCCCTTTTCTTTTGGCAGAAGAAACAGATGACAGCAAGCACCTTGGAGCAGAGATCGGCTTGGGAAAGCGCCAGAGCTTGGCTCACTGGGCTGCAGCTGAAGTCCCTGCACCGATGACCAGGTGAAACAACAGCCAGTAAGACCTTGGAAGGTGTTTCCTACACACACATGCTAGAAACAAGAAGGCTAAAGAGAAGGTGACTGACAAAGGCTGGTTTGTTCTTGTTGGTTTGGGGTTTGTGGTTTGTTTTTTTTTTTCTACTTAAAGCTGCTAAGGTAGGTAAAGGCTTTATGCTGGCAGAGAGGATTTCAGCCTCCCCTGGCCAGAAGGCTCTGCCCACGTGACAATCTCTGCACATGCCAACTTCAAAAGACATAGGCAAGAGCCCTGCAGAGAAGCATGAAGGTGTTAGTGGCTTCTCCGTGCTGGGGCTCAAGCTCAGTCTCCCATGAGGCTAGCAAGCATTTTATTAAAAAAAAAAAAACAAAACACACACACAAAAAAGAAAAACAAATAAAAAATCCCCAAAGTTACCAGCCCAGGGAGGATCAATCCTAGTGGCTTTCCTTTCACCACAATAACGTAATGATAATTAAAAAAGAAACCTGCTGGCAGTGTTCAACTCACCTGAAAATAGCCGCTGACCCACAAAACATGAACCCCAAATATGGATCAAAGCAAACTGAAGCCTCCAGGGCTGACCAGCAGTGTAAGTGCCCGTCACCTCACCCTTCCCTGCACGTCCCTTGCATGCAGCTCAGTGACAAAGTTCTGACTTGTTTCCTGATTTGTTACACCATGCTCAGCCCATGGAGTCCTCATAGGGGGCAAAAGTGTAAGTTTAGTCAAAAGAGCCTTTATATACGACCCGTGGTATGTTTCACATCTGGATTATGAATGTGAAGGAGTTATAGAAATATGAACATTCTTGATGAAGCCAAGGTGGGAAAGGACTTTGTTAAGCACCTGTCCAGGTGCCAATATTAATAAGAACACAAGGCAAAAATGTGCTTTTATCTGGCTGCACTGACTACAGGACTTATTCTAGCAAGAACTGAAGACAAACAGCATCCCTGGCAAGTAGGAGAGTGTTGTCATACCCATTTTATAGACAAAGAAGAAGGGCACAGATGGAAGACAGTTTTCCCAGGATAATGCAGGATCTATGGTAATGATGGGACATGAAAACTCATATCCAAAATTAGAGCCTAGTCCTATAGACACAGCAACATCCACCTCCTCAGAGAAACGACCCCGTGGAGAGCTCTGCCCTGTGCGTTTGCTCCTGTGTTGCTCCACCAAGCCCAAGGTGGACAAGCATAACAGCATGGCTCAGAGTACATCTCTGCATGCAAGGATCATCCAGCTACTGACTCCAGATGTTTCCATAGCTTCAAGTGTTTAAAAAAAAGGAAAAAGTCATATTTCATTCAACCTCTTACAGGGCTCCGATATCCAAACAGACCAGTGACATTTAATGCTCTGTGCTCAGTCCTGTGCCCACTGGACTCCGCCAGGATACTGCCAGGGGTTTTAACAGTGAAGAGCCAAGACCTCAGCACAGACAGCAACATGTTACACAACCCCAGGAAGAGCTGCAGGGTGGTTCTTTCAGCCATCTCTCTTGAATACACTCCAAATTACCACTAGGAAATTCCTGACATTAAGAGAGTCGCCTTGTTTCTGCCCTGTTTCATCTTCCAGGGATGACACGGCACAGTTGGACCCTCGAAGCTGTGAGCCCAGAGCAACAGGTCACTGCACGTCCCCAGCAGCCTGGTTGTGCTCTCCTTGGGGCTGTGACACACTGCGGGCAGAGGGGAGCAGGGAAGGGGAGCTCCCTGCCCACCCCCCTGACAGGATGGTGTGAGGATCCATCTCATTTTGCACATTTTCACATCCCCACTTTAGGACACAGGCACAAGTCAGCGATGCTTTTCATAAAGATGACATTAATCCACCAACAGCCACGGGGACACAGTAAGTTTGGACAGAGGTACAGTCATGCTTTGTTTTGAAAAAAAAAAATAATCTCTTTTCACTTTGTGCCAACCATGGGGGAATCACAGCTGAACAGGCTGAATACAGCTGTGGTCAGAGCCGGTCCTTACTGAGCCCTTATTGTAGCCCTGGAGGGATGGGGTTTGCCTCCTTGGGGATGCAGCGGGGAGCAAAGGCAGTCTGAGCTCCATGCTCTTCAGGGGAAGAGACTCCAGAAATAACACCCACACAGTACAGGTGGAGCTGGATTTATAGAGAAAGAAGGGAGCCAGGGCTGCATCCCACATTTCTTCAGGTCAGTAAAGGTGGGCAAATGGGTAGCAATGATGCCTGTACTCCTGCATTCCCTAACTATACAGAATCCATATTCCTCGTGACACACGTGTCACCTACATCACAAAATATTTACATCCATCATCTGTACAAGGTGCCAAGATGCATTCAAGCACTTGGAAGCACTTCCATCACCATAAAGCTGTTCTCACACTCTTGGGCATACCTTAAAGCTAAACAGCAACAGACCCCTTTGGGATTAAGTAGGCACAGATGTCCTTTTAGCATGACTTTCCCATGGACATTACATCCTGATGGTTCTGGAGAACTGTTTGCTACGAGCTGTGCCGTTCTCTGTATTGCAACGCACCAGGGAGAGGGGAGAAGCAGCTTTGAAATATTCAACATGATCTAGCAAACACACACACTGACACTGTGACCAGGCACACAGCACAAGTTTACACATGAGATGAAAAGAAATACAGACAAAAATAACTGCCAGCAGAAACAGACTCCAAAAAGAGTGACACCACACTAACTGCAACTGGATACCACAGTAACTGCAAGGATTGAGCTGTATTTTTTGCCTGCAGGAAGGCGAGCCTCCCAATAGTTGTTTCGGGACTCATTGCAGTCCCCCCCGAACAGCAATCCCTTTGCAATCCAACGTACTCTCACGTTACAGTCTGCTGCTATTCAGTGCCACAAACAGCAGGAAAAACTACAGCCAGTCTCTGCCACGGCAGCATCGTGCTCCAAGTGCCCGATAGCAGCGCAGGCAGAGAGCTGAGCTCTGTCCCCCAGACCCCAAGGGTGAGGACAGTGACAGCAGCAAAAGGGGCCCCCTGCCATACAGGGGCACTTGGCTGCCAAAACAATTTTAGATAAACTCGCTGATAAAACACATTTAACAGACAATATTATAGAATCATAGAATGGTTTGGGTTGGAAGGGACCTTAAAGACCATCTAGTTCCAACCCCCTGCCACAGGCAGGGACACCTTCCACTAGACCAGGTTGCTCCAAGCCCCATCCAACCTGGCCTTGAACACTGCCAGGGAGGGGGCAGCCACAGCTTCTCTGGGCAACCTGGGCCAGTGTCTCACCACCCTCACAGTAAATAATTTCTTCCTAATATCTAATCTAAATCCCCCCTTTTTCAGTTTAAAACCATTCCCCATCGTCCTGTCACTACTTGCCCTTGCAAAAAGCCCCTCTCCTGCTTTCCTGTAGGCACCCTTCAGATACTGGAAAATATCTCCCCCAAACCCTGAATTCAAGGCAGATGCACAGCACTGGCTGTTTGAAAGCGATACTGGACATCAGCGCAGACTCAACGGATAAACCTGCCAGGTACCTTCACACGGGGGCTGTGGGAGCTGGGGCTCCAGCACGATGCTCTTCATCTCACCCCATCCCAGCCACCTGAGAACCCAGACAGGCGAGCGAGCACATGTCCATCAGGTGGCACAATGCTTTTTTACCAAAGCCTGGGGCGATTAACGTTTTTTTTACCTGGTAGACATCGTGGAGGCCGAAACACGCTCGCAGGGCTTGCCGGCACGCCCGCAGCCCGGCAGCGTACCACCGCCGCAGCGCTGCCATGGTCATCGTCCGGACCAGGCGGCTCCCACCGAAGAGCAGATCCTCCACCCCGCACACGAACACCGAAACCATGAGCTGCTCCGCCGGCAGAATTAGATCCCCGTCCCGGCTGGCTCCCAACGGCTCTCGCTCGCCCGTTCAACCGCCTGGCTCCCAACGGCTCTCGCTCGCCCGTTCAACCGCCTGGCATAACGGCCCCCGGCTTTGTAGGGCGGGCGGCGGGCAGGGCTGGTGCGCGGAGCCAGGGTCAAGCCCGAGAACAAACTCCTCTTTCACGGCGCTTCCTGGGCAGGCTCCAGGCACGGCCCGGCCGGCGGCGCCCGAAGCCGAGCCAGCGGCTGCAGTAGCTCAGCCCTACCAGCAGGTCACACAGCAGCCTTGTCCTTCTTAGCAGCTTATAGAAATCTCTGTTAAGCTCCAGGAGCTACCACTATGTTTTCTAATTAAATTTGAACCTTTTTGCCCTACGTCCTGACAACAACGGCGGTTAGACAGCGTGGGAAAAGGAGGTGACTACTGGCCAGCGTTCATGGCCACCGGGGCAGGCACAGCTCCCACCTCACACAGCACTATCTGCCTCCGACACCTCCTTATCTGCCACGCAGGGAACAAAGCTATCATCGTTTTCTCCCCGCTGAACCACTAGAAATGCTATTTTTAAAAAGCACTTTTGGGAGCTAGAGAATGGAGAGGGGAAAAAAGGATCAGAAGGTTCCTGCAGAAATAGAAGCACTAACTTCACCCCCAGCCCGGACCACGGCAGATGCCCACAGCACAGAGCCATCTCCCACTTGGCTGGGGGTACCAATTAAATGCACTAACTTCTCCCCCAGCTCAGACTGCAGCAGATGCCCGCAGCACAGAGCCATCTCCCTGCTCCGCACCTCCCACTTGGCTCTGGGTACCGATTAAACACTCAACACCTGCTAAAGAGACAGTTTTGCTCTACTCTTAAACTAACATAACTCCATTAATGCAGCACTCGCTGCATGAGAAAAACAAAGCTGCTTACGCTAGCTGAGCTCTTCACAAACAGCCCACAGCGAGTAAACACTGAAATAATAGCCCACAAGAGACTCCAGCCTTGCCTCGATAGACAGTATAAAATTAAGCAGCACTCTGTCCTTCTGGGGATTAAACTGTTAATGCCAGCAAGCTGCACCTTTCACTTGTGAGTTCTTTCCTGTTAAAAGCTAAGGGAAGGTGGAAGTCAAAGGGCAGTTAATCTTTTTAAGACCCCTCAGAAGATTTGACATTTCCTAAGCTTTTTGGGACAGAAGATGCAGGAGGCCCCACATGCCACCATCAGCACCTTGCTGAAGAAACTCCTCAAAGAGCAGATTTTTGGCTAAAACCATCAGCAAGACCATCCTTTCTGTAAAAGTAATCTCTCTTGTGCAATGAAATGAATGAAAAGGGGGTAGGGATGGCTTGCATAAAGTCTGCGTGGGAGAGCTAAATCCCAGTGTTGCTGGCACTGCTTCCCCAAGGGCACTGCCTGCAAATGGCCTCTACACCAGCGTTGCAGCAGCCCTGTCCCAAATGCTCTTCCTGGGAAGAAGACACCCTGCATGCTTGTAGCACAGCACAAGTACTCACAAAGCCCATTTTATTCCATATTAATCAACCTTCTTCCTATTGCCAGAGCCTATGCTCATGCACAGTCAGCTCCCATGTCGTAGCTGGGGTGATACCACTCTGCAGACAGATGAGTGCCCATTTTAGACAGGCTTTGGACCTGGGTGTCTCCAAGCATCACACTTTTCCCTTCTACACATAACAAAGCAAGAGCAGCTCTGCTCCTCTTGGTGCTGCTATCTGCTGGCTATGCTGCTGCCAGGGAGTTTAAATCTCTCCAAGACTTGCTTTCCCATGGGGAAAATGACAATATTTCAAACGTTATTAAAAGCTGTTACGAAGTGAGCTTGTGCAGTGAGAGATGCAGCTTGTTATAAATAGGTAAGTAAAGACTCAGGCTCTACAATTGAAATCCAGCACCCATATACCCACCCCAAGAGCTTTATTACTCCTTTGAATGCTGTCTTAGTGCCTGTGGCCACAAGGAAGTCTTCCTCCTCCTGCTGTGTTGCCCATCATCACTGCTCTGTGTTTAGAGGATTTTAACATCAACATGAACGTACAAAATGGAAAAAGTTTCCATTTTCCATCGTGAGAGAGCAGTGACAAATATCTAGAGAGGGTTACTCCAATAACCTAATCCAGTACCAGTGCCTGGCTTGGCAGTGGGTAATTGCCATTCCCTCAGATAACACTGCTTCAGAGAGCAGCCAGCCAGGAAAAGCTCCAGTGGCATCTGTGTTATGGTCAAGTCATACCCAAATTTAAACACAGATAAAAAGAAAATCCAATTTGCAAGTTCCATTTCTAAAAGAAAATAAAAGGAGTTTTGTAGTGGAAGAAAGTGCAGGGAGCAGCCTGTCCTGAGCCAGGAAAATCCAACCCACTACGAAAAGTTCAAATGCTTCTACTGTGCCTGCTGCCTTCAGTGCCTTTTTGTTTTTCTTATCATGTAATTAGAGTGGAAAAATTAAGGATGAGGATTTTCTCCTTTAACATAGCACAAGGGATTTTTTTTTTTAATTAAAAAAAGAACTTACATGTTTTGCACAGTTACTCTTTATGCTTTGCAAGTTACTGTGTGCCTGAGCGACGGCCTCAGATAGCTCCATCTCAGAAGGCAGAGCCATATGTACTCAGGCCCTCCCCTCCTCAGTGCTCCCAGCTGCTTTACTCATCAATATTTCCATTACCTTGTGCACACTTTATGCCCTTATAGTAAACTTAGAGCTCCAGAGCAAGGCAAGAACCTTTTCCACACCCTTACTTAGGCTACATGGACTTCAAGTCCAGTCTCATGAATAACAGCTTCACACACGTCTTGTCATCCCTTCTGCAGAAAAAGCAGGTGATAAAAGAACTATAAAAGAAAGCTGAAGTCCAGCTGACCCAAGTACTTAAGGCAGAAATCACACCATAGTGCAGTGTCTCTTGAACCTGGGGCATAGCGTTCAACACCCACAGAACAAAAAAGAGCAAAGAAAGTTTATGATGTGAAGAGCTAAATGCAATTTAGAATAATTGTGGTGTTTTAATATGCAGCTGATGAATTACCTATTCAAATCAATCTTAGTATTTTATTGACTTCCACTTTCAAGACCTGATTGCAAGTGGGTTAATTTGAAGTACCTAAATAATATCCAGGCTCCTTAGAGTTGCAAGTGGGTTAATTTGAAGTACCTAAATAATATCCAGGCTCCTTAGAGTCAGAACAGAGATCACACAAAATTCAGCAAGGGAAAACCAGTAGGATACCTGGATCATTTCCAAAGGCTGTAGTATCCAGATCTCTATTCTATGAGGAAGATGGGGGATAAGATAGATATCTCAGGAAAGGTCTTTGTAGATGTATGTACCACTTTCAAGAGAACACAAGAGATGGCTACTGCAAATCTATTTGATATACAGCCATATGAACAAGAGAGCATTCATTTCTGGTAAGGGATAAGCCTACACAACAGGAATCTAAGGAGAACATCACTTAAAAAGATGACAGAAAGCTTGATGTGTGGCAGATTCATGCTTTTCCTTACATTATTGATCGTAGCTCCAGAATAATAAGTATTAAAAGAGTTTGCTAGCAACATAATAGGAAAAGATGATCCCAAGTGGATTCTCAGGCTTCCTTGCATGTTATCTTCTGTGCCAAAATGAATGGAATGAGGCTTAGCTGAATCGCTGCTTTTCTTTTCAAAGTAGCTCATATGAAGTTCACAGGAATAGAGAACTCATCTACCTGTGAGACCACAGGACAAGAGCATCAATCTTCCCTTATATCTACAAAGCAGTATTGCCCCTAGATATGACTTTTGATTAGACATATAGGAAAAAGGACACACACAAAGTCCCTAGTGGCAGGTAATGAAGTTAAAGCTTTGATCATTTTTGGTCTCGGAACCTTCAACAGTAAAATCCGAGTTACTGTGCAGATGCACAAAATGCCTAATTATATAGGCTAGATGTCTATCCTAACCAGTGCTTTAAAACACACTTCAATCCATCATTTGTCCTCATATATTGACCACACATGATTGCAAACGATATTCATAGTATTCTGTAGAGCAAGTAGTAAAGTTGAGCAAAGGCAGAAAGAACACCGAGACAGCCCTCACAAGGTTATGGGAAACAGTTCTGTTTCGTGGTACACATCACTATCTTGAAATCTGCTGTTACCCTCAACTCCCAGAGTTCAAACCCTCAAGCCCTGATACGCTGGGATGGTCTCAGGGCAACGACAAGCATCACTGAGGTCCATGCTAGGACTCCAAGGGCTATGGTACCACATTGTCCACTGAATTCCCACCAGAAACCGGCTGCAATCCCACCTCATCCTGCTACACCCAGACACGCTTCTCCTTTCTGCACAAATCTGTGTGCAGATTTTCATCACAATTTTCCCTTTGTGCTCCAGTTACAAGCCAACGGCACATGATTACACTGCTTTTAAAACTACATTTAAAAAATGCCCAAAGGTGCTGATTTATAGGAGCTTTCATGAGCATGAACAACAGGATCACTTGGGAATTAGGACTTTCTCAGACAATGCTGAAGCTGCATATCCCTGACTTTTTTTTTTTAAATTCCTGTCATGAAACAAGCTTGTCAAGCTGTGACCACTAATACAATTAATCCCAAATAAAGATGAAGTGACTTTTCAAAAAATCTTTTTTTGCCACACTCTGGCCCTTAATTACCAAGTTAATAAAGATAAAGTGAAATACAGTCATCTGGCTCTCTTTGATGTTGTAACCTCTCAGTACATAAGATGCTTAAAAAGCAGCACCGGTGCACAGGACAAGTCTGTAATCCAACCTGCCCTGATCAAGAGCTTTTGAACCAAGACTCAACTTCTGGTAAAAGGTGTTTGCAAACCAATTTGGTTCTTTGAGATTACCGTAAAAAAATCACAAAATATTCCTAACTCACCGACTTTAATTCTTTATATTAGCACAAATTTTGCAGAAATAAGTCTACAGTTGCACAAAGATTTATCTACCATCATTCATGTTACCAAACCTTAATTTAGAAAGCAAATGAAACCTGCATGAATGGGCCATGCCACCCTCCTTTAAGGCCAATAACAGCATCCGATGCTGGTGTCTGGAGACACATCCCCTCCCATTCTGGGTGCTGCACCAGAAATTTCCATTCCCAGCTTCTACACACTGAACTGCCCCAACATCAAGTGGCTGATGTAGCTGAAAGCCACAACTACACCCAAAATGATCCACAGCCTCTAATAAGCTCAATTAACAGCAGCCTTAAATACTTTTAAATGAGGTGCTGCCTTTCTCCCTCCTCTCAGAGAGCTCGGGCTGTACATGTATTGCTCTACACTAATGATATAAACATAACACCCCGACAAATAAACATGTTTTTAAAGATGAACAGCCACCATGCCAGAAACATGAATTTCCTGCAGTCTATATCCCATAGTAAACTAATTAGCCCCTCACATCAGAAATGAAGTGCCACCACCTTTTAACTTAATAAATGATTAAACAGTTGCAGTCTGACTCCTCGAACAGCGAACTTTCATACCTGCTAGACCTAGAACTACAAAATCAGGTCAGGTTCAAAACAAGCGGCACACGCTCCAGTTTCACAAGTCAGGGTTTATCATCTTTCACTACTGCATTATCGCCATCAGAACACGTCACCCAGTTTTTAATAACACAAATCCAACTCCTCCAGTAGCTTACGGCCAGTGCATCAGGGGTATAATTTGGCACAGCTCCACTGACTCCAGTGAAACCTCCCATGTCCATATGCACAGTCAGGTGAGGATGGAGTTCAAGAAGTCTACGTGCAATTTGGCAGCAGTGAGCACAACTTCTAGTGTATGTCACTATTTAACATACACCTATATACAAATTGTATTTAAATTTTTATACATGCATATTTTTAAGTCAGTAGAAGCCTATAGCCCTGTAAAGTCAGTTTGCACAGAGAACATACATAAGGGGAAACAGCACCCCAGACTTCTGGGGAAGGAATAATAAAAAAAATGAAAAAAATTTATTTCCAGTTGAAAGAGGATTTGTTTCAATCACACACACAGAGTCTGCGAATGCTTTCAGACAAACTGCATCTTCATGCCCTTTCTCAGCAGCGCAGGTGATGGCAAGCTGAGCAGGCTGGGGACCCACGGGAAGGTTGCCATCTGCCCAGCCACCAGTGCTGCTGTCTGCAGCTCTGCCCCAGGGACACAGTAGTGTCCTGTACCATGGGATTAACGTGATGATGCTCCAGGATGAGGCAGGAGCCTGGAGATCCTCCTCCTCTGCTCTGTGGGAAGGGAAGGGCTTCCTTCTCAGGGAAGCTCCATCAGGAGAGGAGAGTCACCACCAGCGACATGGGAAATCATTCGGCACTTGGTGCTACTCCCAAGTCACATCTGGAGAAAACAAGAGAGCAAACGAGCACAGGGTGGAAACCTGGGGCATCCTTAGGGCTGCAGAGAAAGTGACACCACCACCACCACTGCCACCGCCTTTCCTGGGGAGGGCTTTGCCCAGACCCACGCTGTGGGCAGGGCGGTGACAGCACTGCTGGGGCAGTGACTCAGGCTGCGCAGCCTGCTGCCTCTGCAGAAGAGGGGTTGAGACCATGTGAAGCAAAGGGACAGCTGTCACATGCCACAAAAATAAATTATAAGAAAGGACAAACCCACGTTTTCCCTCTACGCCTGCAGTCTCAGCAGTATCATACCTCTACCTCTCCCAGACTGGTGGGGAGTAACAAAGTGCACAAAATACTTTTAGCATCCTAGTTTTGAGGAAAAGTTATAATAGTTTCAAGTGCACTGACACACCATTCTGACCAAACTTCCATCTCACACACATTCAGGTGGGTCAGCACAGTCCCCCCCACCTCCTCCCTAGACCTGCTTCAGCAGCTTCCCAGCAGCTCGGAGCAATGCCACACGTCTCTCTGTGGTTTGTATTTTAGCAATGGATGTCACTCTTCCTGTCCATCGCCCTACTAGAGCCACAAAATGCTTCAGGGTCTTATCAGAGGAGTGTCAGGTTCAAAGTCTGGAGGACCAAGGGGCCGGAGTGCCAGGCAGGGCGATGCGTCCAGCCCCACCAGTTTGTCCTGTCCTTCCCCCAGCCCCAGCAGCAGTTTCTTCCCCAGTTCTGGCAACCGGCCACTCGGGCAGGCACTGCACTCCCTGACAGGTACCAAACCTGCCCAGCTTCCCTCAGGTACCGGTCCACAGTGGATGCTGGCATCGCACTGCTGCTGTTGCTGCCAAAAATGGGGCAGTGTCTCCAGCACTTTGAGTTGCCAGGGAGTATTTAAAGGGAGCCTGAAGTCAAGTAATTGCTTTTGGATGAAGTATTTCGTGGTAGATACAAATACGTGAGGAGCATGAAAAACCAAGGCTGCCCCAGCTTTATGATTATTTCATAGCCTTGTTAATCTCTGGCAAATGGGGTAGAATTACTACATAACCTAAATATTGGGCAGAGATCTATAACGCTGTAAGAGGCAGCATAAATGAGATAGTAAAGTTTCAGCATTTTGTATGATATATATGGCCACGAAGACAAAAATAACCCAAACCTATCAATCTCCTGACAAGAATCTTTTAAAGAGTGAGAATAAATGATGTCTAACTATTATAATTATATCCTCAGTGCATTCATTCTCTCAGGATGAGTAACCCAGGATGCTGTAGCCTCCAGAAAAATCATGACTCAGAGCAATGCTCTGCCCTTGATTAGACTTTATGGGTCATGCCTAGCCCAGGAAAGGTGTACACCCAGGAAAGGACTTGTCCTTCCCTGCGTACATATACTCAAATGACAGTTTAGATTGTTCATATTTAATAGGATGTAGTAAAGAGACCATCTTGGACGCCTTTGTGCTTCTGCTCCCCACCCCCAGTTTCAGACCATTTTTATTTTGGACTTGATGCAGCACCACCTGAAGTCAACAGGTCTTGCTCCACCTGCCATGAGTGAGTTCAGTTCAGAGCAGTGCATCTTCCCAGCCAATTTGTGCAGAGGGAGAATCGCACAGCAGTGGGAAGAGACAGCACCGGTAAATAGAAGAGGCAAAAAGAAATTGGTACTGTAAATCTATATAACAGGTTGCCAGCACTCTTGGTGCTACAGTGATGTTTTTCAAGAATGCAGGGCTGCTACAACTGTGCTTCTCAAGCTAGGAAGCAAGAAAACATAATTTCACAATGTATCATCTCTTGCTACAGGAATTAGTGCCTCATCTTACTAACAAAATACCTGCACAGTGCACATTTGCCAGCTCTGGACAAATAAACAGAGAATAACCATCTAGAATTCAAAAGCAGGCAGATCAGTAGGTTTTGCTGTTAGAGCAGATGAGCTCTGGCATAAGCATTTCTTGTAGGTGAGCTCCGGTGCCGAGTGTTTGACCATGGAAAAGGAAACAAGTCAAGCAGCTCATGGCATTTCGCCACAGAGGGACCACATTACTTACACAGGGCACTAAACGTTGCTACAAGCAGGACTAAAGCAAGCTTTCCAAAGCACACGAGCTGCGGGCCGTTCAGAACATCTGTGTGCATCCAACAGCACGAGGCCACGGGGCACAAGGAGCAACTGAACCAAAGGAGAAAGAAAAAGAGCAGCCTTGAAAGAGTGCTTTTATCCTCAAAAGGCCTACAAAATAAACAAGCAGCATGGCATGGGCTTGATCCAAAGCCCATTGAAATCGATGGAAAGACTCCAACTGCCCTCAATAGGCTCACAGTGAGGCCGGGCATGCCAGGAGAGCTCCACGCGCTGCCCCACCAACACATCAACCCCCAATGGTGACTCTTCACCACGTCCCACAGCTCCTCCTGCCATTGCTCTGTTCTTCTCTCCTCGGCCTCAGCAGGCATTTTGCAGTCATTAGCTACTCAAGCCATACAAAATTATTTGTTGTATTAAAATTAAAACAATTTATTTTGAAATAGTTTTTTTTCTAGCCAGCCCTGGGAATACAGGAACATGGATGGGTCAGGAACCAATCACCCTTGTAGCTGGGGCCCACAAGATATCTATCAGCATGGAAAGCCTGAACCATAACTCTGCCTCATAAGTCATGATGTGCCTTCTGGAGCCACCACACAGGTCAGTCCTCCCCCAGTTACCACCCTTGCACTTGCCCTGAAGCTTTCAGTATTTGGAGAAGAAATCTGCACTGATACTACAGAAATCCAAAGTTCCTCTTGCCAAGAAAGACGGGCTGAGTTAAGACAACACATATTTTGCATATTCAAGTTGAGCAGAGCCCCTCCAAGAACACACACAGGAGTTCCAGTCCAATTTTCCCTCTTTTTTTTTTTTTTTAAAAAAAAAGCTCCAAGGGAAAGGCCTGAGTCTTTATCAGCTGCCCCTAGGGTGGGAGCAGTGACTTCAGGAAACTCAAATACAAACAAGGAGAGAAGAAGTGGGGAGGGAAAGGCGGAGGTGATGGAGGGGATGATGGGATGGCCCCAGCTGCTGAGCCATCCTGATGGAGGCAGGAGGAAAGCAGGGTGCAGGTGTCAGGCACAGAGCCTTGCCCCTGCCAGGTGAGGTTTCCCCACACCTCACCCCTTTCTCACAGTCCCCCACCAGACACGTGTGGGGCACAGCATCGGCTGTCTCACCCATCCCAGCTCCCCGCTTGCCAGCACATCTGCCACCACAGCTGGGTCCAGATCCATCAGGCAAAGCTGGGAAACTCCTTACCCAATCCATGCAGAGGGTGATGACATGGGCACAGGGGTGTGGGTTACCCCAGCCCGCTACTAAACCACACAGTCACTTGTTATGTAGCTTACTGGGGAGAGGTGATGGCAGAAAGGGAGAAGGGACTTTACCAAAGGGCTGTTGATAGCATGGACTGTTAAAGCTCATCTTCAGCAAAATACTTGAAATATAGTTTGGGTTCAGTGGTTTGTTCTGTTTAACCCCTTTAAACTTCTCCCTAGTCACCTTGGCAGAGAGGAAAGCTGAGCAGACACGCTGGGAGCAGGGCTTTACCCCAGCCAGGCTCCCCACAGTTTCCTCATCTCTCTTCTGGCCATCCTGCAACAACATAAACTCCCCAATGGGGGTCAATCCGAGACCATTCGTATGCTTAAAGAAGTTATTCCTGCGATAATGGGCATAAATGAGAATTCAGCATTTGTTAGCAATTATCCTAGGCAATAACTTGTCTCCCCCTCATACTTCAAATGGAAACAATGCAGTAACCGAGCAGTACCTGTTGGCAGAGAAACTTTTAAATAGATGGATAGGAGTGGCTGAAATGGCTTTCTACAAGAAAAATTCTCATTTTTTTTTTTTCTCCCGCTTTGGGATATAAAGCAGGCTTGCAAACTGCCCTTGCCATTATCAGAGCTGTGATTCAATCAGCATTTCATGGTGCTAATTAACAGGTATTTGTTTTCATGGGCATGATTCCTCATTTGCCAAGACTGCAAAATCATAATGCATTTTTCCCACCCTCCTTGGAGAGGACACGATTGAGGTTAGCCAGGGAAAGGAAGCCATTTGGAGCAGGAAGAGGATGCTTGGAAACGGAGCTGGAGTGCTCATATTGGGCTCTTTCTGAGGTCAGAGGATCAAATTGACATTAAAAAAAATAGCTGTTCTCATTCATGTTAATGGGCAAGTTTATAGCACAAAAAGCCCTTTGCCTGCCTGTTTCAGCAGGTCATGCCATCCTGCCCAGCTGCTTCTGGAGGATGCTTCCCAGAAGCCCTGCTCCCATCCTGCACACGTGGGTGGAAGGGAACAGGGGACATCAAGCCCAGGGAAACCAGAGCACCCAGTCCTTCTCTTCCTCTAGTACTACATCAGGGGGAAGGAGGACTTCCAGGTACTGCTGACTCGGCTCTGCTACACCCACAGTTTCATTACCTCTTGTCCCATACACTTGTTTCTCAAGTCTTGAAAAGCCACACAAGGAACAGAGGGGCCAAACTTCCTTTTCCTTACATGCACCTGCCCCTCCCAGTACAGGACACTGTGGACTATGGGATATCAGGTGGCTCACCAGGTCCTGTCCCATCCTCAGCATCCCCCAAAGCTGAGGTTGCTGTATGCCACTTGCCCCCTACATCCTAAACATCTTTTTCATCCTTCAGGAAGGCAAACAGGGATATTTGGGCCACAGTGGGGAAAAAGGATTGGAGGAACTGCCAGGAGACAGGCAGTAGCTTTAGGGTGGTAAAAAACTCTGGGACTAGGGTCTTGGCAGGTAGAGAAAGCACAGCTGTAGGCTGAAAGGGGCTCCAATGTACATAGGCTGCCTACAGAGAGAATAACTTCTCATTAGGGCCACAGAGAGAGGGGACTGTCCCTCCCCTACACAGCCCTGTCCTTCCCACCCCTTCCCACACACTGACTGGCCCTGGCAGGACACAGGGGCATCTGCCCCTTCCACACAGCAGCAGCAAGCTCCTTCAGCACACAGTTCATTCCTAGGATACACACAGAAGTGGCAAGAGGAAAATAAATTCAGGGATTCAAAAACAAATCTAGTGAATGTTACATTTCCAAATCCTCTGGGACTTAAAAAAAAGTTACATATAATGTCCTTTATCCCTTTCTCCTGCTGATTGTTAAATCAAATAAAAAACCCCACGAGAATGCAGCAGCCACTGGAATACAATTCATGTTGCTGTATTGCTAAATTATGCGTTGGGCTTACGGGAGGTAAAATTGTAGCACAGCACCATCTGTTCCTCAATATGCTCGCTGCCAGCTCCCGGAGCAGGGATTATCCACATATCCCTTCCAAGGTACGGCTGAGCTGATGGGCACAACGTCTATCACCAAAGAAAGATCTGTCACCTGCCCACCGCACATTTGGGATACACCCTACCAAAAGGTGGGGACAGAGCGTTTATTTTCTGACATACAGGATAGGCTCACAGTGCCAGCTCTAGTGAAAAGCCCTTGATGATGCTACTCATCCTTAAAATACCGCAGGATAAAGTACATTTTCCAGCTGTTTGTGCCTCATGCCAGAGCACATATCAGCAATTTCATTTCTAAATATTCCAAGGGTTGCTGCAAGTTTTTCTATTATGATAGATGACGGGGGAGGAGAAAAGTAGCCAACATTTGCACATCTTTAGATAGAAATTTAAGGGACTTTTATACAAATACACTTGAAAGTCTCTGCCATTAATCAGGGAGCTTTCAACTTCTTGCATCTGTTCCAAGCAGACCTCAAATAGTAGCCAAAGCACCAGGGAACCCAGTATAGAGCAGATCCTGAAGGCAACCATCGCCAGTGGGGTTTCGGTGGGTGCCCAGGCCCAGTGATGGGGGCTCGGGGTGCAGCTGAGGGTGGGCTGCCCCATCCTGCGGCTCCCTCGGCTGGGTACGGAGCTATTGCTAAAGGACAGCCCTGGCAAGCAACGGAGCAAAACCCACACCCCTGACTCACCCCGAATTCTTGCTCTTCTGCCTGCAGAGCAGCTGTTGAAGCTCTGTGCTCAGCAAGGAAAGCAAAGGCCACCACAGTCTGGGCTGGCTCCTGCTGCGGTAGCAAACGCTTTTAGCCTGTGAGGTTCTCGGTACAGGCGCCAGCACGCAGCCCAAGGCAGGGCAGCGTCCCCACATGGTTAAGCCTTGGTCCCCTTGACATTGATCATAGACATTGCATCCAAATGAATGCCTGATCCCCCAGCCAGCCCAGCATCAGGAACTGCACCAGGAGCAGGTCTACCACCGGCAACACTCACACAAAGTAAGCTTAGGAGAAGCTTTTGAACCCCCTTCACACTCAGTCCCTTCTGATTTGAGCTCCCAGGAACACCTCCACCAACCGCAAGAACACACCCCCCCAACTCAAAAGGCAGTAACAGCCTCTCAGGCTCAAGCAACTCAACTTGTCAACTCAAACAGCAAGTTTTTCTCACCTGAGACTCGGGAGACAGGTACCTTCTGGAGGTGAAAGCTGCTTGCACACCTTACCCTCTGCCACACGCCATAAAAACCTCTCCTTAACTCTGTATTCTGGATGCTCTGCTCAGTCACCCAACCTCAGCTCGGGTCTTCTGCAAAGCCTCCTCCGTGGGGCTGCTGCCGGTCGAAGGCTGCTGGCCACACACTGCGGCACTCAAGCTGGTGGCTGGAGGCAGGGGAATTCCTGCAGCGCTGGGAGAAGAGGCCAAGAACCTCCCAGGGCGCCCGGAACAAGAGAGCGCCTGTCAGGAGACGAAAGCAATGAGCAAACTGGTTCAGCCTGTTGCTGCCTGTGCTAAAGGCCAGCTCGGCACAGGAGGTGTTCAAGTCATGTGTTTGCTCCTGCCCCAGCTTGGAAGGAAAAAAGAGAAGAGAAAGTGGCTCCACAGCATTTAAGACTTTCACCTAACTATTTTCAAAGGGGATATTCGATGACTAAAAAAGAGCAAAACAAGAGTTAGAACTTCAATGCCAAAGTTGTACCGAAACAAGCTCTTCCTTCTCCCATACTCTGTTTTACATATACACACCTCCCCTTCCACAGCCCTAGTTTTACTGTTCAGAGTCAGGAATGGGGAGTCTTGTTTCCCCTCCAGCCTCATCTACCACACAGGCTGTAAGGAATCAAGACAACCAGCATCACTTTACAAACGACCAGCCCCCTTGTCCTATCTTTCCATGGAAGGAAAGGAGAGGATCCATGAATGTTCCAAGAAAGTTTAACCTGATCTAGAAATATCACCTGTGATACCTTTCTGACGCCTTTAATATCCCAATTCCCACAGTTGCAGGTTTCAGTAGCTGTTTTGTTGTACACAGGATGCCCCACACACAGCAACTGGCTGCCACAGCTCTGAGCCAGCACTGTGCCGAGGGAAAGGCTGATCTCGGGAGATCTTCCTAGGGAGAAATCAAGGTATTAGATGTCTCATTCTTCATCATTGCAGCCCTTTTAGTGTGTGCACTTTGCTGCATTTCAGCTACTGCTGCCTATAGTAGAGAACTGTTGCTGTTCAGGGAGATGTTCACCCACTTCACTGCGCATCCCCAGAGGATGCACATAAAATCAGCACCCCCAAAGGAGCCGCTGGCTTCCCTACAGCATCCAGAGTGCTCAGCGTGGCAAATGCAACATTCAGAATTTGAAACATCTCCATGCAGGTGCACCTCTGGCACGCTATCAGACTGCTTTGCTACGAGAAGCCTTTATCAATTCATACCTGTAGTTCTGGTGTAGTCTCCTGCCTTTGCTTAATCCTCACTCCCCATCACCACATATGGATTTCATCCTTTTCATCATTTCACTCTTCCTTTTATCCAGTCCCTTTGCTGGGACACTACAGCAAGTAGTGGCTATTTTCCTTTACAAAAGTCTCATGCATCCTAAACTGTTAGTTTCCCAAATTTTTACCCACAGCCACACGGAACAACCTCCCTGTCCAAGCCTAACAGTAGACTTGGTCTACAGATGAAACCAGGTATATTGCCAAGACACTGGTGCACAGACTGAACTGTGGTACAGCTCCCTGATACGACTGCTGCATGCCTTGGTTCCTTCCAGATGCAAACCCAACCTTGCTTAACATCTTTTAAGTTCATCTCTGCATAATCCTTCCCTCCATTAGATTAATGAATGAAGTGTTTCCAAGGAACACAAATATACACGTTACCTAATTACAAGAGTCAGGCTGAAGCAGATCCTTTAAACAAACACATCCTGACTAAGCTCTTCTAAGCCCGCTTACCCAATCCTACCCCCTGGGTATCCCCTACAAGCAGCTCCTCAGAGCAGCAGCACTTTGCTGCTGCAGGACCGGTCTTTCAACAGCCCAGGGCACCGGTGCCTGTTTCGAGACCGCTCTCATGTAGGGAATCCATCCAATTCACCTCCCGGGTGAATTTTGCTACGATGCCCCTCCTGCATCCACAGACCTGCTCTTCAGAGAGGGCAGCTCTAGCACTAAAACCATCTAAGGCTGCTGAGGTCTCTTCTCTGTGGCTTTTCTCCTCAGCAGGCTGCAGCACACATTGCTTATAATTTTAGTGACCCACATGTGTAAACCCCAAGCCTGGAGGAACTCCCCAAGACACCGCCTGGGCAGCCCCCCCAGGGCTTTCAGTGTTGCCAACCACATCTTAATAATTATATTTTGAATGCTAGTGATCATGATGATGATGGTAGCTGTCAGACAGGACTTGCATCAGTTTCAATCCTCCCCACACACATACCCACCAAGACCACCACAATACACAAACAGCCAGAGAAATACAGGATAAAAGCAGCCCACCCTGAAGTATCTCTCCCCTATGGAAACACCCTACAAATTTTACTATATGGACAGAAATCTAGTGCAGAAGTTTGCTGTTCACCTGAGCCAGCCGTTCCTCCAAGGGATCAGTCCCCAGCAATGCTGCTGTTCACACCAAAAAGCATAGGGCAGGGCCAGAACCAGCCCCACTGCCAGTGGAAATGCAGAGGTTTGATACCGCTCCTTCGCACCTCCCACAGCAGTGATACTCCTCAGATATGCAAAATTTACCTCCCCCCCTGCTTAACACGCACTAATTAGTCAGCAATCAGACTCCTACCAGCAAGATGGAGCACCATCAGTTTGAGATTTAAAGGATTGCACCGATCACAAGTTTTAAGAGGCTGCAGAGGGAGAGCCACACTCTCTGCAGTGATTTATTGGGGGGCAGCAGCTCACTCGAGGGCAGCCAGCACACCCCAAACCCCCGCCACCCCAAACCCCCACCACCCCAGAGCCTGGCCCCACACAGCCTTGGGGGGCTCCAATATAAACATATAAAAGGCACATTTGACTTTGCACAAGTGCTGGTGCAGTGAGGGAGAAGTAAAAAAACCTTATTAACCCTATACTATGCATGTGGTGTGGCTCAGACACAGGCTTGGACTCTTGGAGAAAAAAAAAACAGAGTTCATTAAAAAAGAAACAGGCCATAGTTTTGTTTTCTAGCTTATATTGGGCATATATAAATCAGTCAGCCAGCAGCACCAACAAACACATCCCCCTCTCCCCAGAAAAGTCCCCCTCTTGTACAGGAATACCCACAAGCTCATCTGCCAGGCTCCTTCATGCGAGGCAGAAACAGTGAGATCTAACCCCATTGGTTGGAGATTTCCTCTGTATCTTAAGTATTTATTCTCTTGGTAAATTCTTACCAGGGTGTAATTGCCTTTGTATGGCAACAATCTATTATCCTATTAGGAAATACCATGGGAATAGGGATTTAAGGTAGATAGTGTAAGTTCTTACCAGGCTTTAATAATCTCCAGTGGGACTCATTTGCTTATATCAACAGTGAATCAGATCAAACGCTGCCAACAGACCCTTTTCTGATAGCTTGTTATTCACGTGAGGGACCAACAACCTGACCCAAAGCTTACTGGAGTCCGTCAGAGTCTTTCCACCCTGGATCAGTCCCCTCCAAGGCCAACAGATGGTTCTGCAGGGGCTTGAACCCAGCACAGTTCCACAGACAGCCCCAGCTCATCTCAGCAGTGGCTACCCTTCACTCAGCTCTGCTTCCTAACCAACCAAAGTCAGTTCTACTATAGCTAAAGTCTTTGCAAACTGATATCTAATAGAAGAAAATTGCTCTCAGACTAGAAAGGAACATAATTTAAAATACACCACAAGAAACAACATCGATTATTAAGAGGATGATTTTCCTCCTCATTATATAAGCTGCTCTGAGCTCTTCAAGGCCACCAAAGTCCCAACGCCACACCTAGACCTAAGTCAGGTCCCAAATGTCTCTTTGTGACTACGGAGTCAAACACACTGTATCCAAGGAATTCCCTGTGAGAAATCAGTCCTTTCCACAGTCCATAGCCACGGTATAAGTGATGTTTTCCTGCTTTGGTATTTTAAGAGCATGCTGGCAAGCTGGAATTTGTTTCATACACATTTTTTCCAGTCTGTTCCTTAATTCACCTGAAATCACAGCAAGACAACAGGACAGAGGTCACCCTCTGCTCTGTGACTGGAAGGTGAGCCCAGAGCAATCACACTGTGGGAAAGCATTTGCAGGGCAGCACATAAAGTCACTGCCCAAGACACCTTCAGTAACTTAGATACTTGGACAGACTGAAAAATTAGCCCTTTTCCAGGGTTGCCTATTATTATTTTGCCTCTCCTTGAACAGGGATTTTCACTCATACACTTATGTACAGGTTAGAAATGGAAAAGCAAGCCAGTCTGAATTAAAGACCATGCCATCATTTCATAAGTAATACACACATGCCAAAGCCTCAGATGGGACTTTTTCTTTATTTTATTCTCCAACTGCAGTGATTTAGCAGCACATATTGATTTTGAAAGAATGGACAAAGCTAAGTAAGCAGGATGCAGCAGCAGGCAGGAATAACTGCTAAGTGAGAGAAAGGACTAAGAAAAAAAATAAAATCACTAAAACACTGAAAGATCAGAGAAAGAGTCCATGTCTGCCCCCGACTGAATGGCAAACTTCCCATCAGTTTAAAGAGACCACTTAAAAACAAAATTTATTCCATCAGAAGTCTAGGAAAGCCTGGGTGCAAAAGGAAAACCATCCCATGTTGTCCAGAGGCTCAAAGATTATTTCAGTTTATTCTAAAAAGAGAATGTAGTATTTTTTTTTTTTCCCCCACTAAAAACATTATCCATCAGTGACTCTAGTGCTTTCCTGACCAGTACAGGACCACGGGACTCCCTCCCAGCAGCACCAGTGCCACACAGGAGCACCACCTTCACCTTGCCCTCAGGGGAAATCACACCAGCAAGAGGCTGCAATACAACAGCTGAGGGCCAAGGCAATGTTTCAGGTGAATTTAAGTTTCACATGGTCTGGATTGGCTTTCTGGAAACCTCTGTACTCCCCAAAAATGAACTGCTGCACAGGGAGACGTAAAACCCCCACAGCCCCAGGGTCAACGAGGACAACACAACCTTCATCCTTCTGCAACACGGCAAAACCTGCCCATCCTCTCCTTGGAACAGGACTGTATTCAACTATCTAAAAAACCAGAAGAAAAAAAGAAACAGTGTACGGGGAAGGGATTAGTGTTAGAAATTAATTAACACATAATGCCCAAATAAATGAGTTTCATCCCAGTTTATTCACTCCATCCCAGAGGGAGAATATCCTTCTTATCAGAGCAGCAGAGAAAGTGAGGACAAGTCTAATAAAAAGACAAGCTGGGCTTCCAAGAGTTGTTATTTTTAACTAATTCTCCCTTTTTGTTCCACGTTATTTTAATTAAAGGGTTGAGATTGTAGTAAGAGCCCAATCTTGCACCAGCATTAATCTGCAGCGCCCTGCAAGGCAACAAGGATCTTGGCTCCAGTTGCTGAGCACAACTTCTGAAGAGGCTGTTTTGATACATGGCACAATTTGAAGTCTTTGCCACCTTACCTCAGGAGAGGAAAAACCCCTGTTCCTGCAGAGCTGTGACTCTGCTGTACTTGTCATGTAGCATTATAGTCTCCAACTGATGTTTTCTAACCAGGCACAGAACAAATGTGCAGCAATGGGGAGGTTAGCAAGACAACTCTTGCTTTCTACTGTTAAATGACACGTGCAGAGTTAGGGTTGGGTTTTGGTGCTTTGTTTTTTGGTTCTTTTTAAGAAAAAGAAAAGGGGGAAAAAAAGTACTGAAGTTCCATCTGCTCAGGATGTGCATCCTGCATCAGCTGGGGAGAAGAGGGGGGTCTACAGCACAGTGACAAGAGCTCACATGTGTGCAGGCTTACTCGACACCCCTGGCAGATGCCACATCCCAGCTGCTCCCCGCTCATCCCAGGGTGGGATACCTCGGCTGGTCTCATCCCCAGCTGCACAAAACAGAGCCCACTGGGACATGCTGGGACCCCAGTAAGAGGACAGGTTTTACTTCACAACAGAGAAGAAAACTCAGCAGTTGGTGGCCTGAGCTTGTCATCCTCAGTACAGGTGACAGTGCCATTTCTGAGAAGGGACCATATCACCACATGGAGAAAGACAAACATCCTCCACGCACCCAGCAGAAAGTGTTAGGGGAGAGTCCTCCTTGGGCCAGTGTTCCCATGACAAATCCCACGTCTAGGGGGACACTTAAGGGCAGCCACTGTGCTCAGGCTGTTCAGAGCTCTTCTTGTGTCCCATCATATGGGAAGAAAACAAGGGGCCTGAAGTCCTGTTCTCCATCAGTTGTCACCCACCAGCCAGGAAGAAGCCACAGAAGCTCCCACTAGCACCAGCCACATCAGCAGTGAACAAATTATGTAAAGCAACCCCTGTCCTAAAAATCAAGGCAAGTGAAGGGCACACTCCAGCCTTGCACATTGCAAACAGCAGCTCAGCAGGAGGAGCTCAGGGTCCTGTGGCCATGCGTTTTCAAACACTTATCTCCTCCCAGCACAGGAAGATTTAATGTGGACAGCCGGACCGGCTGCCCTGGGAAACCTCCCACCCGGAGATGCAGCCTTGTATTTATGAGCTGTTACTTTCCATGCAAGCTGGGAAGTTATCTGGGCGAGTGCTGGGACAGATCCAGGCTCAGCAGAAGCAGAGAAGGCTGCAGCAGCACTCACAGCTCCCTGGGTCAGTGGCAACCAGCCCTTGACAAGGAAAGAAAACTCAAGTGATTTTGGGTGATTTCAAGTGATGTTCTCACTTGCCACTGTCTCCCCATTGCCCCCGTTTTCATCTATTTGTCTACCAAGAAGCCCCCTCCTGAGCAAAGCACTGCTCTCTTACAGTTTTAAAAAGTTCACCACAAAACCAAGATTTGGACTTAGCGACGACAAGCTGTGCCTAAAAGCCATGCTGCCCTCCAGAGGAAGCAGGGGGCTGCTGTGGGACTAGGGCTTGTGAGAAGATGGCAGCAGGGTTCCTCCCCGACACACATCCACACATACCCCCATGGATGGGCCAGTTTGCAGTAGCAGGGTACCAGGCACCCGAACTCACAGTTAATTGGTTGAAAGGAAGGAAAGTATTTTGACACGGGAGTGCAGAGGTTCAACTGGCAGCATCCTCCAAATGGAGTTTCCCATAGCATCAGGCATTTTAGAAAGAGAGATGCTCTCCTCTCCAAAAAAGACTGCAACCATTCCACTTCATCTCTACACCAGCCAAATTAATCCCTGATGCAATCCCATGGGGTTCCTGCTGCTTATAGATTTCCAACAAGCAGGGCTGGCAAGTCTTCAGCCCCTGACAGCCTGCAGGACCCTTCGCAGCAAGCTGAGAGCTCGCTCTGCCAGAGCCCTGGCCCAAGTGGCAGAAGGACCTTGCTGGAGAAATGAGATGACACCACACAGCA
The DNA here is from genome assembly GCF_013368605.1 of Nyctibius grandis. NCBI lineage: Eukaryota > Metazoa > Chordata > Aves > Nyctibiiformes > Nyctibiidae > Nyctibius > Nyctibius grandis. The sequence continues at coordinate 29,800,187 of NC_090667.1, forward strand.
CCCTGCGCCTTAGCTGAGGAGCCTCCAGCTGGAGACTTCTGTCTTCAATTTGGATTCTGATAAGTGATCACATTCTTGGGCAATAATCACTAATCCTGTAAGAGGAGACCTTGATGACAAGAGCAGTGAGTCACCTCCCTTGTGTACAGGCCCCCAATTCCTTTCACTCCCCCTTCCAGGATTTGATTCAAACCAGTCCCTTCTGTTTTCAAAGCCTCTTATCTGTTCACTTGAGCCTACAGCTCACAAGCTTGCTCTTCTCCCCTTCCCTTTGGGAAGGGCCACATACCAGCTTGGGCTGTGGGTTTCAGCAGCAGCCAGGAGCTAGGAGTGGATGTGGTTTCTGTAATTACTGGTCTGACCCATCTCTGCGCCCTGAATCATATCTCTGAGCAGCTCTTTGCAAGAGTGTTGTCCTACACAGCTGCAATTTAATCCAGCCTAGAAAAACATCTGTTCCCCCTCCTACCACCTATTGATGTTTGTTTTCTTTTAGTATGAACCATTACACATAGTACAATCTAGAAGGTGACACACAAAAATAAAAGCGGACACATTATAAAATGCAAAATGCATACAAAGCGCAAAGCATTAGTTTTAAGATGAAAAAATTTCAGCCATGGGTTCTGCTCACTTTCTGGGACGCGTATGAAAAGTTTTAGCACTTTTTGCAAAAAATGGCAAAAGAATAGGATCTTGGAGAAATACACTCAACACAGCTTAATCCGAAGGGGAAGGTGGGAAGAGGAAGCAGCCCCCTGCAGCAGCACATTACTTACCCCTATCACTTACAAATGCAAATGCAGACAATCCTGTTAAACAGGCTCAAAGCTGGTCTCCTCGTGCAGTTCACTGAAACTATAGGAATTTGCCCTCAAAACTTTCCTTCTAGTACCAATGTCTACACTTGGAGATCATAAAAAGCATCTAATAGATAAAATTAACACTTTCAAAAACTCTCTTTGATTAAGTTGCCCACAGGGAATCACATAATTACGAGATGAAAGATAAAGCTTTGTCTGGGATGGAGCATAAAGAAGTGAGAAACACATTATAAAGTTATCATTTGGGCTTCTTTCCATTTGTCTTTGGAGATTCTTATCTCCAAGATCTCCTCAGCTACCCTGAAAGCTACCAACCTACCTACCACAGGGAGAGCAGCTATTGCAGTATCAGGACTCCAGGAGTTTGGAATTGTAGATGTAAGAAGAGAAAACAAGACCAAAGGGCCCCAAGCCTGCAGGAGCTGTGAACATGGTGAAGATCATCATTCCCCATCATTCCCGGGGAGGGCTGGAGCTGCAGCAGCATCTAAAAACCCCATGCACAGACAGTAAGGGCGTATAAAAACCCATTCTTAGGGCACAGGCCAACCACTAAATGACAGGGGTTAGGATAAAAACTTCCCCAAGGACTGGCTAGCCCATAGTTGTTCTGTATCAAGATGCAACTGTCAGCTGGCTCCTGTCCCTTAAAATTACTTCCATCTGCTTCACCCAGACTGATAGCCAGGCTTCTGGCATAAACAAAGCCCTTACAACCAAACATCTCTCTCTCCACACCCCACTGTGAATTCCCTACTGGGAAGAACAGTTTCCATGCTGCTCTATAGCTCTGAGGGCAGATTTAAACAGTCCTGCCTAGGGTTGTTTTTTTTTTTTTTTTTTTTTTGCAGCACAGAAGAGGATGATGGCAGTTGCCTCCCAACATACTCCTCCTTCCTGTTACAGGGGGGAGAAGTTAGATGATGGCTCCTCCCTGGGTCCTACAAGTTTCACTAAGATACAAAGGACATGCCCCACACTAGTGTCCAACACACCAACCCTGGCAGCAAAGCTGGCCAGCATCTAGGCAAGTCCCAGGCATTTCCCATCTAGGAGATGCTTCCATCCCATCCCATGTGTTGTCACGCCCTCGGACAGTAGAGCTTTACCCTGAGACCTCCTAATACACACCAAGGGCTCTTGCTGTGTGTTTTGAAGCACTCAGCAGCCAGATCAGAAGAACAGAACCTGTTTTGCTCCAGGATGGCAATCCCAGAGCACTGGACTTGACACATACAGGGCTGAATCACAGTGATGTTCAGCTTCAATGCACTGGGAGGATGCCTCTCAAAAGACTGGATTAGAGTTAATATATTTTACAACTGAGTCGTCCCCCCCAAAAAAAAGAAAGAATCATATTCACCAGCTACTCCTTTTAACAAAGTATTCAAAACCCCAACACTTTCCTATTTCACTTACCAGGTACATCACAGGCTGCCCTGCATAAATGGAGTGGTGTAATGCAGAGGGACATCACTGTATCCCATGCAGCTGTTTGTGGTATCCCACTGCTCAGGAATTGGTTTGCAGATCATCCTCCTGCAGCAGATTCTGCAGTATTTGCCTTACAGCAAGACACCAAGGCAGATATATCCCTTTCTACAAAGACAGATATGTTTAGCTGCAGCACATGAAAGTCAGAGTGTATTTTCAAGCCACTGTCCCAGATCAAAACAGAAAACACATCTTGTTTCAAAGCTAGATCGTAAATGCTCTTCCATCCCTAGGAAGACTTTTCACAGACCCAGCTCCCTTCTCACAGAGAAGCTGAAGCACACACCAGTGGCCTGACTCAACACAAAACGTTTCAGAGCTGGCAGCATCGCTACATCCCAGCCCAGTGCCCCATCATGCCCACGGCATTCTGGTACTCTGACTAAAGGAAACCATGTAAGCAGTTACATTCAGAAAGCAGTTCCAGCACTCACCCAGTTTTTATCTAGTTATGGGATATATTTTTTCCTTCCCCAAGAGGATTAAAGCAACAGAGAGGGAGCACAAAGGGAGAGGTGGGAGGACTGCAGCAGCATGATGGAGATGAGAAACCACGGGCTCCTGCCTTTGATGTTTTGATGATCATGTCATTGCAGTTATTACGTTGAGGGCTCTGCTGTGTCACTGGTAAATAAATCATTCAAGGAAATTAACTGTGCAGGGAGCTTGCACCACAAGTCACAGGCAGGTAAAAATGATAACAGAGAAGTCAAAGCATTTCAAACAGAGGAAAAACTCCAAAATACTAGGAAACCAAAATAATATATTACAACTAATTTCTCTAACAAATATAAAATCTGGGCAGGTGCCTGAAGAGGGAGGATAATGGAGACTTTAGATTCATCTACTGTTCTTTGGGAGATGAGGCCATCAATTAATCATGTGTACTCTATTGAAGATAGAAAGAGGATGAAGAACTTGAGAATTTGTCTTCTACAAGAAAGAGTCTGGCACTGGGTTTTCTGGAGATATTCCTTCTGATAGAGCATTAAAAACTACACAATACACTAATTCTCTTTCTTCAGCACAAAACCCCCATAAGTTGGCTCTTCTCCCTCTCCCCTCCAATCACAATAAATGAAGTGACCCATAACACGTCATGATGACACAGAATTGCATACCCCACTGTTTCACAGACTGATCCAAAGAAAAATGCCATCCCAAGTACTTAATGATGATCACTTTATTTGAGTTCCCTACTATGGCTGATGCTTATTTTACATGTGAGTAAACAGATCCATACAAAGGTTAAGACTTTTGCCCAAGACCGTGTAGCAAGTCAGCACTGGGGCTAGGAGCAGACAGGGCTCGCACCTACCCCACTCAGCCACAGTACCCAGCAGAAAACACCCCAAAGCCCATCGAGCAAACCAAGTGTAGGAAACACCACTGGCACAGGCAGCACGTGGGAGCAGATGGGATGGAACAGGGGTAAGGCACTGCTGACCCACGGACCTTTGGCCATTCTTGGATCTGCAGTCTTACCTTCTCTCTCCCTGTGGCCTTCTGCTCTCATTCAGTCTCTCCAGGCTCAGCCAAGTCTAATTTCCTCTTAGCTGCCTGCCCTAAGCACCACCTCATCCCTCCCCTCCATGCGTTCCCAGCCCACATGGCTCCAGAAATGCTAAATGCCTGCTTTGCAATTCAGAACATCCTTAAACTCCTCCATCAGCTCAGTATTTGCCTATAATCCCCTTTGGATCTAAAGTGTTTATACAGTATTACTTGAAAGATTTAACTCAAAGATGATTAATTTGGTTCTGTGATTTTTGGCTTCATTTTATTTCAGGGCAGCAACAGAAAGCCTAGTTTTCAGTATCTTATGGACTTTGCCATGAATCAAAGCACTTATGAATCTGACAAACAGATTTACAGCCCTGAAGAAGACTCAGCTTTTTTTTTTTAATACAAACTAGTTCCACTTTTAGCCACCCCCCTCCTTTTGTTTAAACCCACCTAGCATTGGTGGGAGCAGAAATTCTATGATCACATTCATAACAGCTGTATCATGTTTATTTTAGATCAAAATCCAGCCCATTCCACTTGCAAGTATTTAAAGCCCAGAGCTGGAGTAGGAGAGCAAATTCAAATGAGAACAGCAACAAAAGCGATGGCACCCACCAACACGAGCAAGCACAGCACCTGCCACCGCTCTGCAGCCCAGGTACAGGGAATGGCAAGGGAGATCTTTGGCAGAGCATCGCACCCCATAGTGCAGGATTAGTGCAGCAGTGTCAGGGCCAGCTTTTGAAAAGGCTGATACACACGCTGCAGCTCATTACTGGGAAGAGCCAGCACGCTGTGGCCAACACTGTGCTGCTCCTGTTCATAACAGAGCTGCCACAAAGGGATGATACACACACCCCAGCCAAACACACACACACAAAATGTATTACACCATTTAATACATCTGTTTGGTGGAAGAGTAAGGGGACAATATATATAGATTCACACCTCTGCTTCGAGCAGAACAGTTTTACACTTGTATGCCAACACCCAGAGCATCCTCCTCACTTCCAGCAATTTCAGAGCAGCTGAACCATAGTTGGAGGCAGATTTGTCCCCTCCTGGCTCAGGCAATAGCTACCAGGCTCTGCTCACACTGGTAATCAAAATTCGTGCTTCGAGGCATAAGGTGGTATTACAAGATGGGGTCATGAAGAAGCGTTATCCCACAGACAGGGTCACCAGGTGTCCTTTTCAAGCTGAGTTACTGACGCCAGCCACCATCTAATCTGGAACCACAGACATTCTCCTGGTTCCCAGTTCTCCACATTGCTTAAAGAATAACCAGCTAGATCCTTAGCTAACATAAATCACTAGGATACCATTAAGTTATTACACCACCTGATGCTCTAACCCATGCTACCAAATACAGAGGCTTCCCCAGATTCACACAGGCAACCAGCCCACACAATTTTCTGCTGCAGAGTTTAGGGACCAGGCTTAGCCCAGGTTGCAGCAGATGTGGTATCTATCTACTTCAGTTGCAAAAGCACTTGCTTTAATCCAAGGAGTACTCTCTCTTCAGCATTTTATGAATTAAGCAAGCATCAGTAAGTAATTTTAAACTTGACTACTAAATGAAAGTGATAAATTTCAGCTCAAGCCAACTACAGCTAATGCAGAAGCTTTTCCTCATTTTTTTCCAGGGAAAATGGCTTTGTCTCTCAAAACACTGGATTTTTTCCCATTATATCACTGATATAATGAAGCAGGAGCAACACTAACAGGAGGCTGTTCCAGTTCTGCCCAGTAACTTTGATGTTACTGTGCTCTCAGGCAGTTAACTCACTGCAAATTTTAATCAAAGACCACCAAAGCATTATTATTTACTGGCCGAGACTGTTCAAAACATACAAGAGAAACAGCTCCTTTTCATTTGAATTTTGCAAATTGAACATCTAATCATTCAAGCTACGCTTTTCAGTCTTCAACAGTATCAAGGAAAGAAAAAGCACTCCAATTTTGAAAGCAGCCTTCAGTTGCTTGCAGGCTGACGCACATATCACTGCATCTACTGCAGCTCCAACCTTCACCACTCCTCTGCTACTGTTCACATGAGAACTTACACTTACACAAAAATCGAAAAGGCCTCAAGCTGCCTCTCAGCAAGACCCACCGGCTAACGCCACATCTTCCCAGCAAGAACTGTGTTTAAAACTGCTGCACCTTTGAGCACCTCTAATTTCTCACACTGATGCAGCACCAGCCAGAGCATCGAGTCTTCCCACCGACATGACCCTGCATAATAGAGTGCTCCTAAAGTCATTTATCCTCAGAACAGAGTCAAGAAAGCCTTCCCTGGCAGAAGCCTTATTGCATTCAAAGTCAACACCAGTTACGTTTTCACAGCAATGAGACAATATGATTTTTGTCTTAGTAAGAGATCACAGATTGCTTTACAAACACCAATGAATCCTCACAGACCAAACTCCAACCAAATAATGATCCTTTCAAGAGTCTAAAAGGGTAAAAAATACCTGACAGAGGCAAAGCGAGGGCATTTAAGATTACTGTACACTCCTATCCCACTAGAAGCAATGTTGGAAGTGATGGATGAGCAGTTGCCCACGGATTTCTCCAGTCAATAGCCTGAGACATGACACAAGCCAATTCCCTTACAGCTTTACAGGATGACCGCATTGCGCTGGATCTGCGTCACACCGACAGTGTTGCAAACACACCTTTAGTCTTGTGCAATCGCCAGCCAGGGCTTGAGGACCAGCACAACAGACACAAAGCAGCCCAGCTGCAAAACACATTAAAAGCTCCAAGACCCTGGGAATGGCCGTGATCAGTCTCCCCCAAAGGGACCTACTTGCACTGCAAAAAATGGATTCATTATTTATAGCAGAAAATAAGGTGGCTCACTGCAGCTGAGAAAGCCACTTTCAGTTTAGCAGGTGTCTTGATATGGTGCATTATGTAAATGACATCTACACACACAGAGGCTTCTGTTGCCACAGTAAGAAATTTTCCCTGTTTTTAATCAGGAATACAAGCTCTTCCACTAATTTCAACAGAATCAGGGTCTGAACTGTAAATCCTCTACAAGCTTGACGGGTGACAGCCAAGTTTGCTTTTCTCCTGAAGTTCTCAAAGCTCTGCGGGCCACCCTCCTACATCCAGCCACTTTCCAGTTAATGAACGTGATTTGATTCTCAACCATTAATTCTTCACGCAAATTGAGCCACTGGATGGCTAATGTCCTCAGATTCACACTCCCATACCATTTACAGTCAAGAGTCATGAATTCAGGGCACACAGTCACAAGTGACTGTTTTGATGTAGCACTTTGTTGAATAGTTTAGAAAACTGGGCACCTATTAACCTCTCTCAGACTTGACATGAAAGTTCAAGCTGTTTATTTGCCACTAACTTAGCAGGCACCAAGCTGTGGCACCTTGCCTAGGGTGGCTGTATCACCTCTTTTTGCTAAGAATCAGTGAGATTTTTAATACAATCTGGAGAATTTGGATCTTTCCACCACCTTCTTCATCACTCAAGAGATACAGTTTTGCTTAAGCACACCAGCTCTCCCCCAAAGACTGCTTGTTCCCATAGAGCTTAGTTTATACACCATTCCCTCCTTCAGATGGACCTGGGAATCCAAGACCAATCACACTGGTTATTTGAAGGCATTAGATGGTCTGAGTCACATAGAAAAATGAGACACAGAATGACTATGAGCAGATTTGTTTCTTGAATGGACAGGACAAGTTTGGGGGATTATTCCTCCTCCCCTGCCAAAAAAATAAAGTACTATTTTCTAGGAAAAAGAACTTCAAAATATTTTGGGTTGTACACAGCACTTGAGTTCATAAGAATTTGTACCACTGGTTCAAATCTAGTCCCTCTTTTTCTGCCAATTTCTTGGCTCCTGCTATGAAGCTGGGAAGTTGTGAGTCTGTTTAGATGTTGCTGGCTCAGACTCTCAGCTGTGTGACCAGGAGCAACCGACCATTCCCCACAGATGCCTCACCTGATGTTGCTACACTTCAACCACCACAGTTCAATAAAGTCTTTGCAAAGGTCCTAAGTAAGGGTATGGGGGGAAAAGAGAGCATGAAAGCAGAAATTAAAACAGCTTTAATTTATTGTTTTCAACTGTATGCCACAATTAGGCTAATGCAACAACTGTGCTGTCACAGTTTAAAGCTGGGCCGGCTATTAAACCCATGGCAGACACTCTCTGTTAACCCTCCCCCCACCCTGAAGGGAAAGGGAAAGGGAAAAGGGAGAGAGACTTATGGGCTGGAAAGTTAAAACAGTTTTAATAAACTATAATAATGAAAAAGAGTATGATAATAATATTGGAATAAGCAAATATATACAAATACATACGAAACCAAGATCGAGCTCCCCCGATGTCGGCCACGCCACCACCGGCACTGCAGGGCAGGCTCCAGGAAGGCCCAGGCTGGGCCCAGCGATGGTTGAGAACTGGATTCAGGGATGCACAGATCGGGATCGGGGGCAGCAGGAAAACGGACAGAGTCCTCCTTGGACACTGGCCAAAGGCTCAAGCCGCAGAAGCAGCCCAAAGCTGCCCAAACAGGCAGAGGCCCCCAAAAACAGCAGGCCGAGACCCTCGTGATCCCCCCGCTTTATACTGAGAATGACATGTATGGGACGGAATACCTTCGTTGGTCAATTTTGTGTCACCTGCCCTGTCCACTCCTCCCTGCAGGTGCAACCCCCCTTCGGCTCTTCACTCGTAAGCAGTGAGGAATTTAGCAGTGACCTTGGTTTCTCTAAGAATAAGCACAGCAAGAGCCTTTCTGCGTAACATGCCTACTGGTGCCTCAGTGATAACTACAAACTTTGAGCATTATCAGTCCTAGAAGCAGACACTGTCTGCAAAACATGCAGTTACTTTCAGAAAGTGCAGTTACTTAGAAGAGAATTAGCTGAAAGTAAAAATCACTGAAAGGAAAATTGGCCTGGTTTAGGCCAAACCAGGACATGTGCATTGCAATATTATGCTCCCTATGACCAGTCTTTGGGAAGGTGATGCCCTGAGCTCACATCTCCACCTTCTGTCCTGAGTGGCTGCACAGAAATCAAACCAGGCACTCTGCACAGGCACGAGATAACTGCAGTCAGGCTCTATGCCCATAGACAGGAATGTTTTCAACATTTGCCCCAGTAAGAAATGTGGCAGATGAATCCAAACCAGATTTTATTCTATTCCTCTACCAGAGGAAGGGAAGCAAGAGAAGAGCTCGCTCCCTGTACTGCTTTTCTGTATTACTGTCAGCAATTGCATGGTATAAGAAAGTCCTTTTTTAAAAAAATTTCCAAATGTCTATTTTGTGAAGTTGTCATCCATCACATAGCATTAGGGATACCCAAGGGACTCTGTTTTGGCTTTACTGTGATTTAACATGGAGATTTGCCCCTCCCTCCCCTCCTTTATTTTACAGTCTTGGGTGGCATTAAGCTTTGAGGTTCAATAGCTCCAAGGAGGGCTTCTATTTAAAACCACTTTTACTGCAGGAAATTGTTACACGACATTTTTAAAAAAATACTTTTTGGGGAAAAAGTGTCAGATAACTTGCTGACTTCTGAGACATGCAGATGCAATGAGCAAAAATTACAAAACCTGCCGATTCTCCAGGTTTGACCCAGAAAAAGGCACCCTCTAAAGTTTATGAATACAGAACATAAAATTGGAGAGGGGAAAAAATTTAAAGCAAAATACTAAAAATCCAGAGCTCCTGGCTAAGGAGCAAGGGAAAAAAGACAGGCACAACAACAGGATAGAGAGCAAAAAGATTGGAAATTCTTCATTTTAGCTTACTTGGGTAATGTTAAAATACACACACATAATTACGCACAATATTTTCCCCTGGGAAACCCAAATTTATGCCTGGTCTGTACAAGAGGACAGCACAGCTGTGACAGAGAACAGACCTGTAATTAGGTCTCTGTTGTGCCATCAACAAATATGGCATCTATGAACATACATCCCCAGAGATGCATATCCCACACATACAGAGGTGAAAGCTCATACATCTCCTGTTTGCAACCTTACTGTCTTACACATTTTATTTCGGGTTTATTAGATGCCCACAAGCACCTATTAAGTAGACGGAAGAAACCGTGGCAGGGCAAATCCCTGCTCTGCTGTTAGACAGGTCCAATAAAAAAGGAACAAAGAGTCTGCGGCAGCACACGCTCACTGTGCCCCTGCCGAGGCTTGCACGGATCCAGGAGCAAGGGCTGTGCCCACCCCTGCAACAAATGGCACCAGGACACTTGCTCCCCTCAATGGCGCATCAAACATCACACCCCTGCTTCAGTGGGTCTTATGAAATCATTTACCATTGCTCTCACCGCAGGGCCAAGGTATGGGACCTGTAATCATTGCTGAAGATGCAATATGCATTGCAATGTCTCTTAAACAAGGGATGTTTAAGGGACAGCCCAGGCAAACCAGCCAGGGCTCCCTCAAAGGGCTCTTGGGGATATGAGGCTGCTCTCAAAAGGGGAAAAAGAAAGCCTACCCCTTTGCAAATCAGGGGAAGAAAGTCCAGCTGCCACAGGACAAGGAACTGGGTGTGAGGTACAGCAGCAAATGGACATCACAGCCCATGCAAAGCAGGGCAGACACCAGCTGTCCCCAAGAGCTTGTGTGGAAGCAGGAGTGGCCAACATCTAGTGCCTGTCAAGCTGTTCATCCATCCGGGCCAGGAGCTCATCCCCAAAACCAGAAAAAAAGGTCCTGTCCATGAAATGCTATAGCCCCAGCACAACCAGCCATAGACATCCAGAAGACAGGATGAACAAGTGAAGTACATTTTCTACAGCTGTAGCACACATCTTGTTTCCAACCACAGTGACCTACTTACCTGCCAGGGCAAAGTACCCTGATTATCAACAAATCAGAGCAGCAGTAAGCTTTCTGTCACAAAAAGACATATCTAGCCCTCTAATAAAAACCCAGCTCAAGATTTGTCTCTTTATATTCCCTGTGCTACACTAAATGAAGGAAAGGGGCTATTAAATTATTTTTTGGACATACTCTACAACCCCAGAGCCCCCCTCCCCTCTCTGTCTAAACCCTTCCCTGCATTGCTGTGCACACAAACACTGCTCCTGGGCCAAGGAGACCTACATGGAGGGCTGACCTGCTCTTCATATCCATCAACATGGGGAGAACACATGCCATAAATATCCTCGTAACACGAAAACCATTTGGGAAAACCAGTGACCTTGTTGCTCTTCCCTGCCAGCAGCCCGAGAAATGCAAAGAGGATACATTGCTCTTGTTCCTTGCCTTGGCAGAGACCTCCCTGGGAATATACTGTACCTACCTGAGCTGGGTTCCCATTGCATGGCTATAAACTTTCACATTATAAGTGCACACCTAGACGTAAAAATGTCAACTAGTTTCGTGTACATGTATGATTTGGCTCTTCCCTTTACAGGCAGGGGCAGGGCAGTGGTAATTCAAACACTGCGATTTGATGTCCTTTTTTGAAAGCACCTGCACTGGTTCTAAATAAGGCAGGCTTGGCCTGAAACCAGCCCTACAGAACATGGGTCTTCCTTTGTCTCAGCAACGCAGGATGCAAAACAGCTACAAGATGACCCAGAGACCACATGGTGATGGGGAGGGTGCAGGGGGGTGAAGAGGGAAGGATTTATCTGAAAATACCTTATGACAGTTTCCAAACCAGGGAGCCTAAAACAAGGAGGGAAAAAGATGACACCAGAGTGGAGACTGTAAGCAACAAGAAAAACATATGGGAAGATTTCAAGGGAGCAGATGAGTGCAGGAAAGCAGCTGTATCCCACTGCAGTGATCACCACACCCAGGAGCATCCGCAGGAGCGGCACACACACACCAGGATAATGTGGTCATAACTCACAGAAACATCAGCGAACAGCAGTTTTCCTGCTCACTGCAATAGTTCCCTGTATAATTTAGCAAAGGCGCAGACACTGGTCTGTCGTATTTCTCCTTCCTCAAAGCAACACCACTTTTTCTAGGGTTATTTTGGAGCTGGCTTAGATTTCCTTTAACAGAGAACTATGGATTCAGCAGCCTTTTTATGAAAGTAGCAGCCCAGGTTCATTGGTTCAGAGCAACCCTGAAAGCCAGATAGCTCCAAACAGCTTCAGATTTCCCTAAGCAGCTCGGATGAGAGCACCTTGGCACACATCCCTGCATAACAGCATCAACATGCCTGGAAAGCCTCGAGAATTCATACTTCGTTTAACACTACCAGGCATCTAACAATCAGCTTTCAGAAATACAGGGACATCAGAAGACTATAGTCTCCTTACACACAAGGCTGTGCAACCACCACAAGAGCCTGGAAGAGGGGCTAGATTTATGGGACTCCTGGAGAGCAGCCACGCAGGTACTCCTGCCTACAGGCATGCTCCTGCACACACGAATGTGCAGTCCCCATGGGGCAGCTGTGCTGTGCATCCTCATCTCAGACAACCCAGCGGTGGGTGTTTGCCTGTTGAGAGAAATTGCCTTTAAGCTGATGTAGTGAAAGATATTGTCAGGAAGTCTGGGGCTTAACCCTGGCTCAGAGTGTACACTTACATATCCTCTTTTGGAAAGGGGGGACCAAGACCACTAGGTCTGTTATTCAGACATAGGATCAACTGCAAATACAGAGCAGCACTGAACAAGCACCTGCCTGTCAATTCAATATCAACATGAGAATTCCTTCTGCTCTGTCTCCTCTATTTGCATTCATTTCATGCAGCATCGATTCATATGAACCTCCTGCTTTACCACACTCCGATCCAGGGAGCTGCACCCATCTCACATGGCTACCCTCTCCCCACAGCCAGGTAACAGACTGCCAACACCTCCAGGAGTGCCGGGATCCCTACACGAAAACAAGCCATGGCTTGCCTACCACTTCCTACAGCAGCTACCTCCAAGGCCACTGAGGGAGAGGCCATGTGCCATACCTCCTTGTTACACCTCTCCTCCAGGACTTGCCATCTTCCCATTTAAGCCCAGGCAAGCAGGAGAGCTGTGCAGAAAGGGCAAGCTCAAATACAGTCCTCTGCCTAACGTAATGACTATGTGAGGAATCCAGGTTCACATGCAGAGTGTCAAAACAAGGGGCAGAAGAAGCAGTTTACACTGCAGAGCTGTGCATGCATTTTAAGAACACACAAGCAGCTTTATGTTAGCAATTCTTCTTTAAATGAATCTCCACAGAATACATCTTGGGGGGGTTCCTCCGCTCTGCCCAGCTGTTTTAACCAGACCCTCTCCACTCAAAACATGCTTAATCCCAAATAACTTGCACAGCAAAATCCAGGAGGTGCCCAGGGCTATTTCTAGAAGTGGGGCCTCAAACCATTTTGCAGACAGGTAGCTGTTTTCTGGACTGACATCTCAAACAAGCACCTCTATAGTCATGCAGAAGAGCTCCCCTGATCTGCTCCTCCACATGCACCATTTTCATCCTGCTTGTGTATAGAGAGAAACCAAACTGGGAAGATGAGAATACCCTGGCAGGGGTATTGCCTAGTTTGTTTTTTCAATATTTCTGAGCCAACCAGGACTTTGTTTGCTAAGCAATGACAGAGTATTTAAATGATGCTAATTAAAACCATTCAATCAAGACATCATGCCTTTAGAAATACTGACTATGTTTAATTCATGCTACAGCTTTTTTTCCTCCTCCCTGAATTCAGCAATTCAGACCATGTGCCTCCAGCAAGCCAAACACATACGATTAAATTCTTGCACCTCCAAAGCATAAAGACATGACAACATTTGGCCTTTTCCAGAGCAAGGTCTAAGTAAATTGGAGTTTTATCTGGACATGAGCCAGTTTGTAACTAACCGGGATTTGAGAAAAATTTCTTGGGAAAAAACATCCCAACACACAGAGGGCTTTTGAAATATCAGCTTCTGAAGGAGCAGGTACTGGCTGCTGTTGGAGATGGGATATTAAACTACCCAATTCATTCAGGTTATTTCTACAGGTTTCACTTGAGACTTTGTATTTTGTACAAAGTTTTCATCTCCTTTTAGAGCCTACTCTGAGGCCTACTCTTGCTAAACCGTTGCTGAACTGAATGGTATCAACAGTGATCAAGCTGAAAGGGCATTTAACACAAGAAGCACATGAATCTCAGTGCACCAATATAGCAGCACAGAGCTCACTCAAACATAAGCATTACAAACTTGCTAAGCCTCCCAGGCAATTACACTGAGTTAAAGGTACTTGTTGCCTCTCATTCAAATAACCCACTGTGGTTTTATTATCTGTGAAGAGGAGTACTTTACTTTGGGACAGTGATTTATTGGAAAGCAAAGTGTCTCTCACTAGTTCTGTCCCACAGGTAAAGCCACCCAGATCCATTCTTAGGGCACAGACAACAGAGGGACACTCACGTTGGGGCCCCAACCCTCCCTGCCTTCGCTCTTCCAAACTTGCCCTCAAACCACCCCACACCTCTTGTTTTATGCAAACTACCAGATTACATGCATGACAACACACTATTTAGTCCCACGGTGGTAATCTGCTTGCCTCTCCTGACCAGCAGCTAACTCCACACCACCGAGGGGACACGCTTATCAATCTTCCTGAAACGAAGAGACATCCAGAGCAACCCTAATCAAACCATGGTGCAGCCCTTACCGAGGTGAAGCCCCATTTCTAATTACTCCAGCAGCTGACAGAAGAGTCCATCAATGCTGCTTCTTCAGGACCAACATTAATTTAGTCCCACAATAAGTATTCAACTATTTGCTGCTTTACAATAACCATTTTCCATCACCCAAGTTTACTTTTTAATAAGGAATCTGAAGCAATCCAAGACACAAGTCTTGTTTGGTGACAGTTTGACTGAGGAGGAAGAAAACTTCCACTGTTGGAGGAAGAAAACATGTTCCTGCCACGACAGCAATTAGCAATGACCGTCTCTGCACTGAGCCCTCAGCACCATGCGAGACAAGCTTAACACACTGCTGCTTCCACTGCTCTAGGTTTGATACAGCTGTGCACACAAATAACCATCAACTAGGTGACTTCCAATGTTATGGAAGTTGGAAGGTAAAACACCAAAGGCCTCAAACTGGTTCTGACTTGGGCCAGTCCCAGGAGTTTAACTGTCAGATAAAATCTTCATGGAGTAACCAGCCTGGGACCTGCGCAACCACAACACACTCATCACACCTGTACCAGAGCTTCTGACCAGCTTTGAGGTGTCTCATGCAGACAGGAGGCAGAAAAGCGAAACAGGAGCAGTGCAAAGAGCTTTTGGAAATGCTTCGACAACAACAGTTGAGAGCCACCACACTCTTCTGTTACCTTTAACAAGTTTCCGAGTCAGCTCCCTCCCCCTCAGCCTACAGCAAACATTACAGCTTTTTTCCTTAAATCCAGTATTCACTATAGGCTAGGAGCTAGTTTATGGCAATTCATTAGGCCACTCTAATTCAGGCCACAACAATTAATGCTGTAACTTTCCAAAATGAATTCTTCACAAAAACACTACCCCACCCTTGCAAAAAGTTAATTAAGGATTCTTTCACCTGCTCTCAGAAGATCACAGGGCAGATGCTGTCAGACAGGTTTGCTTTCTGTTATTACCAATTTCAGCAGCAATTCATCTCTCCTAATCCCACTCTGAGTATCAGGTACTCACACAGACACATATTAAAATGAAATAAAGAGGCTTATTGTAACCACCCAGGGAGCAGCGCTGGTTGGGATGGAGCTTGCAGAGAGGACAAGACAATTGAGTATGCGGGGATGACTTGTTCTTCATAAAATCTAGAGGACATGCTGTTCTTTTGAAGCCCCCCTGGCCCTCCAAATATTTGCTTGAGGTTTGCTTTATATGCACAGTTTCTTAGCGGAATGGCGAGCATGCAGAGCACATTCCTCTGTTAAGTGTCTTCAAAATTTGGGTAAATACCAGCACATTCCTGCCCAGCTCACACAAACAATTTGGATTCTAATTGCAGGAGCAGAATTTGAAAGAATGGCTATCGCCTTGCTGCCTGGTTTTTCACTAAAACCAAGGACATGACATAACTGATTTTGTCCTCTGCTAATCAATATTGTTAAACTTTTACAGTGGACAGATTTATCACAGTAAATGTTTCCTCTAAACTGTATTATTTAGACAAAAAGAGTAGCTGTAACCATGCCAGGAGGTTCTGGCAGGTAAAAAAAGCATCCTGTATGTAAAGAACTATGCTTTATGGTAATAAAGACATTGCTAATGTTATATTACTGTCATATTAGTACTGAGAATTTACTAGACTGTGGTAAATGTGAATCTAATTTCATTTTTCTTCCTGTCTTGCCCCATCCTCCCCTTGGACATGGGTGTCACAACTGCAGAGAAACTGCTTGCCTGAAATAATTGCACACTGAAGTGGCAAATGCAAAACTGTCACAACTTTTTGTGCTTGAGAAAGGCTCAAAGCACCATCGATAAACACCTCTGAATCCTTCCTCCCACCAGAGTAAGATGCCATACGTTACCCAGCGTCGTTGGGCACAATACCAGATCATCAGGATGTAGCACAGAAAAACTGTTTCAAGCAAGAAAACAGCCACAATAGAACAGAAGACAACTGAAAGTTACACATGGACAGACCCAGTTACAAGTGCTAATTATTTCTTACAGGCCAGTCACTAGGTGTGAGATGCTAACATTGAGGAACTGCATGAACTCACAAAAAAGCCCACCCCCTTGGATCCCATTAGTATGTCTGCTCCAGACTTAACCTGCTTTCAAGCCATGGGTCTGCCTTGAACACTCCGTGAGTTTTTCAAACCAACTTTCTGGGGCCTGGCAGAGATTTTTATGTAAAAATTCCCTGACATGGTGCAACCCCAAATCAGGCTTGTACCTGCTTTCTCAACTTTCTCTGCTGTCACCCCTTCTTACACTATATTGAGTAGCTCTGCTGCCTTCATGTTTGCACCCATCAAACATTCATCATGGTGTTTCTTCGCCCTGCCCTGTGCAAACCCCCTCTTGCTTTGATGTTTCTTCGCAGACCTGGCCTGTGCTGTGAAGAGCCACTCTTGGCTCAGAACTGCAGCCCTCAAAATCATTTACTTAGGAGGTACCACACCAGTTACAAGAACCAGCTCACATGAGAGACCACTAAAACAAGGAAGTATTTCAAGCAGATATTTCCAAATCCTCAAAAAGAAAAAATACACACAGATTTTGCTTTGGTTTTAGCTTTCCATGATTTTTCTCCCTATGCACAAGCATCTTTCACCTTCTTTATTCTTCCCCACAGAAACAACCTCTGAAGTTAAAGTCACAAGCCTCAGGACAGCCTCTCACATTCCACAAAAGAAGGTACTGGTCACGAACATGTAGATTTTCTCAGGATAAAGAAACTAGTTAAGATAAGCTAACTCCACATGAGCCTCTTGTCCTTTTTCTGGGGGGTAGGCAATGCTGAGCTAGCATGATAACCAGCATCGGGACTGACCCTGGGACCTCCAGAGCTCAGAGGGGGTATGTTGTGAGTTGTGTGGGCCCAGGCAAGGCCTGCACAAGATACCCCAGTGATATCAGGGACTGAATACAACGTGCAGCCTTAAAATAAAAGTCCCTCCAGCCTGAGGCATTGCTGCTGCAAGCTACTCTTACAGCTGTCTGAGCCCCAGAGGAAGAAAGCAGGCTACACACAGGTGTTGTGATTCATCTACTACAGACCTCCTAGTCAGGCACCATCTCCTCCTCCCAAGCCTTTTATTCTTTTCCAGAAGCATAAGAGATCAGCTGCTTTGGGCAGAGCAGTACCTAGAGCATTATCAACCATCTCTTCCTGTACAACGGGAGTTTCCACTCCCACCCGACCCAGGAGGCAGAGCCACCCTGAACCCCCTCCCCAGACCTGGGAGAGCCCTGGGGGTTTGATGGCTCTGGGGTACAGGACTGGCAAGTGCTGGGAGGAACATCTGGAGACAGCATCAGTCAAGATCCCCCTCCTCTCCATCCCGCATTCCTGCACACACGCTCCCACAGCACATCCACAACACCTCCAGAGGCTGGTCACTACTGTCCCGCTGTACCCAGAATGGTACTTTCACTCAGACAAGTTTCAGAGGAAGACAACAGGCACAAACAATAAATTGCCAGCAAAATTCATTTTAACCACAGTATGAGCTTGGCATCCTGGTGAAGCATCACTGACACAGCCCGTTAGTACAAAATACAGTACACACATATGGTGTATTTTATAACTGCGTGCCATACTGTCCTGTATGAACCTCGCAGGAAGCAAAAATCCCATTTTTCCCCTCTATTCTCTCCAGTTTGTTGTGTAAAACAATCTACTTGACTACTTGTTTTAGTTGAGCAAACAGGCCACTGCAGGAACATCTCAGCAGCACAGTCAATGGTGCCATCAATAGATACTGCATTAGGTCCACTAGTATGCTCTTCTAAACAGAAATTACTGGAGTTTATACCTGTGCCTCCATCTCCTCCTCCCAATTTCAAGGAAGCAAATAAGACTCCTCCTGTGGGAAAGGAACCAGGATCTTAATTTTTGCAAATAGCTCCACTTGCCATTTCCTTGTTACTTCTGGCAGTTCTGTGCCACACTACCTTGCAGCCCAAGGCTACAAAACCACAGAGGGAAGCTCGTACCTAAAATTAAAGCGTGTGAGGGCCAGGTCCCACTGCATTGCAGTTGGAGAGGTGTGGAAGACACTACAACTAGGCCAGACAACAATATCCCACCTTCCTCCTCCTCTCCCAGTAACATACCACCTTCCTGCTGTGCACTGAATCCCAGCCTGGTTGGGGTTGGAAGGGACCTCTGCAGATCATCCAGTCCAACCCCCTGCCAAAGCAGGGTCACCCAGAGCACATTGCACAGGGTCACATCCAGGTGGGTTTTGAATATCTCCAGAGAAGGAGACTCCCCACCCTCCCTGGGCAGCCTGTTCCAGTGCTTTGTTACACTCAAAGTAAAGAAGTTTTTCTTCATATTCAGATGGAACTTCCCATGTTTCAGCTTGTGCCCGTTGAAGGCACTTAACAGCTCCATCACCAAGTAAAGTGTGCCCACTGTTGTCTAAGATTAGCTGCTACAACACAGGCCAACACACCTAAGCATTAGCCAGGGACTCTGGGTAGCCTGTAGTAAGATTTTAAAAGGCTGGATTGCAACTATAAAAGTTACAGCACATTAAAAAAAGAAAACACATTAAATGCAATTTCTGGCACCTCAAAGCAGAGGTTTGATCCTGCAACTACTGCTCCTTCATAACACACATCTCTAAAAGGTTTATCATGGAGGAGTTGCACCATTCAACCGAGTCCCACGCTGCAGCCTCCGACCCTGCTACCTGCCCCAGGGAGCCAGCATCTCTGGCAGTTTTCACAGTTCAGGTCTCAGCTGAAACAACAGACCCCATCTCCCAGCCCCATTTCATGCTTTTGCACACATAAGGGAAAAGAATGACCCAACAGCTTTCTTACTGAGACAAAGGAAGAGCCACAGAAGCTGTAAACACGTTCCTCCCTGCCTCCCGCAGGACTGCACACACTCAGCACAGCAATGGTCTGAGTACAAATCTTAGATTAAGTTTCCACTTACCTGGGCTCACTGGGTGAAGCTTTCTAAGGATAAACTGCCAGGCACAGTTCACCCCTGCAGCGTTTCCACACTTGCTGCTGTTCATTTAACACCACTCGCCTTTGTTTCTCCTCCGGCTGCTCTTGCCAGCTCAGTCCCACCCATGGCTAGCTGTTCTTGACTTTTTTTCCCCCCCACATTTTATTTTAGGAGAACAGGACTACAGAACACCACTAGTATGTAAAAACAAAACCAAACAAGTACAAGTTTGCAGAGGAAGTGCTAGACACACAGTCTGCCACGCAGCACACCCTGCCACCCTGTACTTAAACAGCAGAGCCGGAGACAACAACTGTTAAAGCAAACTGGGAGACTTATTTCTGGTGCCACTAAAATCCCACACAGCTACGTTTTAGTTGAGAGCAAAGATGACACACTCAAATATACTTGAGCAAACATACCGTATTTCAGCTACCGCACAGCCCAGGCTCCATTCAAGTAATACGGGGGAGTCTGAAGCTGGGGACGGATTTCTCTCCCTGGGAGAAGAGAGGCACAGCTTGCCCCAACAAGCATATGACGCTGTGACAGGGTGTAACTTCTGAAAGATGAGACGTTAATGCATCGCTAACAACACTTTCTGCCATTAAGCAACAAAGCTAGTCCTGCTAGGTTAAAAAAAAGAAAAAAAAAAGATTCAGGCTGAAAACAAGGGGGTTAAAAATACTCTACTAACACCAGCACCCCAATGCTCAAAGTGGAAGGAATCGAGTTAGCAGCCAAGTTAACTCAAGGTATCAAGATACTTTCAATGTACTCCAACAGAAGGTTAAAGATGGAGCTTACTTTAGCCTGGCTGAATAGTTGTTCCTAAAGATTTCTTCAAATACCCTTGTTATGAAACTTGTGTAACAATAAATTGAGATCTGATACACCACACACTGCTGCAGGACCCGTTCCTTTTTCTTTCCAGGTTTCTTCTTCCTCCAGTTTGATTTTTCACACACAGATCTAGATTATACACACACATGCTGGAGACCCTTCCCCTCCCTTCTAAACCACCACATACCCACATGGCTTTGACCCACATCCCCCCTTGACTAGGAGTGGGTCATCAAGAAATCCCCATCCCTGAAGATCATTAAAACAAGTAGTGTAGTGCCCCACAGTAAATCTTCCTGCAAGTCCGTAGCACTGAAGCAGTAGTCACTAACATTTTAAAAGATGAGCAAGGTTTGCAAGGGAAAATTAGGTTCTTTTATCACATCAGTAACCCCCAAGTACCTACACATACACCCCCTCTTCCCTGCCCACACCTGCTGCCAGGCTGATTTGAGAAAGCCCATGGTTTTCCTTTTCTTCCCCCAATGATAATCAATTCATCTAAATGAGACACTCGGGAATCCTCAACACCAGCATGTTCATCAGGTTCATGCTATTGCCTACAAAAACAGCTGTACCAGAGAGGTTTGCTGGTGTCTCCTGGATGTCCCAGGCCAACTAGGGCACATTTACTTACCAGATTTCAACTTCAATTTACCTTCTGTTTCATGGAAACCTGTCATTAGACAACTCCTTTCTCGTTTCCAGCAGATACATCCAACCCTTACGGCGATTTACTTGTAAGTGCGAGGAAGGCTAAAACATGGAAAGGGAGTTATGCTGTTGCCAAGAGATGCAGACTTACGTGGTCAGCATTAGGAAATACTGACAGATAAGCACATAACCGCTTGCTCCATGCCAGATAATGCATCAGCCTCGAGGCTGACAAACAGACACCTCCTGGAGCTTCCCAGTTCTGCCTCCCATGTAAACAAAATCATGTGGGGCTGGAGAAAGTGATGAAGAAAGGTTACTTCTCCAAACTTTCTCCTCTGCACAGGAGCACAGACTGTTAAATCAGACAGATAACTGGTTTTCAAGCTGGTTGAGACAACAGCAAAGTTGCTAAGAAAATTTCAGTTACTTAGATAAAAAAAGTGTTCATTTTTGAAGACAGAAGGACGAACCAAGTCCAGGCATTCAGAATCTCTAATACATTAGCTACACGATACATACACATCTCTCCATCCCACTAATAAGGATGCTGACAATAAGTGCTGATTGTATTTCAGTTGCTAAAACATTAGCTTTTATCAGCTCTTTGCTAAGCTTTTTTTGACACTGGAGGAGGAACAAGTGATTTGAAACACTTATTCTATTTTATTGTCAAATTGAGTAATACGGTATGAATTAGAAAGACTGACTGAAGCACATCCTTTTATATCTCCCACGCTTCACCTTTCTGCTCCATATGCAACTATCATATGTGGTGCAGTCATTTTACTGAAAGAATATTATTAAAATTTTGGTCATTTTAAATTTACTTTTAACCAGGCCCTGCTCTCAGGCAGCATTCCTGCAAACAAAGATGTTTCCTTCATATTATGCACAAGAGGAAACTGTGTCAGAGTTAATACGCTTAAATTGCTGGATCTGCAATCCAGAGGGGTTGGCAGTTTGTTTTCTAAACTAGAAACAAAAGTCTAAACTAATTTAGAGTAAGGAGAAAGTGTCAGAGAAAAGTAAGGTGGAGAAAATCCACAAATCATTAGACAACTGCAGCTACCTCTGTGCACTGGGGACTGTTTGGAGATGCTTCCCAAGCTCCAGACACACATTTTTCATCATTTTCACCTTCAGGGACAAACAGCACAACAGACCACATCAAGGGTTAATCTTACACACACCCCTTTTTCTTAAATCTTTTGAGATTTAAGACACTTTACCTTTTATAAGAGCTGCTTTCTTTACTGGTTTGATTCAGCCCCTGCTCTCTCACACAATAGCTACTGAACACGCGTACATCTGCTCTCCACAACATCCGAGCAGGACTGTTACAATGGGTGCAGTAACCGTGCTCATGTAACCTATACATTGAGCACTGCAATGCCTCTAGAGGAGTTATGTCACATAAAACATCAATATGCTATGACTGCAGCCCAAGGCTACATTACTGATGGCAGCCACCTTTTGTGCAGTGCCCAGCCTGGTCCAGAACGATGACTCTGCCTAGCTGCTCTCCTCCACTGCCTCCTGGTTGTCTAGACTCCTGCCCCCATTACCAACCTGGGTTTGCTTCCTGCTCTAAAGCCACCCCACATCTCTCTACTACATCTCTCATCCTCCTCCTCGCCATTAGGTGAGCCTTAAACCACAGAAATGAGCACATCAAGCACTGCCATACAAAACTCCTCTGCAAGGTCTGACTACAGACCAACCACCTCTGCTGTGTTCTCATGGCCAGAGCAGGCTCACAAGTGAAAACACTCTTCAAAATATCTGACTGTTTTTATTACTTTCAGACTTGTTTCTAAACAAGAGAAAATGGTCTCTGCCCCAAGATACTTCTAATGTCTCTCCAAGTCCTTCTAGGACTTGTTGGGAAAGAAAAAGGATGCACAACTTTCACTGATGCTGTTTAACCTATTATTTAAAAATAACTGAAATATTCTAGGAGTCCCTTTCCTCATCTTATGCCTCACTTCAAGGCAGGGGGGGAGAAATCAGCTGGATCATTTATGAATAAAGCTGGAACACCTGGGAATTGGTGTGTCAGTAAAACTCTGCAGTTCATTTCTAAAAGCACACAAATATGATGTGCCAAGGAGATAATTAAAACTCCAGGTGAAAATTCTGGCC
The DNA here is from genome assembly GCF_013368605.1 of Nyctibius grandis. Classification (NCBI taxonomy): domain Eukaryota; kingdom Metazoa; phylum Chordata; class Aves; order Nyctibiiformes; family Nyctibiidae; genus Nyctibius; species Nyctibius grandis. The sequence goes on from NC_090667.1 coordinate 29,823,251, forward strand.
TTAAGATTCCCATTAACTTCAAGAGGGTCAAGATTTAATAACTGATTTTGCCTCTTTTGTCACTGAGTTTCTATAAGATTTTTCAGGATAGAAAGCCTTGAAAGTAATCTTTCTTGGAAAGTTTTTAGGGAGAGAATAATTCTCTGAAATCTTTTATTTTAACACCATTACAGCAGTAATGACCAAGAGTGTGCAGAAAACTCTCTGTATTTTTGCTTTGTTTCTGCTTTCAAGTGAAAGGGGTTTGTTTTCAATGCAACACAAAGTAAATGGATTTGTTTCTAAAACCACCTCTCTCCTACACTGGGATCTGAAAAAAATAAAGGATTAATTGCATGAAAGAGATTTATATAGGGGGAGATTAACCAGCCTATGAAACTCTTCTAAAGGAACTAAAGATAGCTCAGACATTAGCATGAGAAAAACTGTTAGGGGTACTTTTTTTTTTTTACACATATTAGAAAGGGTTTTAGATACCCACCTCCCACTGTGAAGGCACAGCCACACAGCAGAACAGGACCGTGCTGAGATGATTTGAAGTGATCACTGCTGATCAATAACTACAATAACTGATCACCTGCATGCTCTAAGATCAACAAGCAGTGGCTGAAGCAATTCTTTTGGCTCAGTAACTAGACTATACGATCTCAAAACATACGTAAAGGGTTTGAAAAAAATTCAGCTTTGAAATAGAGGAGGGTAGTAGTGATCAGTCCTGCCCTTGCAGGGGAATGAAAGGATCCGGGTGGATTGGGGCTTCATACACTTGAGTTTTGGGGCATCTTGGCAAACACTCTTGGACAACAGTTTTTATAATAGTTTGTTAAACTGGCAGATAACTAACAAGATAACCCCAGTAGAACTGCATTTCTTCTCCCCCTTCAGCATCCCCCTTCCTTTGCACTGAAGCTTTGACAACTGCTGAAAATCTGAAGCTCATCAGCTCTACGTACAGTTGACCTACTAGGAGTTTAGTCTCTAAACAAAGAGCCCATCACATAAGAGTATACCCTTTCCTGACTTCACCCTGTAAACAGACTACACAGACAACAAAGAACTGAAATTACAGTTTGCATGTATTCAATGTGGAGTCTATGTTTTCCAAAAATTACTACAATTCTGAAGGAACTACAGTTTGATGGTTTGTTGTGTTGCTTTAAATAGCAAAAGAAAACAGAAATCCCTTCTTTCTATAATCTATACCATTTAACCACAGAACTGTTAACCATTGCTAAAAGCACTGATGCATTACAACTGGGGGCAAGAGGAAGGCTTAATGCTTTGAAATGGCTGCAACCAAACAATATAGCAGCTTTGCCCGTGGCTTTTCACCATTATATCGGATGCAAACTGCTTAGCCTGTTAAAAAAAACAGATACACATGCTCTAAGCCGGACAAGGAATCGTTCCTACAACTAAACATTGTCATACAACACCGCTGGTGATGTACGCAAGATAAGGACATAGCTCATTTATCAATGATGCCCAGCAACCTACTTACCGCACTCCGCTCTTGACTTAATCATATTCTCAGCAACTAATTTTAAGTATTGACCAATCTTGCAGCGTATGGCATATGCTGGTTTATCTGAAGCCTGGTTACAAACACAGAGGTGCCAGGCCCAAGCCTCCCATCAATCAGTCCTTCCTGTGATGACGTGCTGATCTAAAAACCTTGATCTTTCTTTCTCTCTTGTGCATGCTCTACTGCTGTCCTCGGCTGCTCAGAAACCCTTAAATCAAAATATAGCTGCTTTATGAGAACTGTTGTCTGCAGGCAACTCTTCACATTCACTCTGCAATCAATTTCCATGTTAAGCACAAAAAACCTGTTTCACCATGGTACTCCAGTGTGGAAAAAAACAGAACATGAGTCAAAACCTAGCATTAACCCCTGAGAATTTGCTGGTTTATTTTTTATGTTTTGGTATATAATCTGAGAAAAGTCTAAAAAGTGATTTAACCACAAGGGTCTCATAGCAAATGAGCTCTGGAAGAGCTGTAACTTTTATTGCCACGTAGACTGAACACACAATGTCTTTCCTCCCCCATGCCACTGTTGGAGAGGGTGACGGAGAGAATCTCCAAAGTCTGCTCCTCTCCCCATGTGCTGCTTCTTCTCTGGGCTGGCTGTGACACCCAGCTCAGACCCATGAAAAGGCAGAGCTTGGTGCTGCTGACCAACCCGTGTCTGCTCCTGAGCTGAACCTGTCAGCTGAAACCAGCACAGATGGGAAGAAGCACTGAATGACACCTGCACTGTTCAGGAACCACGTGAGCTGGAAGGATCTCAGCTCTTCTCACCCTCCCATGGCACTGGTGTGGCTCCAATCACTACCTCAAACATATTCCCAACAGGAATGGAAATATACACAGAAAAGACAGACCAAAAATTGGTGGTCTGAGCATCTTATTTATCCCAGTGTTAAGTCAGGGACTTCCAGTCAGATTCGTAAAGTCAACACCTTTACTTAGCCATCCTCCCCCTTGAGCTCCACTACTCTGGATTTTAAAGCTAGGCACAGGCTTACAGAAAGAGTAGTGCCACCCTGACTGGGATGCTGCCCAACAACTTTAGGACCTAGAAATCATTTTATACAATATTATAGCCCCTCCTCTACTGGTCTTCCTAGCTTAAGCCTGTACAACACCACACCTAAATAAAAGGTTTCTATTCACCCTGGGATTGTACAGCTCTGCATGACAGCCAGGGCACACCACTCCCGTGGCTCAACTGTCACCAGTCAAAGGCACTGAGACCCAGAAGACACAGGGGTGCAGGATCCTCATTCAGAGTTACCTTATTCTGTCCAAAAATCACACGTCAGCCCACCCTAGGGAATAAGGCCAAGGTTTCCTAGCCATGTCTTCCAAATAGCCATGACTCCCTCCATCCCTTTTGCTACTCCTTATATTCATGTAACTGCTGTAACAGAGCATCCCAGGGAGGGGGAAAAAGGCAAACAAAAGACATTATAGCCAGTTTTATGGAAAATCAATTAAGTTCAGACACCTCATTAACCTTCTAACCTGTTTATCCCCCAGCTTTAATTTATACTACCACTTGCAAATGGATTTGACACATTGGCCCGACATTTCCCTGGGAAGGTGCAATAAGCACGAACAGAGTCCTTGGATCCCAGAATACTCCATTTATCCAGGTCCTTCCCTCACTCCTCCCTGCCATTCAATGGATATTAAGAAGCACTGGAAGAAGAAAACAGGATTCAGAAAATATGCAAGAGCTCTTTGAAAATTATATAAGCCCTGCAGCAGGCCTCCCTTTTACCTTCTGCTGCTTTAATTACCAGAAACTAAGAGCAGACTTGCCTACACCAAAAAAGCCCATCCATGGCCACATCAGCCAAGTCCCACCGTGGTGACAGAGCCATTGTCACAGGAGTCTTTTCATGCCACATTTCATTTCCATGCATTCACAAGACTGAACCAAATAACATGCACTGAAAATAAGTTATAGGTGGTACATGGAGTTTTGTTTTTAATGTCATAGCACAAAGCCTTGGAAAGAACCCTGATTTCTGTAGCTGAGATGCATTCACCACCTTTACTCTGGGGAGCTCTACAGCAATTTCATCTCACTAGCCAGAAAACACCCTGGCTTCAGTGAACACAAATCCAGCATCCTCACAGCAAACCACAGAAAAATGGTCACCTACATGTTAGACCTCAGGACTTCATTCACTCCTGTCATGTTTTCAAAATTATGGGGTTCCAGGGCTCGTTAACCTGATGAAAGGTTTCTGTACAGCCCCCGTCTTTTGACCAAGATGACATGCGTATTTCTAATGGACTGAAGTGCACATTCTTAGTAGGGTTTTGACATGTTTAATACATCAGAACCAAACTGAAAAGATCAAGTCTGATGTAACTGCACCCATGAAAGTCCAAGGAAATCAGCAAGATGAATCCCTATATAAAACAGACCAAACCTTGAAATTCATGCAGTTGCAGGCAATATAAATCTTTCCAAGGCAAGCACTGCTAACTTCTGCAGAATAAGCTCTTAAAAAAATAGAAGATGAAAGTAGAGCTTCAAGAAAATAATTTTTAAAAAGCAGAGAACACAAGTGAAAATACGTACATTTTTCTAAATGTACGTTCCTGCCTCTCTATGAACCAGGTATAAGCAAAGCACTGCAGTCTTCCCCAGCCTGCAGATGCAGCTCTCCAGTCAGTGCCCCTGCAGCTGCTCAAAGATTTCTCAAGTCATAGCCAAGTAAAAATTGATTAAAGACTCAACTATTTCACTGCGGCTATTGGGAATCCTGCAAAAGTTACAAGAATGAGCTCAGCTGCTCTTTGCTTCCCATTAGGCAAAACTCTAAATAAAGGCAGAGCTTAAAGAACACAATCCCCTAACAGGAAAACCAACAAGTCCCCCAGACAGCAGCTATGCGCTGCCCTCTGTTCCAGCAGAGACACATGAACACTTCCAAATGGCTCTAGGACTGAAAACCAATACACTACAGAGGATGGAGACTGGACCCTTTTGGAGACACTGTTCTAACAGTGTCTCCAAACACTCGCCTCTCCCTAGGTCTCATCCTTCAGCCACTACAGGCACTCCAAAACTTTTTTCCAAGAGCAGCGTGTTCAACGTAACAGTCTTCAGCTCCATTCAACAAAGCTACGTTCATTTAGCCAAGGACCACCTAATGCCATGTATAAAAAAAAAAAAGGAGCAGTGAGGTCAAACGTAAAGCATTACATTATTTTACATCATATCATAGAATCATATCAATGACTGGGTTAGAAAGCCCAGTCTACAAGCACACAGTGTGATTTAAACTGGTATAAAACAGACTTGATGATCTTAAAGGTCCTTTCCAACCAAAACAATTCTATATGCAACCAGAAATCTCAGCCTTACTATGCAGCAGGTTCTAAGCGAAGTTTATTTCAATTTCGTTCAAACCCATTCAAGGGCAATTTGAGTTAAACAGAAACCCGGCTGTTACACTCCAAATAGGCAGGTCTGGACTTAAAAACTCTGTACAGGAGGAAAAAGCGTGTCAGGGTATCATGTCCGCAGCGGACCTGTGGCTAAGGAGGGGGGAGGAAGAGAGAGGGGAGAGGAAACGCACCGAGAACAATACGGGGAAAGGGGCTATTCTCAGGGAGAGGGAGGATGCGGGGCCGAGCCGGGAAGGCGAACAAGGGTAACAAAGGCAGAGGAAGCGCCGGGGCTCCCCCGGCCGGGCCGGCCGGTGTCCGGGCGCGCTGCTCCAGCCCTGCGCGGCGGCTGAAGCTGCGCGGCTCCTCTCTCTGCCGGGAAGGGCAAGATGACAGCGCCGGCGGATGCCCTCCTGCTTGGCAGGCTCAGTGGGGGTGGGCACACTCCTCGGACCCCCCAACCCACCACCGGCACTCATTGTCTGAGAGCGAGCGGGTGTTTGTCACCGCCCGAGCCGAGAGCGGGATCGCGGCGGGGACGCTCCGCTCTTCCCTGCGCTCCGCGGGGAATTCAGCGCTCCCCATCCCTCCCCGGGCTGCTCGCCCCGGCGGACCCTCGCTCCGAACTCAGCCCAAGCGGCTGCGGGGCACGGGGCGTGCGGGCAGAACCGAGAGCGGGTGGGGAACCCCCCCCCGCCTGGGTGTGGCCGCGCGTGTCCCCTCCGCCACTCACTCGCGTTGTCACGGCCGAGGGGACCCCGCAGCTTCACCCCACACACACCCCACGGGAGCCCCGCGCCGCGCCCCCACGCAGCCGGCACCGCCGCATCCCCTTCGTCGCCCCCGCCCCGTCAGGAGAACAATGCGCCGCCCGCCCCGGCCTTACCTTGGCGGGGGCCCGGCCGTGCGGGCAGCCCGGCTGGCGGCCGCCCGCGGAGCGCAGCCCGGCCCCGGCCCCGCCGCCGCCTCTCCCCTCGCATCCACCCCCGCGGCGGCTCCTCACCGCACCCCCGCCGGGGGCAGGGCTTAGCGCCGGCGGGTCCCGCACCCCCGGCGGGGCAGGGCTTAGCGCCGGCCCCGCTCCCCCCCGCCTCGGGGGTGAGGGGGAGGCTGCTCCCGCCGGGGGGTGGCAGATCCGCAGCCACCCCCAGAAGCACGAGAGCCGATGGCGAGGGATGCTCGGGTCATGTTTACATCCGTGTGTGTGTGCGTGTGGACACGCAGACGCGATCTCACCCCTCACAAAGCGCCGCAGCCGCCTCCCTGCGCGGGAGAGGGGACACGGGCAAGTTAGAGCATCCTCGTCCTCAACTTCAGCCGGAGCAGCGGAGGAACCTGTCCAGCCCTACTCCACAAACGAGAGTGGGCAGCACCGGCAATTCCCCTGCGCCGGCATCCCCAGAGCCCCGTGGGTCCTCCCCCTGCCTTTGATTTACTGCAATTCACAATATAGGCGGAAGACGTGTGTCATCTCCCTTAGGTGATATATGGGGATTTCTACAGGGCAATGGGAAGGGGGCTGGATTTGCCTAAATCCACCTATCCCTGCTCATAAGGGCCCTTTGTCATCCTTGCGATGTGAAACTGAACAATGAGTTCAAGAATATCCACGCTGAGTATGGTACAAATGCAGGCTTCTAATTACCATATGGAAATGGACCCACTAAAGTACAGTAATGAATAGCAGTCTGGCTATTGTTTGGGGGTTGTCAGATAAACTGGAGGTGCTGGCAAACATTGGAAATGAGGCTTGCGGTTTGAAATGAGCAGCACCACAGCAAGTCCTATATATTCCACAAAACAAATTACTGCAGCTAGAACAGCACTTGTGAAGAAATTCACTCCAATACTTCACTATGAAGGAGTGTGCTGTTATTTTTCCAGGAATTTCACAAATGCTTGATCATTCATTTAACGAAAATTAAGAGGATCATAAGATCCTTCTAGGTAATTTTATGGAAAAAAAAAAATCTGTTTATCTCATATCAAACTGGTCATTAACCCCAGCAACATCAGGTCTTCCTATTTATCACACCTACAGACTACAGTACAAAACTACCTGTGCTTTTCTCAAAGGAGGGTAATAAACACAGCTTGACTTACATATTTTGCACACATCTCCACCTACACTCGGGCAGGATTCCTTGGCTATATTGCACACATGCCATTTTAGCAATGATCTGTTCATGCTCTCCTGGTACTTACTGCATCAGTCATGCTAATGCTGTTCATCCAGCTCATTCTCTTGCCTCTCCTCCCTCATTTCTGCTTACACCCATGGCCCCATGCTTGGGTTTTGTTGCTATCTGACTTTTCTGGGTTTTTCCTTCAGTTCCTCTGGGGTTGTGCTCTCAGATGTTTCCCATTGCCAGGAAGGTGGCAACACTTGCCTCTTCTGCTCCAAGTTGCCACAAGTCAAGAGCAATGCAGCAACAACTTCAGGTCATCAGGCTTTGCACATCACCCTCCAAAACTTTCTTCTATGCTCTGCATCTTGCGGATCCTTTCTGCCTGCTTTACTCACAGGACCTCACAAACTTCTGCACATTCATGTGAGAGAGTTTATCTGCTCCCTAGAAATACCAAACAGATTATTTTGGCTACATGTACCACTCTATTAGTCGCCTCATCCCTTCTTTCCAGCTACCATCAACCACCAATCCCCAGTGAGCTCTGTACTGCAGAAGATGAACAGCCATTATGCAATCTCCCTAAAAACGTTGTTCTGTATCACAAGAAATTCCAACACTACCTACTACTTCAACCATTAAATTCACCATACCCTCCTTCCTGCATGTAATACTTTGTTAGGGGAAATTACACTGACAGATAGTTTGATATGATGTATGCATCCATTTGCCTTCCACAAATAATCCTAAATCAAAGTCTAGAGACAGAGGAGTAAGCTTCCTTTGAACAGGAAAGGTCAGCCAATATTTATAGTAGCTGAAATAAACGCTCTTTATCTGTTTTATAGCTGTATTATAATAAAATCAAAAGCTTACAGAAAATAATGCAGATGCACCTGAACCAAGTATGTACAGAAAATGAGTGACAGCATTGCATGACAGCAGAGAAGACCTTCTGATGCGATTGATGAAGGGATGCAGAGCAAAATTCCTGAGCTGAGTAGCCTCTGCTGGCTTTGCACTTGACCCCGAGTTACCAACCTACACCAGGACCCTGTTGTGGTAGGTGTCTGACAAATCTACAAGGTCTCTTGCCCTCAAGAGCAGAGACACCAGACAAATGAAGCACAGGGTGAGGAACCTGAAGATGTGGTTTGTCTGGGGTCCCACAGCAAGCCACAAAGAATTTCTTCTACTTTCCACCAAGCTAGTTCAGACTACTTGTCTCACATTAAGATGCCTCGGGTTTGGTGAGAAATCCCACTTCTAGTCCATGATGGGGAGCAGACCTCAACACAGGACTTAACAATAAAGTCCTTTTGCTTTTCTCAGCCAACAGCTGTTTACACAATTCAAAACTCCAGAGGTTAAATGCATTGCAGCACAATTAGTCAACAGCTATTTCTTGAAGGTTTGGCAGTCTGAAGTGAAAACTCTGCATTCCTAGCCCTGAAACATTAATTTTTGTATATCAACTTCTTAAGTAAATATCTAAAGCCTATGGACATGAGAGTCAGATTGGGTTAAAGATCTTTCAGGAAAAAATGGCTGAATGTATGCCGCTTTCCTTATGTGAAAGGTAGACCCCAGCACTGACCATAGATCTTTGCAAAATCACTTTAGAGCAAGGGAGGAATATTAATGTTTAAAAAGGTACTTTGCCTCTCTGCTGAGATCTACCACTGATGTTAATCTGTACAAACTGCCAGAGCGGGTATCATTTATTATTTAGGATGAACCGTGCAATGCCAGGCTAAATGGGCTGCTAGTCTAACCCACTGCAGCATTCTTCTGGGAGACCCCAATAAAAACAAGCTGTTTATGTAGTTTGCCACTGACATACACAGATCCTAAAGTGAGCATCACTTGAGTGATCGTGAGGCACATACTTGCAGTATTTCTTGCCCTCTGCACAGCCAATATTCATCCAGGTGTGCTAGCAGAGGGTATCCAGTTTTTGGGGGAAGAGTTGCTGTTTAGACTGATGCCAAAAGTCCTCTTTCAGATTCTTCTGGAGCTGGAAAGAGATTATCACTCCAGTAATAAAGCACTTTTCCTGACTGGAGGTTCCTTCCTTGCAGCCCAACTGGAAAAACAGACTATACACTCATGCAAAGTCAGGCAGCTTAGCTCAAAATGCCTTTGTTACTGATTTCAGCTAAGTTGGCTGGTTTTGTCCTAAAGCAGAGACAAGAGCTCACATGCTGGAGATGTACACCTGCGGTGGAGCACAAACCTCCAGAATAGAGCGATAGCAAACAGCTTGGACATGATCCATATTCATTTTTTAAGCAAGTTCTGGAGTTTCAAATATGTGCATAAACCTTTACAGTATGGGCACACCGTATGTTAGAAACAATCCAAGGTAAACTACAGTCAACTCCAAATTCCCACAGCCGCCTCACAGAAGCTCCAGAAACACCACAAGGCACCTGTTGTGTTCCAAAGCTAAACCAGAATGGGCAGATTCTAAAAGCTGCTCAGTCCTGAAAAACAATTTGGATGCTCCCATCTAAAATGATTTCCCAGTTAAGTGTTTTTTCCCTTTCAGAACAGGTCTGCTGAGCTGGATAGAAAAGTCTTTACCATACACATTCCTTTTATGCTTCTGCAAAGTGATATCCCATGTTTCTGTCATGAAGAGGACTGAAGACTCCAGGACAGGCAAGAGCTTCAGGCAGCTGCATAGAGCTCGGTGAGGCTGGTCACTCTCCTGAGCACAACCCTCCTCCATAAGGAAAGGAAGTTGAAGCCCCTCCATCCTTCCTACTTTCCTTCCTTTGCTTCTCCAGAATATCCTGGGGTCTGTTCCTCATCACGACCTTTTGCAAGCACCATCTATTTGTGTGGTTTGATGTGGCTGATGTGGTTTAAATGAAGAAGTGGAAGACAAGGGGTTGCTGGCTTTTCTCTGTTTTCAGATTCATATGGTTGAATAGTCAACTGTTGTATATTTTTAGAACAGGAAATGAGGTAAATAAAATGCAGAAAGATAGAGTAAAATGATGTAATTTACCTTAACTGCCAAAACACACAAAGTGTTGTTATAAAAATACACCAGCAGACCTGAGCCCTGAGAAACTCTTTACAAAGCCAACTTCTAGATGCCAGGATTCAAGTCCAAGGTCCAAATTCAGCAACTACATTGATACGTATTTAATCTCAGCTTTCAGTGGGGCTCCTGGGGTATTGCTGGGGCACCAGCGCACTCCTGATGTGAGCAGCCTGTTTGCACCAGCCAATTTTACAAAGCTTGACAGGGCTGAAGTGTCTTCCTCCACCTCTGCACCATTACACAACTCCTGTCTTCAGGCATAGGCACTTGTGTATTGTCTAAAATAATTAACCACGTTTTCCTGATTGTCTTGTTTCAAGCTGGTTCCCTTAACACCAGTTATTGAATAAAGGATGTGGGATGCATTCAGCACTGGTAACCACATGTAGGAGGAACCTTTCTATATCAGCAGTGCTTTTCTTACCCTTACCTGACAAAGGGTCTTTCCTGCCTTATTTGTGGCTGAAATGAGATCTGTGACATGAAGATTCTCTAACAGATGTTGGATTATTACTGGGAATAAGAATTTTGTTGGTTATTGAGATAACAATTCTCAGTACCCTGCCCAGTTGCAATAACGCCCCTTATTATTGGCACCAGGCAAAAGAGCTTTCAACATACAGTTTAAAATGCTACAGCATTTCTGTACAAGCAGCTTGGCTTGTACACAGGGTTCGGAGACCTGAACTGCTTTGCAAAGGAAGATGTTACTTTCCCTGGTTCAGATGGGAAAACTGGGAGATGAGAAATAGCACTGTCCAGTCTTATCATACTAGTAGAAAAGTAACTAAAATTTCAAGTCTTCCAAGTGCCAGAAAGTGAGCTGCTTGGGCTGTGCCCAGCCTCAAACACAAGTGAAACAGATGACATTCTTGCTTTTTATTGAACACTGTGCCCATATACAACTTTCAAAATTTGTCTTGCCTACTTCTATGCTTTAAAGAGCTCATTGATCAAACTTGCAGGTTTTAACTTTATTTTTCATTTACCCCTTGCCTTAAATTTAGATATATTGATGCCATTCTAAGGCACTAAGCTATATCAATGTTACTTAAACATGGGCAAAAAACTAGGGCTGCTAAATATGTCCAATGGTGAATAATCTCTTAAATATTGCTGCACAATCCTCAGTTTTCATTTCAATGTGGTTCTGTTAGCAGATATTCTTCTAAAATACTACAAAGGCAATTAGAAATGGTAATGACTGTAACCACAATTAGTCTGGATAATTTGCTCTTTCCTATAGGTCTGACTGATGCTTATACCCAGTGCCCCACTGCCAGTTTTGGTCTCCCCATGGCAGGGAAAGACTTGGTGATAAAAACCCACTTTTCTGTCTTTCATGCAGACTGACTTTGATGCCCAAGTTTAAGGGACTAAAATTAGATGGAGTGAACTTGAGCTTTACTCATGGCATCTCCCTGCACATCCATGCTTTGAGCTTGCAATGATCTATTCCATCTACTCATAGCATCCATTTATATTGCAGATGAGATACTGTCTCCTACACACAGACTTGACACAATAGCTGAGCTCAGAGACTGCAGATAAAGTCTGCAGAAGCAGCTGAACAATTTTTCAAATTTTTGGTTTCTAGGCCCTTAATTGTTCTAGTTCCTAAATAAGAGGCAGTTCTGCAGGCTAACAGCAGGACGAGAAACACACACCCCAGTCCTACACATGCTCTCACAGACCTTCCCCTTATCTATGCTCAATAATAACAGGAGAAACAAGCTGGAGGCACAAGTGTTACTCCTTTATCACCAAAACCATACAGAGAAATGATGGTTCTTCTGATGGCTGATAGCACAATCTGCTGGGCTTTTCCTGCATTTCTCCTGCTTCATTATTCACTGATCCTATTATTGTCTCTGTAGAATTAAAGGCAGATTACAGAGTGTCTCATTACAGTCATTCAGTTCAACCACCTTGCACTCCACAGGCCACAGTACTTCACCCAGCAATTACTGTAGGTCTCCTAACCACACTTGAGCAAGAATGTGTCTTTCCAGGGGACACGAACTCTTATCTCTGCATCTTCTAATGCTAGAAGGGACTCTGCTTCTGAGCATTTCTCTGCATCCCTATATATTTATATCTAATCAGAAATTGTGAAAAAGTTTTTACATTCATATTCCCAATAGATTTGTGCATTCAGAATTATTTGAATATTTATCAGTTTTTAAATATACACTTATAAAACAATTCCCCAGTTTGTTCCTGGAGTCATATTAGCCCCTAAAGATTCAAGTTGTGTCCCCCACATTTCAAAATGTTATCCAAACGGTTTAAAGTCTAGCGTTCTCATGCCAAGGGGACCTATAGACCTTGCCATGTGTTAATAAAAACACCACTCTGTCTCTTCAGGAGATCCAAAGGCACATTACAAAGCTAAGTATTAGCAGCTTCCGATTTCTGACAGATGGAGATAGCTGAAGATCAGAAAGGGAAACTGTGACCAGCAAGTAAGCTACATTCCTGAGTCCCAGTCCTCATCACAAATCCATCCTCACACACAGACACCTTCTGTGTGTCTTTTACTCAAATGTCTCCAGAACTTCACCTACTTCCCTTTTCCATCTTTGCTAAACTACATATTTTGAACTCAAAGACCAATCACACTCACTATGGACTACTCCAGTATATAAGGCTGATAAAATGAGGCTCTGGAGGGGCTTCTTCATTCACCCTGAAGCACTGCTTTGCTGGAGGCTCAACACTCATGGATGGGCAGGGCAAGCTGCAAGGACAGCCGCTGTACACATACCCAGAGTCAGTGGCTGTAACCGCAGTGCTTCTGGGATGCAGGGGAAAGGTTGCTTAAGCTTCCATCCTACCATAAAATAATTGCCCTTAGAACTTTACCTATTAGTTTCTCTTTCTACAGAATATTTTACAGCATGTCCAAGCCTGTTCTCCACCACTTGATTGTCCTGTGACTTTTGTTTGCTCACTAGGGAAGTGCTGTCAAACTTTTTCTGATGCCTTAAAAAAGTATTGCTTTACACTTATTTTAGTTCTCTTTATCAGGGCCAGAGCATGAGGCTACTTTGCTTTTATCTCCAGGCACATTTGACAACCATAAACCAGAAGCACAGCTACTCTGCAAGCTGTCAGGCATATCTTGATAGTTACACAGAGGTTTGACGTGAGGGCTTTTTGTTTTGCCTTTCCACCAGCCAGTCTAGGAAGACACATTAAGATGGAAAACAGCATAATACTAGAGACATTTAACCAGCTAAAAATACTATGAGCAGGTCAACAGACATAATTCTGACAAACAGGGTCCTGCTTGTTGGAGCCTGTTAATTTGATCATACGAGCTGAAACTGCTCCAAAGGATTTTGTTATGCCAGTGTCAAGGAGGAACAATGACCTTTAGCCCATGAGATTTGCTCTGTCTCTCCAGTAATGCAACTTAGATCAGACTCTGACCCTGAAGCATCTGAAATGAACTTGCTGACCTTCCATTAATGCTCTCAGCCTCCAGAGTGCTCTCCATGGGTACTCTGAAATGACTTCTGATGAATGAGTCAACTATGCAATTACACTCATGGAAAGTCTTGGTCTCTCCATATATCAAGGGGTAGAGCCTACAAGCATGTTCATCATGAAACCCATCTGTGATTCAAAGTAGAATGTCATGTAGCTCCAGGAAGATAAAGCCATACATTGAATGTTCCGCCCAAAAAACCCAGTAAGAATGAGCATAGCTAAGCTCATCATCTAAGCCACATTTTAGCAGCATGTTTACCCTACAATTCAAATCCTGTGTGTGTAATCCACACAACATCAATGAAAAAAAAAACATTAGTACAAATCCAACACCATGACACCTCCAGATACTGCATCAGCAACTTCTGCTCAAAAACCTCACTTCTACAGTACAGTAGTAGCAAAAATACTCCATAGGGTTTAAAAAACAGGTTAGGAAAGTGTTTGCTATGGAAGAATCTGGTATAGTTGATCTTACCTTTGTCAAAGAGACCATCACAGAGCAAAGAGGGACAGCAGATCCCTAAGCGACATGGAGCAGAGCATGGCACCACAGGAGAGTATGGACCTTACCATCCGGGGCTGAGCAAGGCAGGCGTAGAGCTGGTGACCAGCTTCAGGTGAGAGTCCATATCATGAAGCAAATTCATTGATGAAGTATATCCATGGTCAAGCATGGAATTCAGTCTCTGCAGTGGTGGCCACCGCCAGGCATGGTTGAACCGGAGACCAACGCTCCTCCAACATGACTCAGGAAAAGGACTCTATGCCCCCAGCTGAGTTTAAATGGGCTGCTGGGCCCATGGGAGGGGGCAGAGGCACCAGGTGAGGCTGGTCAGGGCCATTAAGGCTAATTAGTGCCCTCAGGGCCCTCTCAGAAACCCCTTCAAGTGAATTCTGGACAATTCCACATAGTGATTTTAAAGCTTGTTCCACAATCAAAATAGAATCTGCACTTTCTGCAAATATTCATCTCCATTACATGATAGTGTAGGCATCTTCACTTCCAGAAGGTTTAAAGAAGAGATCAGAAAAGTGTGCGGCAGGGAGGGTTTAGATAATACAGAATGTGTCTGTGTATGAGAAAGGCGGGGGACAGTAGCATCAGGAAGAAACCATAAAGCCAGCTGTGATTTTTAACATCTGACTTCAGAACAGCGCAACCGCTTCACAGAGGCGGGATGCATTGCAATGAGACAACTTGAACTCGAGTATGCCTCGTTTTCTTGTCTTCCTGCAGTTGAGAATAGAGTTTACAACCAGAATAAAGGTTTCATTTTTTTTCTGGCCTGTGCAGGTTAGCATGGAAGGTTGGATTCTATAGATTTTTATGTCTAGAAGAGGATTCACACCTGTTTATACTGTATAAACAAACAACATCTCTGATTAGACCACAATATGATGGGGCTTCCAGAAATTACCCACAAGTGCCTGCCTCATTAAAACTCCAGTTACCTGGACTCCTACACGTGCTTTTGAAAATCCCACCCTGCTCATTTAGAAAAGACTATCCACTACCAGTAGAAAAACTCGTCTGTGAAGGCACTAAAAGTACACAGCATCTCACAGCAGCAAGCCTTTAATTACCACATGGCAATCACCACAGCGATTAAATTGTCATCAGATCCTTGCTAGCTTCTCTCTAACCTCCTTTATCTGCACCAAAATACTAAGGAACCCAGATCAAAAGAATAGAAGTGAGGGGGCAACTCGCTGCCCTTCATTTTGGGGGTACAGCTGTATAAAAGGTTATTAAATCAGATGTATTTCCTAAGTATGCTTAACATGTTACAGCTTAGAAGATGACGATTTCATGGGAAAGGATTAGAACAGTTTGGGTCGTGTTTAATGAATGCCATCTTAGATCTACATTTTCTGCTTTCATAAACCATAAAGCGTTCCCAGTTCCAGTGTTCTTCACACGTAGCCATTTACTCAAATTGCTGACTCTACCTCGCAACCTGTATGCCACTTCACTACTTTTTTTTCGATTAATAATCGTACAGTTTCCAGGTATAGAAATTGTTGTATCTTAATCTTAACTGCAAGTTGATTTGTATTCACTGAAGCATGTGGGTAATCCACAAAAGCCTACGCTTAAAAATTGCTGCTAAACCTGGTGCAGCCAATGCAGACGGCTGCACACCAAGGATAATCTGTGTGGGTTTCACGCATTGCTACAACAGCCCAGTTACGGGGCATCCACTCCCCCAGGAACTCACAGGCCATGGGAGGCTAAAAGAGGCATAAATAAATAAAGTAATAAACACAATAAATTGGATACCCCGCCTGCCAGCAGATTAAGTCAAGGAGGAGTATGAAGTTGTTTGGGTTTCCATTTGAAAATAAATACATCGACTCTCCCAGTCAATCTGCTTAATGTCTGATTGACATTAAGCAGATAAGTAGTGATTTAACCTTATGGGGTAGATTTCTTCCTGTGACGCAGAGGCCATGTCATACTTGGGAGATGATAAGTGCATTTTGTAATTTCCTGTCCTACCATAGGCCAGCGATGTGTTTGCTGGAAGGTGAGGGTGCTCCTTTTTCTATTTCGGATGCTCCTGGGGCGTTCTGGTAGGGGCCAGCGGTGTAAAACCAACGCTGTCAAACGGCACAACGGTGCTGTAAATGATTCCATGCAGGGAACACATCGCCTCATTTAAGGCCATATGAAAAGGTTTAATGTGGGACATATTCAGCTGGTTATTGAGCGTTTTTCATTCCTGGGAGCCATTCTTCAAAGATCCTTGAATTGTACATCCTCGCCAGCTCCATGAGTGCCAGCAGAGCCCAACACACAAAACGATCAAGGGCCACAACAGCCACTCGGGTTTGCTGCATCCTATTTTATTGCGTTGATTTATCTCTCCATTTCTTACAGCCTTATTGAGCCTAAATTGCCTTGCACAGTCGAGCTTCCCCAGCCGCTTACCAGATTCTGCAAGAGGTGATTTTTCACTTTGTGCTCAGATGTCAGCCCACGTCCCCTGCACCTGCCCCCGCTGGCCTTAACCCCCGGGTGCCCACTCCCTGCTCCTTCCAGGACCAGGCATCTCTTCCACCATCCACTTGCCATGCCATGCAAGATTAACACGTAGTACTCTCCCCTCATTAGTTTTGCCCTCTTTCCTCTCCCCTCCCTCCTGAAATGAATAAGTAGTGAAGTTTGAAATGGTTTTTATGGCTTTAGAGCATTTTGTTTCCTGGGGCACAATCTTCTAATTTTGTGACAGGTTTTTTTTTCATTGCTGTTGACAGCTCTATCCACAAAATCAAACTGCCTCAAACACATTGTTCAGTAACATTTTCCTTTGTTGACAGCTGATGGTCCACAATGACAATATACAGAGATCAGCACAATCCAGTCCAATCCATTAACTTATTTAAATCACCTTTGATACTGACGCTAGGCTGATCAGGCACCCCCAGTACCTGCCAAGACAACTGCCAGGACAGTTATGTCTTCTCAGCTGTGCTAAGATTTTTTGGCAACTAATCAGACTCAAGCTGGTTAGTATTTCCATATTTTCCATAATTTGATCCAAACTAGTCAGACCAAAGCTGCTGATGTCCCTGCCTGTGGTGGGAACACAGCATCTCCCACCCCACCACCCCGCACCGGCGTTGACACCAGTTTGGTGGCAGCGGGGTGGATCTAAAGGCACAGCTCCACGAAAGACATTGGAGTTATGCTACCTTACAGCAGAGGAGCACCTCCCTGTTTCTGCCACCTCTCCCTGGAAAGCATTCCTGCGGGAATCCCAGGTGTGGCCACAGTTGTGCTGCCATCAACAGCAGCTTCTGAAGGTGATTTAGGATCCCTCACAGTCCATCAAGCTTTGCTAACATCATTTAAACACCCTTCCACTTCCAGCCGTCTTTCCTGGCTCAACTGCCACTTCCCATCTTATCTTAAAACCTTTTAATTCCAATGTTATTCCCTCACTCTCACCTTCTGTAACTCATTTAGCGTATAGCTGCAGTGAGATGGCTCCCCACTCTCCCTTCTCGGTTCGCTCTGCAGATAGTAAAGATGTTTTTACATACCCACGTTTACTGCCAGGGAACATCTCTGCTTCATTGCCAGATTCCCTCCTGCAGCCTCCCCTGTTGCCCTGCTGCAGGCGTGCTTGGGCTGCTTGAGAACCAGCTCCTGAGAGGCTGTAGCTTATAACACAGCACTTTGGGGTAAGTCAGCATCATTTGGGGTGTCTCAAAAGTGGTGATTTAGGAGCTGACGAGAAGCACTTCTGCTCCCTGCGCTGCAGAGAGGTGGGATCCTGGGGCACTGTCATTTCACACCCCAGGGAGCCCTGAAAATCCTACCTGTGCCATTTCCCGTGGAGCAGGGACTGCCCCTGCAACTCCCAGCACTCCAAATGTCATGCGTTTGGATCACCAAGTTTCTAACCCTCGCTCAGTCTGTAAATGACAACTAAACACTCCAGCCTATGCACAGGAGGACACAGACACATTAAATGACACAGCGCACGGAGCTGTGGGCTGCGGGGAGCGCTTGCGCTAGAAACGCTGCGTAGCTGCTTTGCTTTAGGAAGCAGTGATGGGAGAGCTGGGGAGAGGGAAAAGGAAAAACTATTGTAGAAGGAGACATTTTAGGCCTCACAGAAACAGAAGTCTTATTCATATAAGAAAGAATCATTTAGGACAAGAACTGCCTAATTTGGATAAAGGCAGGACTGTACATAACTACAGCATCACACAGGTTTCCTTCCAGAGCCCCAAGCAGAGCTACCCCCAATGGCACTTGTCAGGGCTTTTTCAGCAAGGACATTATTAGCCATCAAATCTTGGGTGCTTTCATGCAAAACACTTATTTTAAGTCCTTGAAAATCTTCTTTTGCATCCCTCATTTCAGTTTTTCCTCTCCAAAATGCGATGGCCCAACTCCACCAAGCCGGAGAGCGCAGCAGGCAGCAGAGGCGCGGGAGCGGCGGTGGCAGCTGGGTGCCATGCCTGTCCTCTCCAGCCACCAATGCCGGCTAGTCCGTCACACGCAAGCATCAGAGCATCAAAGCATCTGCTGGTGGTCGAGGCAGTGAATGCCTAAATGGCCACAAGCCCTCCCTTCCCGGTGGCATTTCTGTATCAATGACAGAAGGAGAGGGGGCTGAGCAATGCAAAACATCCCATCGCCATGAATATTCATGTGAATTCTTAAGCATGGTTGGTGTGTGTGTGCATGTCCTTTGTGTTCGCTTCTGGTTGAATGCACCAGCAAATGAGTTTCAGACGGATGCAGGAGAAAGAGTACCCTCTGATGGGAACTTCAGATTTGTTGTTATTGTTTATTGCTTGCGTTGCCATTGCACCTCAGAGTTACATCCCTGAGCCACGTGAGCTAGGTGCTACAGACACAACCTCTGCCCCGAGGAGCTTGCGTGCTAATGGCAGTGGTGGTCAGAGAGATCACCGTGTTCATGTGTTCATCACAGCTGACGATCACAATCAATCACGGATGATTCGGTCCTTCTGCGTTTTGGCAGGCGAGGAGGGATTGGGCAGGTGACCTTGCAGCTTGGGAGAAAGGCCAAAGACGAAGGTTGGAGAAGCAGAGAGGGTGATGATGGCTGCCTTCAGAGCTGATGGAGCTTGTGTTGACTTTGGGATGCTGAATGAGAGGTAGCAGCTGGGGCTGTGTCATCAGAGCACTTGCAAGAGAGGTTGGAGGTGTGCTCGGCCAGCGGAGCACAGGCCTGTTCCTGCAATCTGTGCGTCCCGTCAGAAGGGCTCGAAATCTGAATTTCAAATGTCAAATATCTACAGTGACTCAGGCACCAGGAAATTACCAAGCAAGAAACATCTGTGAAAATCATTTGGTAATGTTTTACCAGTCACTGTAACATTTGGGTAAGAACTCAACCTGTTCTCAGGCAATTTGCAGGTGGAAAGTGATGAATAAATTATTACCTGTGAATTTTTTTGCCCAGTCTATTTCACAGCTGTTTAGCTGAAATTCCAAACTACTTATTTCTGTTACACATCCTAACAAAAGAAAGATGATTCAGACTTAATGCAGCTAGAAAATATGTCTTGTGATGAACCTCTTTAATGAAAATTATGTGACGTGTCTTCAGTTACAGAATCTTTGGTGAATGAAGAACTTTTGCTTCCCTGTAACTGCAAACATCGAAGGGAGAATTTATGCTGGACGTTGCATTTTTGGGCTTAGCAAACCAGGGATGAATTTTCTTTTTTACAACAAAAAAAACTTCTTTCTGTAAAAACTCAATTATTTACAATGTCTTGAAGGCAGCAAAGCAACAACAAAGAGCAGGCCACCAGCTGAGGCAAGTGTGGAAATTTCCAGCATAGAGACAGGTTCCCTTGGACGGCCGAGGACATGATTTGTGGCCAGCTGAAAAAAACACATTGAGAGGCATTACAAAAGCTCTCGGCTTGCACGCTTGAGGAGCTGAAAGTGCCCCTTTCTCCCCCTCCCACCCTCCCTCTCCACTGTACTTCATACGTGTTTAATTTCAAAGGTCCTCCGGGGTCTGGCCTCTGGCACCGTGACTAAAATGAAATGTTCTGGCTGGGAGCTGGGGAGGGGGAGGCGGGAGGGATGGGGACCAAAGCCCACAGGCTGTTCTGGGGGAGAGGCTCCCAGGCTGTCACTACTCTGCCATGACCCACTGCAGACAGCTAATTAACAGTAGACGCAAATAATTAACATCTCTGAAGCCAGACAGCTTTGCCTGGGGACCTCTAAGAAGCAAACCCGCAGCCGAGCGAGCGGCGCGGTCCGTGGGTGCGTGACAAATGCTCATTTAAACGATCCAGCTGTCTTAGAGGGCAGAGTTGTTCCTACCGGGATGCTCGTGATGAGCATCACCAGCAAATGCCGGTGTCCGTTTTTTAGCATGGGTTTGTAGACACCAGAGCTGTTACAAATGGCACAAACCAGTGCTACCCTCGTCATTTCTTTTTGTTAGGTCACCTTACGGGTTTTGGAGGCAGAAATTCCTTCCCTGCTGCTAACAGCAAGTGGGCTTTTCTCATGGCAAAGAGTAACCAGGGGGGAAACCTGTGATTGCTCCCCAAAAGCCCGGTGTGGGTTATCGGTGGCCACCTCAGCACAGTGGTGGCCTCTCCGTCCTGCACACCCGGCTGCCTTGGCAGATGGGGCCTTCAGCGCTTGTGCCTTTTGTGGCGTAACCCTTCAGCGAGAAATTTAAATGAATTACAGCCCTGTAACACAGAGAATGTTTAGTTTTGATGTCAGATAACGTGAAGTTATGTCCTTAAAGCTTTATTCATCAAAACGGATACACCCTCTGCCCCTAGGAGGGCACCCGGCAGACATGAAAGGTCAGAGAAGTGGATTCAGCATTCCATTAAACTGCTCATCCCCAAACCCAAGCGTGGGGGCATGTTCTCCCCCTCACTCTCCAGTAAGCAGAACAGGGCTGCAATGAAGCCGCGTTTAAGACAAGACTGGACATGGCACTTAGTGCCATGGTCTAGTTGACATGGTGGTGTCAGGGCAATGGTTGGACTCGATTATCCCAGAGGTCTCTTCCAACCTGAGTGATTCTGTTTGCTGCCCGATCACCCCTGGCATGACTGACAGGGATGTACCACCGGAGCAATTTACCCAGAGCTGAACAAGCTGAGAGCCTCTGTGGGAAGGCAAGGGCAGGCACGGGGCATGTGCTCAGGACGGAGCCCCCGCAAAGATGAACAGCTTCAAATCCACAGCTTTGCCTCAAAAACTTGAGCTTGCCGAGAACCAGAGACGGCTTCTCAATGTAGACATTTCAGCTCTGGAAGGGATGGAAGGGAATGTTACCTTTAAAATTCCCTCAGGGTCGACTAAAAATGCACAGTCTTCCTCCAGAGGCGTTTTACCTTCATATATTCATTTATCTAATAGCCAGGGGCAGCCCCAGCTCGGGTTGTGTAGACACGCAAACTGCAAAACCCACAACGGGGGCTGCTGAGCCCCACCAGAGCCAGCGGGGCTGATAAATCAGACCCCTAAATCATAACTCCACAGTAACACTATTGAAGTACAAATTGCTCTTTGCATGCTCCATGATCATATAATGCAGCAAAGTTCATTTTCATTAGTTTGCAAATAGCTTATAAGACTAGACAAATAGATATGCTTTTCTCTCGCATACTGAATACTTGGAATATTTGCATATTTAGGTAATGACAATATTTTTTTATGCTGTAGCTTTGCTTGTGGTCATAAATCCATTAATGCACTTCAAGGATTTATTGTCCCCCAAAATGTGATGTACTTCGGTTTTTCCACGTTATGAGCATGCATCTGCAATTCATTTAGCAACCCGACCAACACATTTTCCATTTCATAGTCGCTATCTTTGTATGACCTTTCTGGTTCGATGACTCAAACATATTTAATAAATGATTAACGGAGATTACATTATTGAGAGAGGAGCTGTGCAATTAGTTGAAAGAGTGCTCAGAATTGGGGTTGTTGGGATCTGCTGAAATTGGAGAGGGAATGTTGTCGGGAAAACTCTACAGGAGGAAGGGAAAGAGCACAGAAAATCTAAACCCAGCATATTTTCGGATAAAAAATGAGTCTCAAATGGTTGCAGTTCATAACTCTTCCTGTGGATTTTAGCTGTCAGATGCTTTAAGGACACAAACCTCCGTCTCTCTCTGGCCCTGTGTGGGAAATATGGGATTTGAGAGGGAACCGGGTCTTCCCTGGCCACTGAGGTGCAGCAGGGAGCGTGGCCAGCAAAGGGCAGAGTGGATGTGTATTTTGCATTGTAGTGGTTACCATATTCCTCCATTCTGACTAATTCGTTCATGGTTTTCTAGCAATGTCTAGAGGAGAGTCATGGGCTCTTGGCTCTCAGCTGGGTGCTGCGAAGATGCTTCATGCCCATGGGTGCAAAGGCTGGTGTATGGCAGATGGACTACCAGACACATACCCCACTTTGGGTCTGGCTGGTCCAGAAGGGCCCTGCTGCCTCTGCACTGGCGTCTTCCATTTCAGAGTTATCTCAGCAGCACTGATTTACTTTAGTGCATTTTCTGTACACTTTGCCTTGTCCAGCTTTAAATGCCTAAGAGTAAATGGGTTTGCTTGACCCATGCAGCTTTAGCTTTGTCTAAATCTAACCAGCGAGCTGTAAGCCTTAAAGTAATAAACATTATTAGTGTTCTGATAAATGATAGCAGCGTGGCAGAAAAAGCCGTCCATTCTAATCCATAGAAGGCCTCAGCTTCAATCATATCTTATTACTTTTAGAGTATTCAATCTTTGTCTCAAATCACTCAGTGGCAGTTTAATTAATACATCAAAATCATGCAAAATTCCTTCTACTTACTGAATAGCTTCCATCAGAAGTGGTTTCTGAGTTGTATTCTGGAATCAGGCAAATAAATCAAAGACCTAGTGATAGAAATACTCCTGAAGGAACCTCATTATTTTCCTTATGATTTATCTACATTTCCTGGCTTCAGTTGGTACATGACACTGAACTTTGAATGATCTTTCAAATCCTTTCCAGGCATTAATTCTGAGAGCACATTGAGGTCCAGGTGGGCATTACAGCTATCTTTCAGAGCAGGTAAACAGCAGAGACAGAGGTTAGCATTGCCACAGTTTTTTGGTTTTGCTATTTTGAGACTGTAGAATCTTACCTGAAATTCAGGTCTTAGCTCTTGGCTTGTTCAAAATCTTCAATGAATGGGCTATGTTGAAACAGGCAGCCTTAAAAACATGTCTAAGTCCCAACTCTAAGGTGCAACTGGCCCTGGACTCCAGAAGCATTTTTCCTTTCATATCAGAGCAATATAATGCTGCCTCTTCTCCCAGCACTATTCAGGAATGTTTTCTCAAATCCTGATTTCTGCACATTGGAGATAAAACTCAAAAAATGAGTTTCTCTGTCTTCTTCACCTTTTTGCTTGCCTATCTCTTTATTTTAATCTCCTGCTTATTTTACTCACACTGCAGATTAGGAGCCCTATTATATAAGGGTCAAAATGGATGTAATCAATTATGGGAAATAGTTATTTGTGATTAAGAGCTTTTTTTTTTTTCATTTATTCTCCCTTCAAATATAATAGTGTATTGTCCTGGTATGATCTCATTGTAGCTGTGTGGAGAAGCCACCAAGACCAGACTCCACAAAGTAATGAAGAAGACCCAGTTACAGGCTTCACCGAATGGTTTTCA
Source organism: Nyctibius grandis (assembly GCF_013368605.1). NCBI lineage: Eukaryota > Metazoa > Chordata > Aves > Nyctibiiformes > Nyctibiidae > Nyctibius > Nyctibius grandis. The sequence continues at coordinate 29,847,033 of NC_090667.1, forward strand.
GGTGGCAGGTGCCTCGGTGCAGTATCACTCAAAGCCTGTTACCCCACATCATCCCTCCAGATGAAAATATGATGAGCTACACATGCAATTGCAATCATCAGGAACATTTAACCTTGTATGGATTGGATGTGTGGTAAAATAAGCCCGGTCCAAGTTTCTTGGTGAATTTAAAAGCATTACTAGGTGCTGGATAAATGCAGCTTCCACGAGCACCCCCTTAGGCAGCCAGCAGAAAGTTCCTTCGCTTCCCAGCGCAACCCTCGCTGCAATAATGGCTCATTTAGATTATATATGCCCGTAAGAGCCATATTCTGATAGAGTGATTTAATAGTGAAAAAAAGCCAAAGTAGCAGCCCATCAAGGAAGCGATATGTCACTATGAGTTATGCGGTACCTCCGTACCTGTCTCAGGAACACATCCTCCAACATGCTGTGAATCACTTACAGAGCTGTGATCCATCCTACGGTTTAAAACAGGGGTGAACAAGCAACGTGTATTAGTCTTTCACTAGGACTTCATGAAACTGTCATTTGACTTAATGAAATTGCCATCTCTCCATTGACTTCAAAGAGAGATGGGCTGGGGTCAGCTGTCAATTTACCGTCAAATTACAATAATCTCATTCTTCTTCTTATCAGATTTCCTCTGGCGTTTTTAAAGGTGATGGAGAACACAAGCACCTGAATTCTTCTGAGATCAGGTCATTCGCTTGAAGTAATTTTCTTCTGCACTTTCTGCATTTTTCTTTTCATCCTCAAGGAAGAGGCCAGAAGAGAGCACTGGCTTTTTTTTTTTCAATATGTTACCTTTTTTTACATATCAGATTATGCATCATAAGAAAGCTTAGCAATAACCCTAGCATATGTTACACAAGTTGACCTCCAGCTGTGACGGCATGTGCTGTATTATAATAGTTTTCTACTCTGAAATATTACATATAGCAAGACGTTGCCCATCTCTGAAGACACTGACATTGCTATAACATGCTTAAGTGGTTTTATGAGAATGACAAGGCTCCTGGGGCAGAGGGGGTTGCTGTTGGTATATTTGGCGCTCTGCTTTTGACAGCGCAGTAGGAAAAAAGGCACGTGTTAGCCTCTTGCCTTGGGTTCCTTCACCGATCCTCTCTCAGGCAGCATCCAATGGTGCAGACGCGGCAGTGGTGGTGATGGGAGCCTGTGGCAGCTGTGTGTTCTGCTGGGACCAGCTTTGCCTTCTCAGAATGTTCTGGTTCAGAAGCTGGAGCTAAGTTGGTAAGTGTGTTCTATCAAAACTGGATGTTTTACTAAAAACAAAAGAACTTCTTCCTTTGGCAGAAAATTAAGGGCTTTTAAATTAAAACTCAGACCCTCCTCCCCAATATTTACTCCAAAAGGCAAAGTATTTGATTCTAAAACACAGTGATACGCCTGATGTAGCCTGAGCGCCTCATGGTTTCGCTCTCCTGTGAACCAGGTTTGCTCAGCAGGTTTTCTGCAGCTGGATTTTCATATCAGCTCCATCTTGTTTTAGTTAAAATGGTTTTCACTCTTCATTTCAAAACACCATTTCTCATCGATGTCCACTTTCTCCAAGGAAAGCCTGTGGACTCCTTCCCCATGCTTGCTCTTCCTTGACAGTGGGATACCATTAATCCAGATATCCAAACATTACATCCCTCATCCTTCGGTCTCAAAAGGATGCTTTGGGCAGGATATTTTATTCTCTGGTTTGTAAAGTCCATCCTGGGGTCAAATCGCAAGTTGCGCGTATGGCAGAGTGTGTTGGAGGCAAGATCAAACCCATCGTGTGGGCTTGAGAAAGAAAGTGGCAGCAGCAAACGCGAATGACCTGACTATGCCTCTCACACCCTGCACGGCTGTCAGCAGTCGCGGAGTTGTCAGCGTTTTGCATTTTTCTTGAGAAGCAGAATAAATGCCTCCACACACACAGCCAACCTCACCGGTGGCACCACTCAGCACCCGCTGAGAGCGGAGGAGTAACCGATGGGAATAAAATGCTATTTTGGGGTTACAAGATTATTTTTAACCTTGTCAGACAAAACGAACAAAATAGAAAGGATTATTATAAAGAAGAGCTGTAAAGCTGAGATTTATAACCCAACAGATTATATATGACCCATCCATTTTGGCTATGTATTATTCATCAGTCCTATATTATTCTGGCTTTCTGGCTTTTGGGCAAGTTCTACATGTAAAATGCTAGCATACAAGAGGATTGTTTTTTTTCCTGGGCTTCGCTGTGGGGAGAGAAAAAGGTATCATTTGATGGGATCCTGCATAATAAGACAACACAGATGAAAAACGAGCAAGCTTGTCATGATGGAGTCAGCGCATTGCTTTTGAGATGAAAACCAATTGAGCAGTTAATTTTAAAGTAAATTGCCCTTGTTTCTTACGGTAAGGCATTTTGACATTTGTGTTGACAGTTTCCCAATTAAATATGACTATTTTGGTGGCATTTGAGTGTAAACCAAGCCAGGTGTTTCAAGGGCCTTATAGATCTAATTTCTATTAAGGTGGATGGTCCATTCGCCTCCGGGCACCAGAGCGGATGAAATCCATTATTTTTTTGTGGACTAAACCTCCCTTACAAGCAGCAGCTCATGATGTTGCCAGAGGCGGTATGTAATGTGCATCACAGGTACCAAGTAAAAAGGTTATCTGCTTCGACTGTAATCTTTTTATTGTACAAAAGCAGTTCCTTGAGCACTTTATGGGGATTTTCAAGCCTCTCCCCTGGCTGGTAGGAGGGAGGTCCCCGAGAAGCACAGGGAGACGGGTCCTCTCTGCTTTTAGGCAGCACCAGAGGGAAACCCAAGCAGAGAATCCAAACAGAAGGAGAAATGCAGTAAATGGGGAAGGGTAATAGTAAGTTTGAGGGTGGTAGGAGGTTTTTCCTTCAAAAGGTGAACTTTGATTGATAATTCCCCACACTGATAATCCTCAGAGAGGTGTGGAGTGAAGAGAACTGGCCATTCACAATCTGCAGAAACGCTTGGATCTGCTTCATTTTCACATGGGTCTCCAGCAGGGGTGGGTGCTCCAGTAATTGCATGGCAAAAGCGTAGCTGTAATCTCTGTTAGCTCTAATGCAGTGGCCCAAAAACCTCATCTCATGAAGCTGCCTGACTTTGTGAGCCCCTTTTAGTGGTAAGAACCTCACTTTTTTTATTTTGAAACGTAAAAACAACTGAAATATTAAGTCTGTTCACTCAAGATGCCAGAAAATATCTGTCCAACTTTTTATTCCTACTTAAGCCAACAGGATTCCTTGCAAATACAGCACAAATACGTACAAGCAATAATTTTGACTCATGTAGGGCCCCTGGTTTATCCACTTCCCTGGACTTCTGCGTCCCGTATGGGAGTGAGAAAGGAAACGAAACACTATTCCTCTTTTGGGGAAGGGAAACTGAGGCACAAAGGTATCAAGCCCATGATCTTCTCTGTCTCCAGCCAAGCTGAGGCTTGAGCCCTTTAGGGTGCAAAATCTGAACCTCGTGCACAGTCAGCCTCCAGCTCGCTCTGCCTCTCACAGAATAATTCAGAAAGTTGAAATAATCGGACAATAGACTGTTTGTTACCGTTGCTAGCGGCCAGTTGCTATAGGAGATTTTGGTATTCTCCTGCACTGCCAGGGGGGATCTTTTCATGTGCCTGAGGGATGCATAAAGGATTTGACTTCCCAGACACAGTTTTGTGCTTAAAATATCTCCTTACACAGATTAAAGTACTTATTTCTCATTTAGCAAAGACCCCTTGAAATGCTGGATGGAACACAACATGGTTTTCATTCAGCTTCATCTGCCAAGCTTGATTAGGGAAGAATTAGAGGTTCTCCTGATGGGAATTTGTGCTAACTTAAAGGTTCAGTTTCCCTCTTGCACTGATGGCTGGTGGATGCTCAGAGCCCATCCTGGTCAGTCAGGCTATAAACATGAAACACATGAAATACTGGAGGAGAAAATAGCATCAAACACAGCTGTAGAAGTAGATGCTGCTTATGTTGCTACACTGAGAAGCAGCGGGTCTGTTCATTAGGGCTCAACTTTCTCACTCCCTTTGTAACCTGGGAGTAGCGGGGTTCAGGTGAAAGCCATACCTGTGGAGCCAGAGCATCTCAGCCTGCCTGGAGCCATATGGGCTGGCCTGGGGCTGGCCACACCGCCAAGCATGCAGCTAGGGAAAGTAAATACACATTAATATAGCATATATATATAAATTTATATAGATATGTAGAAGGATGAGTATTTTTTACTTAAAATCTCTTTGAAAAATACTTCTGTAATGCAGAGACATTCCCAGCTGGCCTTTATGCCCTTACATCAATGCAGTCACACTCCAAACTATGCCAGGAGCTCTTCTAGTTCTGTATCAGAGTATTGAACACCACCCTCAAAAATTTATGTGAGGGAGGAATAAATGATTGATGACTTTTTTAAAGTTTAGCTGCTTCCTGCTCTGTGAAATCTGTCCACCCTTTTTAAGGACTTTACCAACCCTCCAGATTCCATTAAAATTTCTCCATACAAAACATAAGGTGAGAACAAACTGTAGAAACTATAAAAAATATAGAAAATAAACTAGAAACCATAGAAACCAAGAACAGAGCACAGCAACATGTGTTGTTGTTTATAGGTAATTTATAGCTTTAAATGGTATTTTCATTTTATAAAACTCCTGTCTGATTTATTTCACTGGGTCAAACATTTTTCTCCCAAGCAACTCCATTTTATCAATTGTGCGTGAGGTAATACGAATTCTTTTGGCAGGAGTATACAGTGATGAAATAGCAAACATTGCATTACTAACCCCAATAATGCAGGAAGAAGCATCTTTCTATTGTGCAAGCAGACAGCAATATAACACAGAATTTCCCCTCTGGAACAGATCGCACTCTTACAACAAAAGCGTTGTGAAAGTCTTTGTTCTGATCCCTAAGGATTTTATGAATTGTCACACAATCTGTGTAGATCAGCCATTCGTCCTGATAAGCAGACTTTGCGTTTCTGTGAAAGCTGGCTCATGGTTGAATAGAGTAATAAAAAAAACCTGAGGTACTTTTGATAATTTTGAGAAATATAAATTTTGTTTCTTTTTTTGGTGGGGGGAAGGAAGAAGAGGTCTGAAGTATCTTCACAATGCACAGGATGCCCAGATGAATACTGAGAATGTCTCTGACTAGACCTCGAGAAGAAATAACATTCTGATTAGCCTCTAAATATCTATACAGGTTTTAAAAGTGGGTTTTGTACTCCAAATTCATTCTTTCTTGAACCTTTACATGGATCCCTAATGTCCTGATTGCCTTTTGTTGAGATATATATCAGCATCCCATATATTTGGAAGCTTTTGCTGCGCTAATACTTGACACATATTTAATGATCACCATCTGATTAAGATGTTTTCTCTCCTTCTAGGTAGAGAACAGCAGGGATGTTACTGATGCTGCCTGTAATTGTTTTAGAGCACTAAGTGTGTGTATAGCGCTTATTCCATGCAAGGAGCCTACACGTGACCACTGCTGGAATTACTTGCGCTATGGACCCACCACGGTGACACCACATTTTTTAAGTGATGCTTCCCAAAGGCGCTTTTATAAAACTCAACAAACAGGATCCTGACAGACATTACACTGAGCAAGTAGCATCATTACATTGTAATAATTCAAAGCCACGGCTTACTAATCATTAGGGAAGCGATCTGTGCTCATATTTGTTCAACTAAACCCTGATTCCCTTCAGTGGGTTTCTTGTCACAAATGGGCTGTACCTTGCAATGGTTTAATACATCAAATTCACTTAAATGTGTTTTAATCCAACCAGTAGCCCACCACTGGGGATGAAATAGTAGGAGCTAAAGGGGGAACTAAACCAGCAAGATGTGTGCTTTGACTACACCTATGTTAGCTGCTCCGTGCCATCAGGTTGGGGACCTTGCCCTTTGTGCAAGTGCTGGGCTGGAGATCACCAGCGCTGCTCCCTGCCCGGCGCTGCCTCTCCGGCACGTCATTAGCATTCCCCTCCCGCACCAGCACCAGAGGGGAGCTGTAATTAAAATTCAATGTGACAGAGCATGTCAAATGCAAAGGGTCCCTTTTGCACAGGATCTTTGCTAAGCTCCTGTTCCTTTTGTGGTTGTATCGGTTACGTGCACTGCTTTCCAAGAACAAATTAACAGGAGCAGGTCGGGCTTTTGTGATATCCGATGGCAATTTTGTTTAGATCATTTTCTTGACCGTTAAATATCATAGGTTTACTGGTTGTCTCTTGCTCATAAAAGCAAAGCGATAATCCATTAATTATTTTTCTTCAGAGCCTGGATGTACCCAGCGTAAGAGAATCTTGCTCCTGGAGTGAGGGCAGCTCTCGCAAGGCCAGCCCTTCGCAGCCCCAGCTCCTTGGGAAAAGGCAGGGAGGACAGCCTGGAGGGATGGGCGAAGGAAACCGGTCCAGAGCAGAGCTTCCCAGGGTGGAAAATCTCTCCCAGTTTCACCTAGATGATCTAAGAAACAAGAAATACAGGGTAATGCTTCAGCAAGGAGGCCTTGAGATGAAGTTTGTGTTAGGAGAAGGGCTTGCCAAAGCGGTCTGGGGAATCTGATGGGTGGGGAGCTCGACTGAACAACAGAAAGTTGAGGACTGGCAGTGGTCCTGCACCACCAGCTGTGCTCCCCGCAACCGCTGAGAGTCAGGAGATCACCCAGAGGAGACATCAGACATCTGAGCCACGCACAGTCCCACAGTACACCCTTACAGTGCAGTGAGACAGGGACAGGCAGGGCGGTGGGGAGCTGCGGAGGAGGAGGATGGAGCAAGTACCGATGAGGCTTTTCCCTGAGCACAAGTGCAGGCTCAAGCTTCATGTTTCATTAGGGAATTCTTGATATTAATTTTGCAAGTCATTAACATGCGGTAGAGATCCTCGTTGCATCCCAGATCTCACACTCTGCTTTGAAGCTATCACTGGTGAGACTGCTGATTGCTTTGCCCTCAGTACAGAAGTCATGTCAAAATCAGAGGTTACCCCTGTGGGCATGTTGCCTTTAGGGAAAGGAAGCTTTAAAGACTCTTGAGTAAATGTCCACAAAATAGTGGGGCAACAATAAAACTTCTAAAACCCTAACAAATCTCATACTGAGAGCAAAACCCACAGTGGGGTGAGAAGATCCACCACCGTCATCAGAGGGGTTCTCCCTGGGCTTGTCATACTGCTTGGGCAGGTGGGATAATCAAGGCCATGGCATCCCTGGAAAGCTGGAGAGCCATCAAATCGAATGGAGTGATTATATAGTTAATGCGAACAAGCTGTGCCTTCTCGTTGGCCAGCGCTGAGTACAGGGTATTTAAGCAGGCAGGAGGAGGGCAGAGCTCTTAGCAGGCTGCCTGGTAGTATGGCACTTATAGTGCCTAGGAGAGGTGCTGTGTAGAGCAGCAGTTTCCCATAGTACAGGCAGCATTGGATGTCTCAGCATCCTGCATTGTCTCAGGAGGAGCACGTGAGTCATGAAGAAGAGAGAAGATCCAGCTAGGATCCCCACCTCTACTTCTAAGGAGGCACAGACATACAAGCTAACCCCTGAGGCAGCTGCGTTACCACATGAGGAGCGTTGGCTTGACTGTAAAAAGGAGATTATGGATGAGGTGGCTATGCTGCAGGTCTTTAGCTGTTGAACCGAGTCACTGTGTGAGCTTAGGAAGCTTCCCACCAAGCAGAAGGTTTGTTATCATATATTCATGATGGAAAATATAATATCACTTCCTTCTGAGGTATGTGAACTCTTTGGTAGCTGGCATTGCTGAGCACAGAGTTAATCCCCTGGGGGATTTCTTGACACTCTTCCCACTTGGATCTGGATCTCACTGAAATCTATGAGGATGAGTCCAGTGATTTAAATGGGCTTTAATTTATCCTTGGGCTGCTGCACTCTCTGAGCAGGAACTCCACTTCTGTGTTATTTAGATAGTGCTCTCCTGCCTGGGGCATAAGGGGAAACATCAGCACTCTCTGCAGCAGATGTCTGTTCTGTGTTTTTCTTCACTGGGTTCTCCTCTAGCTCTTCCCCACCATTCCTGCAGCACTTCCAAAGACCAAATGCGTACTCCGTATGCCACAACTGTTTTCACCCACTTCATTTCAGCTTCATGCCCCAAGAAAATCCTGATGTCTGATTGTACTGTGACTTACCCTACCCCTGTCAGGACTGGAATACTTATTTAATACCATCCAAAATTAATGGCAGGGAGATTAAGGCTTTAGAAATCTTGTCCATGTTTTAATTACAGTTCCCACCCTAGCACTTGGGCTCCGAGTGTCTGAGCGCACGAGAGAAAGGTCCTTCCAACTGCTGATGGAGCTCATCTTCTCTGAGAGCAAGTCTCCTTCTTCCATACAGTAATCAGTCTTAGTCAGCAATGACTATTTCTTCTTGGCCATTTAGCTACTGATTTTTACCATGTTTGTGCATGTGAAGCACAGAAAAAGGCCTGAGAAGCAGGCAGGGTTGGAAGTTGGGTGTGTGCTTCCCTCTTGATGAGAAGAGGTTCTTCTTTCCCCCCCTAACTTCCTTCTCTTTTGCATTTCACCATGAAGGCTGCAGAGCATGGCAGAGCTTCCAGCTTGCTGTGTTTGAATCCAGGTGGCTGGGTTCAAAGCCTCCCCCTCCCAGGTACTGAGTGATCCAAGGAGCGATCGTGTCAGAGTGTGTGAGGTATGTGCGCTGCCCTCCTGAAGGCTTCTTTGTTAAACAGAAGAAATCATGTTAACCCTCTCCTTACTGCTGTTCAGAATGTGATCAAGCTTTGTTCTCCAGGCAATAAAACTTGGTGTCAGGCAGCACCAAAGTCATTTATTTTACACACCCAGGCTCGCAAATAAGTCCATACACACCCTCATACTTAGAATGGAATAATGCATACCAGCTGTATTTTAAAAACTAGCTGGCTTTAGACATTATTAAGATATAAGCCAAATTCAGGAAATTACCTTGCTAACAGCTCATTGAAGATTTCCATATATGGTGCTTATTACTGTTATTACAAATGAATTCATGGGAAATTTAATTAAGTTCTCAAAAAGAAACAACTGGTTTTCTATCTATTAAGTACACTGGCCAAGTTTACTTTTGGCATGTTTCCTTGTCCCATAAAGGTTTTCAGTACATTATTTTTCTCTGAGTAATCTTGTTACTAAATTAAGCCTTAGGGTCAACATCAGCTTGCTGTGTACCATATAAAATGTTGATAACTTCAGTGTGCTGCACCTGCAGCCAGGGAGGCTTTAATATTTAAAGTTGCCATTCTCAAATAACACTTGCACAGAGATCACTTTTATTTTCCCTGTGTGTGGCTCCTCTTTGTCTCAGAATGGATATGCCCAGAAAGCATCTCTGCTGCGGAGTCAAAGACCTTCCCCGCGGTGCTTTGCTGTCGCTGGCAGAGCTGATGTACCCATTACTGGAGCTGGTTTTGTCTCCCCCAGACCCCAAATCCAGCTACCTGGCTAAAGACTGGAGCTCAGCCCTGCAGCCATACCTCCCTTTCTCTGCCATCACCTGCCTGCTTCCAGGATAAGGATTGTGCTAATATGGAATGAGCAATGACATGTACCAGTGAAAGACAGGGCTAATCATTTACCCTTAACCCTCTAAGCCACAAGGAACGATGCAGGAGAGCATGGGCATATCCTGATGAAGTGAAAATCCTCTCTGTTGCTTGCTTAGGGAAGGAGAGGGCATGGCCATAAATCTCGAGGAGCTGCTTATCTGCAAAAGGAGTGTCACGAGCACGAGCAGAAGTGCCACGTCTTCTGCTTTGTGCACCCTGGTATGTGCTGGGGTTTGTAATCTGATCAGAGAGGGCAAGAGGTGAATTTGATTTGGTAACATAGATCAAAATAATACTGGGCATGGAAAATATTCTTCCTAAATCCTGTTATAGGCCAGCAACTACCTGTTCATCAATCAATGCTGACTGAATCCCCTGCGCTGAAAGGTGCTTTGCACAGGCAGAAAGGCTTGCTGCGCTTGAGCGAGGCCCTGCTTCGGTGCACGGATCGGATCATAGATGGGTTTGCTGGGCTGGAAAGGAATTCAGCAAATCTTCACCCCAAATGGGAATTTTCATGCTTTGGGGATTTCTGTCATTGTTCTGCAAATGTAGACTTGTCTATTTTAGAGTCCCTGTGAGGGAAAGAGGCTTATGATAAGACTAAAAACCATTGACGCTGCACCTGACAGCTTTAAAACCATCCAGCAAGTGATGTGGAAATCATCTGCTTAGTAAACAGTAACCTGCAACTGGCATATTCGGTCATTGCTCTGTGGTATGTGCTCCTTCCCTGGGAGCTTCAAACTGCCTGTTAAATGTCTTGTTTGCCCCTTAGAAATCTAGATGACCTAGGAATCTTATTCCTAAAATCCTGCCTCTCTGCTTGGGCTGTCTTACCCCAAACAAGCTGGACAGGATGGGCAGTGGGTGGCAGGAACCCTGTGCCTTGTCCAGCTGATACAGGTTTGGCTGGATCTGCAGGGCTTCCCAGCAGCCTGCTAGAAAAAGTCGAGGGCAAAATAATTCAGCGGATCCAAGCTGCTGCCCTGGCAGTGGGGAACTTTGCCTAAAGCTACCCATAAGCCAGACCTTTCCTTCCGGGACTGGAAGATGCACTGGGGTGGTAGCAATACCTCTTCTAGATTCTGTGTTACATCACCAGCTGATGTCATATGTGACAGTGAAAATATATATCTCATTGCGGTCAGAGACTTGCCCAAATTAACTGGAGCCAGACAGTTTGGTAGAGGGGACCAGCCTAGGGTGGGACTCAGTGGCTGTGGTACTGAGGAGTAATTTAAAGGAGCATATATCAAATGGTTACTGCAGGTCCCTCTGAGGACATGTGACAGCTGTCCTGGGTTTGGAGTTATGCTACAGAAAAGTAGGATTTGCTGATTGATCACAAGGTAAGGCTGTTTATGAAATCAGTGACAGCTGGTAATTTGAAGTAGATGTTGTAATGCTTTGTTTCTTTGTTTTTTCTGAACCAGCCGTACATTTCTACCTCATTTATTATTTAGAACTGATATATTGCTTTATGTGGTGAGGAATTTATGCTCTCAGATATTGACTTGGTGAAAAATCATAGGGTTATTTTGACTATTTCCACTTGAGCTTGGAAAAATAAGCCATAGTTCAGCTGTATAGGGGCCGCAGCTGCCGGACGACAAGGTCTGACCCGAGGGTGATGGAGCAGTCCAAGGGGCAGGGAGTCAGCATAGGTGGTGTCATACAGAAAATGAGCTTCTCTTCTAGCATTTCTGAAAGATCTAAATCCCTGCTTTCACTAGGGAAAAAGGTGATGCCCTATTTAAATTAGAAATGAGCACATGGCATTTCTGATTGGAAACTGGAAAAAAGCTAAAAGTAATTATTTTTTTAGGATGGGACCCTAAGTGTTTTTACGGGTATATAAGAAAATATATTTTTTAATACCAAAAATGATCCTACACATGTTAGCAAATACATGGCTTGCACATAGTTTCTTTGACTCAACCTGAACTTCCCATGCCTGGCCAGCTCGCTAGCCAGAGACCTGCAGGGATGGAGTTAGTGCCAGGGGCCCTTTGACAGGTGACAAATGCAAAGACATAAAATCACAGAATGGTTTGGGTTGGAAGGGACCTTAAAGACCATCTAGTTCCAACCCCCTGTCATGGGCAGGGATACCTTCCACCAGACCAGGTTGCTCCAAGCCCCATCCAGCCTGGCCTTGAACACTGCCAGGGAGGGGGCAGCCACAGCTTCTCTGGGCAGCCTGGGCCAGTGTCTCACCACTCTCACAGCAAATAATTTCTTCCTCATATCTCATCTAAATCTCCCCTCTTTCAGTTTAAAACCATTCCACCTCGTCCTGTCACTCCATGCCCTTGTAAAAAGCCCCTCCCCTGCTTTTCTGTAGCCCTTCAGGCACTGGAAGGTGCTAGAAGGTCTCCCTGGAGCCTTCTCTTCTCCAGGCTGAACAGCCCCAGCTCTCTCAGCCTGTCTCCAGAGCAGAGGGGCTCCAGCCCTCTGAGCATCTCCGTGGCCTCCTCTGGACTCGCTCCAACAGCTCCATGTCCATGTTGGGGGCCCCAGAGCTGGACGCAGCCCTGCAGGGGGGGTCTCAGGGGAGCGGGGCAGAGGCGCAGAATCCCCTCCCTCGCTCTGCTGGCCACTCTGCGTGGGATGCAGCCCAGGGTACGTTTGGTCTCGGGGCTGCGAGCGCACATCGCCGGCTCGTGTTGAGCTTCCCGTCAGCATCGCCCAGAGGTGACCGGGGGACGGCCCGGGCCCTTTCCCGGCGCTGCGCGGGCGGGAGCGAGGGCGGCGAGCCGGCAGCGCCCCCTGCTGCGCGCGGCGCCGAACGGCAGCGCGGCCCCGGCGGCCGGGTGATGAGGGGGCCGGGGAGCGCCGGGCTCCCGCGGGCCGCCCGGGTTGTTACGGACGGGGATGGGCGTCAGGGGAGCTGGGAAATGGTTCTCACCCCCCTTTGGCAAGGAAGCTTTGTTCATGCCTGGGTGTGAATTATTTTCATGCAGCAAAAAATTGTATTTAAAGGCTCCGTCTCAGCTCCCGCTAGGATTTGGGGTTAAATACGGACATCAGGGCTCGATGCTGACTACAGGCCGTGCTATAAATCACACAAATGTTAAGACAAGTTGCTCAGTGGAACAGCTCGTGTGCTTCTTAGTGAACAGCAATGGACTAAGCTGGTGCTCTGAGTGAAATACAAACTCAGATATTAATGTGTCTTGCTAAAATAGGAAATGTCAAGTTTCCACAGAGCCTTTGTGGCATTTCAAGTGGAAAGTGGTACAGGGAAATACATCTGCCCTCGTTATAGAAGTTGGTTGAAACCTCTGGTTTGATCTGATAAAGGGAGGAAGCTCAGATGTGACCTCTGCATCTGAAAGCTCTGGGACAGAGCAGTCTTTGGGTGGTGGCTGTCACAGCACCTAGTGAGGTCATTAAATGAGAGGACTGACACTGCTGTGCTGAGCTGAGAGCTGTTTGGAAACATCTCTGCTGCCCTTTTCCACCCTGTAACTGGTAAACTGTCTTCCTGCAAAAGAATGGAAAATTGAGCAATGTGCTGAAGGCTTGATCCAAAGCATATTGGCTTCAAAGCCCATCCCAAAGCTTCAGAGGAATTTGGAGTATACTCATCCCAATAATCTTCACTTTGAACAATAGAAAACAAATTCATCTTCCAGTAAACATATAGGAGGTGCCAGAGAGATACACCAATCACCTGAAAATTTGGGTACCACATCTTGGACTGATCTCAGCAACTGAAAATAACGTGGAGATGTTGTTCTTGATAAGACAGGGGCATTTTACCTCAGGGAGACCTGCAAACACAATTAACCTAAAAATTGCTAGAAGGTGTATATTATCTCCTTAAAAATCTCTTCTCTAGGAAGAGTGGAGGTGTTTAATACCCAGGTCCTCAGCAGCCTGATGAGCAGACAAAGTATTTTTGAGCTCCCCTGGGCAGGGAAAGAGGGGCTGTCTCTGAAGCTGGCCATGCTCGGAGGGCCTTGGCCCCGCTCCATCTTGCACAATGCCCAAGAGCAAAGCGCAGATGAGTGCAAGGAGACACCCAAAGCAGCCAGCTTGTCGCAACTGTTTTTCAACAAGGCTCACTCTGGACCCAGCAAGGGCAGCCCAGGGCTGTTTGCCCTATCCAGGAATGTGTGCTTCCAGTAAGCTCCTCTCATGAGAGGAAGGCATGTTTAGAAAACCCAGAGCAATTTTATTTCCTCATTTCCACACACACACACAAAACCAAAAAAACCCTGAAACCAAAATTTGTCAGAAAATCTCAGCAGGATAAAATACCTGGTGGGTAGAGAATATTGGGGAGGAAGGGCTTTGAGATGGCCCATGTCATATAGACAAGGGCTTGCTGGACCGAGGAAGCCCCAAAGCACCCCAAATGCCAATGCCAGGAGAGCGTTCAGGTGTATGCTGCAATATCATGCTGCTAGCTGAGCCTGAGAGTGCAGTAAACCTTCTGCTGGGGCTTTAGAAAGTAGTCTCTACAACTTTGGAAAGCTGAGATGAGAAGTTCCTAAATTATTGTTAGCTGAAAGAGCTGCATCATACAAAAGGGGCTGTTGCAAAAGTAATTTTAAATGCAAAATTCTGCCTTAACCCTGCATTTTGCAAAGCTCTATTGATGGTAGGTAGAGATTTCACTTAATTTAAGTCTCAGTCCCAGCTGTTGCACCCTAGAGGTCTGGTGGCCAGGCTGGAAGTGGGACTCTGCCTTATCCTCCAAGTGGAAAGTACACAGGGCTTTTAGAGAAAACCCTGAGTTCATCCTCTGTGTATTTACTTTGGGGACAGGCTAAGGAAGGAGCTAAGATCCTGACCTACAGTTACATCAGCTTATTCAGCTTCAGCAGCCAGAGCACGTGGCTATTAGTAATCTAGTGAAAAATGTAACAAAACTTGCTTAAAAATAAACAGCCCACTCAAAAAAGGAAGTTAACAATAAATAAACTGCATGAGAAGTAGCAATAAAAAGTTTGTGGCTGGAGTCATAATTGGCTGTAGAAATAAATGTCTCTAAAGCAGGAGGTATTGGATATTTTCCTCCCTACATCTTGCCATTGAAATTTCCCCAACTGGAAGAAAGCAAGTGCTCCCAAGCCTGCATCCTGGGGAAGGAGACATCACTGTATTTAGAGTCACCCCGGTGCTTCTGCCCACACAACTTCCTTTCTTGAAGTCACACTGTGAAGAGAAAATGTTTTCCTTCCACTTGCTCAGCAGAGCATGGTGAGCTCATAAGCAGGAGACTTCAACTTTCAAATGTTGAACTTGACCGAGGTCTGATTTCCCTCTTTATTTATGTTTTGTTCAGGAGTTTCCATGAACTGAGGCACACACTGTTAAACTCATCTTCACCGGCTTTTACTCCTCCTTGTCTGGAAAAGTTGCTGTGAGCGGCTCTGGTCAGCCTGTGAGTAATCCCCCAGAATTACTCCAATCCCAGATAATTGGGACTTGCCAGATGACACTGGGACAGCCGACAGAAGGGGTGGGAGAGGTCGCTGCTTACATTTTCTTTTTGGTCATTTTGCGCAACTTCAGCTCAAAAACTAATTGCTTAAAAAGTGCTCTGAAATAGAATGGTAAAAGCAGACAAACTCCCACCCAGCTTTACCTCACCAAAAGCCCAGACAAAGGAGAGGACTCAAACAAAACTGCTCATCACCAGGGAAGCGGACAGCCCAGACCCCAATACAACCATCTACAGAAGCTCTGACCTGACAGTGCTCAGTGCAAATCCCTAGAGAGATGCTCTTAACTGCAACACCCCCCCTCATCTTGCAGAGATATTATCCTCCCACGTGTGTTGATATTGTTCTCCAGAAGGCGTGCGGGTTTTTTTATTGTGCTGGTAGAGTTAGATGAAACTAATGAGTCAATGGCCTCACATTTTTAAACAGATGGTTGAGATATCACTTTTGATTTCAGTCAGCTGCTGTGCTTCGGTGCCTCTGTGTTTTGGACTGAGCGCTTGGGAGTACGCCTGTAGGGAAAAGAGGCTTAAAATGGCTGTGGGTGCCGACTGGGGAGTAACGGTACCTTGCTGCAGGAAGCCTTCCACTGGCTTTAATGAGCTGCTTTTTTGGTAAGAGACAGCTTTCTCTCTGAGGCTCTTCATGGAGGGCAGTGGAAGCGAGGTGTCTGGCAATGGTCTTTCAAGGGACTTCTTGAAAAAGAATAAAATTGTGTCCTGAGAATGACTGGGGTATCCTATCCGGCCCCATGTCCAGACAGAGAGCTGCTGACGCAGTGATGTCAACCAGATTTCAAGAGTATCAGAGAGGCAACGATCAGTCCTTTTGGAGACATACTGGGGTTTGGTCTCATTGCACATCTTCACCCTCTCTCAAGCTGTCATGTTCTTACTCATGTTGAGTAGTACCTCTCTGAGGAAATAGTCCCCCTGGTTAAAGTAGGACTAGTCATGGCAGACACTAATATTCCACATGAGTAAACAGCTATACGTGTGCGATGGAGCATACAAAGTTGTTCAGAGTCCTGTGGTTTGCAAGTCCACGAGCAATGCTAGGGATACATGTGTACCAGTAAAAAATTCCAGATAAATGTCCTCAAGGTTGTGTTGAATTTCTTCAGAGCTAAACACGAAGACATTTCAGTAATTGTAGTTGGAAAGATTTCTTTTCCTCTGTTCTAAACTAATTTTCTTCCTGTTGTTGTCTGGGTGTGTTGGCTGAGCTGAGAAAGTAACTACATGTACAAAAAATAGTTTTTATCGCATGGTATCCAAATTCATGCTAGAAAGTACCCACACCTGCAGCTCTGAGCATGGCAAGCAGTGCCTTGGTAACATGGAGTTAGCTTCGTGCTGGTTTGATGTCACGCATCTGATGTAAACTTGACAACGGTGCTTTGATGACTTAGGGTAAAGGTGATCCCAGTCTTAGCTGCTCTGCAAGTTAGGTGTTGAGTTAAAATGGGTCCTGAAGGTTCCTTGTGTAGTTGGTGAGAGAGACTGCTGGCACCACTGGTGGAAACCTCCCCGACAGCACAGGGCAGCTAACTTTGCCATGGCTGAAGGTAAGGCCCTGTTGATAGTGACAGTTGCACAGATACCTTTAAAGTAGCAGCAAAAATTAAATGCAGAGGCAAATCAGAGCAAGGCTGTTTATATAATATAAAAAGATAATGTATATTAGGTGGGAGAAATGAAAGCCCAAGTAGTACTGAGCAAAAGAGATTTACTTGCGGTGCATGAAGACTGGAAAAATTATCAAGTATCTGGGTATAATAAGTTTTGCCACTTTGGGGATGATTCTAGTGGGTATATTTGTGGCTTCCTGGGTTGACTGTGTAGTCAAAGCCATTGCAAGAGAGCTGCTTGACATTCTGGGCCCATTCAGCAGAAAGGTCCATGTACCCCAGTGGGCTCCAGGGCAGAGACGTTGAGCAGCCAAGTACGGCAGCTCTCAACTGCATGCACACACCCACAGTACAGATTTTGGCACCCAGTTCACAGGTATTTCAATAAATCCCACTCTGAGGTGTTCCAGAGGAGCTGGAAAGGCAAAAGGAAAAACCTTGTTAAGAGAATGGAAAAATCTGATTGCCTATGCCTTCTCCAAAGGCGCCTGGAGGTGGGAGGGTGCTTTGAGCGGCATTTGCAGAGGCTGCCAGTCCCACATAACTCATGTAGGAAGTTTCTCACCTTTACAGTCTGCAGGGACGTTTCTTTCCCCTTAGTGACCTCATTTTGGTGAGTGAGCAACCATTTGGAAGGACTTTTCTGCCTGAGTTTCCGACTGGAGCTCAGAGCCAGCAGGAACAGGAGCCCAGGTTCAGAGCTTCGCTGGTTGCACATGGTTCAGCAGTCCCACGACTCCCGCCTGGGAGCCCCGTTGCTGCTGGTGTGCACAGACAAGGTGACACTTAATGGACAGAACATGATGATGTTGCTAAAAGACATAGGTCCTCAGGATATAAAGCAGCCTAATGCAAGCTTCAGATCCTACTGTGAGTAACTGGATGTGGCTTACTGGATTTGAACAGAGTTTTGCCAAAAGAAAGCAACTTTTTTATAGAAGGCACATGATTTTCCTTTGAAAGAATGTTTACAGAATAGAGCTCATTGCCTCATCAGTCAGTGTATCCTTGATATTTTCATTTATGTGGTTTCTTATTCAACACATGTTTTAATCATAAGACTTCTACCCCTTTATCTGAATTTATCTACTGGGAGCATTTTTAAGAGTGAAATGTCAGTCAGGTGCATGCCAGACATGCAATAAACACTGTTTTTTCTCTGCTCCCTGTCTCAGTTCTCTGGAATTCCCCTCTGCTGCTTTCTCGTTTTTTATGTTCCCTTTCCAGCAGAGGAGAAGAGGTCCAAAGTTACTCAGTGAGGTCCTAGGACCAGCTCCTTGCTTAGCATCTTTGATCCATTTACAGCACACCAGGACGTCCTTTTGTCTCCCTGATGAGAGTCTTTCAAGACTCCTCTTATTTCTGCAGCTGGTCTATTCTGGTTTGACACTGGAGGGCTCTCCTCGAAGCCTTTGATGGGTCTAAAACCTGACAGCAGCTGGTAGCACTGCTGGACCAAGTGTTTTCCAGGCAGGTTTTCCATTGGTCTTTACTTAACTAGCAAAGGAAGGGAAAATCAAATAGGTCAGGAGCTCTGTGAGGGGACAGCCTGGGCTGCAAGCTGTGGGTGGTCAGAGAGCATGGCAACCCCCGATAGATGTAGAACCTACATGTGTCCTCCCATACCTTGTGGTGCGCGCTCCCTGCCCTCCTCAGCTCTGGATGTCTCTTGTTTCTGATTTCTTGTGCTGCAGCTGCACAGGGATCTGAGGAAGTGGGCAACGCTGGAATGGGAACAGAATGTCATTATTTGCGGTGAATTATTTCTTAATGCTGAGTGTAGGAGAGACCGTAAATATATGCACTGGCACAGTTCTAACGTGCTTCTCTCTTCACCATAATAATGCATTCTTCTAGAAAATCTTACAGAAATCAAGGCCAGAATTTAGATAAAGAAATAGCTGTTTGTTTTTCCCACGCTTATTTCTTCATTTAAAATAATACATCTAAATATCATCAATAGCGTGATGCCTGTGCAAGAATGATGACAAAGAATAAGCACGGGGGTGGTGTGACGCTGAGCAGGGGCAGCTTGATGTTTGGTGCTTTAAGCAGGACATGTGGCTTGAGATGTTTAGAAATCCCACCAAAATATCGTATCTAAAATATATGATCTTGCACGTATGCCCTGGTTAGCTGCCCGTGGAAGTTTTCCCTGCCCTCTGTGTCATTCACATCATAGGCAGTCGTAGCTGCTGGCATCGGTGCCTGTGTCACATGGATTGTATGAAAACAGGGCAACATCTGGCAGTGAGCACTTCAGGCCCCCGATCAGAAAAATGAGTGCAAAGAGGAAATGCGGTGGTTCTCTTGTCTCCTGAGTGCTTTAAAAAACAAGACAGAGACTTAAGAACAAAACTATTTCTTAATGAGGCCTACATGATCTTTCCAGTATTAACAGTCTGCAGTGAGCTCAGACAGCGTCTCCCCAGAGTGCTGGTGTGGGGTTTCAAATACGTCTGCAGTCAGCAGAGGCATAACCCTACTGCTGACCCCATGGCAAAGCCCTCCCCTCTTGCAGAGGGAGCCGATGGCCATGGCAGTTTCAGTCCATGCTCAGCCACCCAACTGAAACCAAGAGGGTACAGCAGACCTGTGAACCTCGGCATATGGTTGAGTATTTTTCTTTGCATTTGGATGTGCTGCTGAATTTTAGTGGTAATGCCCAAGCCAGACACGAATCCTGTTCACTCACCGCCAGTGGAAGAGGATCTGCAGTGCTAACTGGGCCTGTGACTTCCCGTTAATTACGAGGTGCTGTGATTGCATATTTACATTTGCTGATGATGGCGATGTCTTTCAGAAGAAGGTATAGAGGATTTTACATGACTTTCAGCTGGAACATGATGTCACCAACACTCCCCCTCCCAGGCTGGTGGAGCAGTTCTGATTGCTCGCAAGGCTTTATTAATAGACTTGCTAACATCAAGGAAAGCTTTATGAACACTCAGGATACAGGGAAGTGCCAGTGACTGCACCTTTTGCTGCTTCTGCTAATAATATGTAGAAATTATAAATAATGTATTTTTATTTTCTATCTGAGACAACTTGGGGCCACCAGTAGGTCCTCTTCCTTGGCTTTTCAAGGCAGCATCCAGCAGTCCTGACATCTCTGATGCACACATCAGAGCAGGGACAGTGACTGTGTGCTTCTTGCTTAGCGGTTTGGTAGAAGTCAAACCCAGGGTCACACCCAGGGTCGTGCAGGAGGAGGGGGTGGAAAAGGAGAAATCACTAGAGGGTATTTTCTCCATTCTCCCACAACAGCAGAGTGTACTTTTTATTCCATTTTGCCGCAGTAATGGCATTAACTTCTGGGAAAGCAGACAACAGGAGCTCCAGGTCTGGCTTTCTTATTGACTAGCTCCTTGGAGAGAAGACAACTCATTTTAGCTATATCCATGAAAGCTGCTGTGCCAAATAATTGAGGCCATCTGAAGCAGTTCGAGTACCCTGTTCTCATGCACTACATCATCTAGCAGGGTGTGGAAGGTTAAGCCATGTGTCTGTTCATGTATTTGAGTCACTTAGCTGTGTACAATTTGGTCCAGGCTGTGCTCTCCTTTATAAAGTCTCCTAACACAGACAGTAGCGTTGGTGCTTCCCAAAGGACTGCAAAACGAACCTCCAAAAACAAGCAGCAGCGGTTCAAGCGATGTTGTTGGGGTCCTTGCCGTGTGCATGGCTGACCTATGGGCCACGGCTACACGTTTGGTGTACACTGATGTTCTCCCAGGGTTGCAAAGCTAATGCCGGTCATTGGCTTTGTGGTCTCACAGACAAAGGGACCTTTGCTGAAGGAGCACCTAGGGAGATCATGCAGTTAAAACACTGCTCCCACACTCGGGTGCCCTGATGTTAGTTGGGTGACCAGAGAAGATCCAAGTGAGAGCTGATGTAAGCATTGTGCCCTGCCTCTTCACAGGCCAAAACTGATAGGAACAAGTGCTGGATGAACACAGAACAAAAAAGTGTAGAGTAAGAGCTGATGGAGCGATGCAAGTAGAGGAGTAAAAATACAGAGGCATATTACTGGGCGAATTGCCTCGTTTTCTCCTTCTTGTACACACATACGTGTGGTAAACATTAAAACATCCCTGGATTTGCACTAAGGGAAGGGGCATCCTTTCTTCATGGCTGATGAATCGGGCGCCTGCCTTCACAAGCAGGCAATGGGCCCGACAGATCCATGTTTAGCATGTCAGGCTGAGTTATCAGGCCTTTAACTTCCCTTTTTTTTTAACAAAGCCTCTTGCCTTTAAAGAAAAAAAAAATCCTTTGGCAAATTATCCTTTCCATGTAGACGGAGACAATGACACAGACTTACATTGCCTGTTCAGATCAAATGGCAGCGTGCTGAGAGAAAAGAGGGGAAAAAAAAAGTATTAAATCCCTGTGGTGTTTCTGAAGTAGGCACACATTATGAGTAAAGCATTTAATGATCCCTCAAGAAGAGTCTGGGGAATCTTTTTTTGTATGGGCAGTTTTGATCTCAACTATACATAGCTTTGGCTCTTGATGCTATCAATTATCTCTGTATAATACAGATTTAAAATACTTGCCACACTTGCTAGCTGAGGGCATCCTTTTTGCACATCCAAAAGTGTGGAAGGTAACACAAAAATTCAGCAAATTGGCCCTTATCCTTTAATTCCTCTGCTTTAAAAACCCCACAAGCCTCAGCAGGCTTTATGTACTAAAGACTTATTTATTTTTGCTTTGGACTTCTGACTTTCTGCTTAGTTTTTGTTTGAAGACAAACTCTTTACGTGGTGATACAGAAATAATTGCAGTAGAAATGCTGCAGATTAGAAAAAACAAAAGGATTCTGATTTCAGGTGGGGAATATTTTAATATTTAATGGAATAATATTTAATATTTTATTCTGATTTCAGGTGGGTGAGTATTTTAAGACATTTTGGGAGAGTTTGTGTTTCATGATGCATGTGTAAAGGCCTGATATAAAGCAGAAATCTGAGGGTCTTGGTGTTTGAGCTTGTGACTACTAACTACGAATGTTCATATTTCTAATGTGAAAAAAAAAAAGCCTTGTTCTCTTCAAATAGTACTTGTAATGAAATCTTTCTCAAAAGATGGACAAAGCACAGGAAGCATTCATGGGACTGTATCAAAATAGAAAGCTTGAGAAAGTTTTCACTGAAAAAAATCTGTTCTTTTTCCATTCACAACTATTATTGGACAGTGGGAAAGAAAACAAACACCTTCCCCCTAAACCGATGAGATTATGTGTATTTTGGAAAATGGGCTGTGATTTTGGTCTCACCTTTTATAATAGGATTTTCAAGAAACAAATTTAGACCTAAGTGTTGTTGACGTGAAGATGACACAGTTTCTCAGGAAAGCTGAGATTAAGGCGCTGGAGACCAGCGCTGCTGGGCCAAGTCCTCTTTTCTCGATGCACTTTGCTCCTCGTTAAAAGCCGTTTCTTACATGTGTCTACAGGTTGTCCTGGTTTGAGTACAACAGGGAAAAATTGGCAGAGGTGTACAGTTCGCTTTTGATTTTAAAGCAGTCTAGTTAAAACAGTGCCAATACTTAGGGCAAATGTATTTAAACCAGTTAACTCTATATCAGTTCAGCTAGCACAGATACTGTACTGAATTATATTAAATCAGCATAAGTGAGAGTTTAACCTGGTTTATCTACGTCTGCTTTGGCCTTTGCACCAGTTTAATTAACTGGATTTGCCATGCCATGCTGGCCAAATGAGGGTGCCCTCACAGACTTTATTCCATGGACTTTTACTGAGTTACAAGCGGTTTTTCCCAGCCTGTCTGTGGCTGTGTCCGAGTGCCAGCTGGCGATACCCGCTGGGGTCCAGTGCTGGCTGCTTCTGCCGCTGCCTTTCCCTCTACCCCAGAGCCCGCAAAAGCCTGGTGGAACTCAGCAGGAGGAGTTTGCGTGCCTTCCTGCAGTGGTCTTTGAGATGCAAGGCCCAAATTATTTCCCGCAGGGATAATAACCCCCTGGTCCTCGGGAGCAGCTGGTCACACGTACCCTGCTGCCAGCTCTTCTGACCTTGTTCTTGGCCTTGGATTTGTCTTTCTTGAGACGGTAGTTCTTAGAGTCGTGTTAGCTCAGGAGAACCTCAGCTTTCACTTAAAGAGAAGGCCAACTGCCTACCTCTCAGCTTGCAAACGCACCGCCATATCCAAAGGCGATTGGGTGTTACTGGCCGGGAGCCCGGTTTAGAGCCTGTAAGATCCTCCTCTCCGGGCTGTGGACAGAAGGTGAGAGTCCTCAGGTGTCTCTTCTCCATCCTGAAAATCCCTTCCCTCAATATCTCCCCAGACTAGGAAGACTGACCGTTTGTCCCTGCAGAGGCAGTTGTGACACCTCAACACCCTCCACTTGGACCTAGGAACACCTCCCTCGATCACCAAGCTTGGTCTCTAACGTGGAAATCATGAAGGCTACTCTTTTGCTGAAGAACCAGAAGGAATGACTTAATCCCCAGCCTAGGCTTTTCTTTTTCCCCTAAAGCCAAGTCAGAATGACATTGCTCTTGCAGCTTCTGTTTGCGCCACTGCTGCTGTTGCTAACCAGCGTCATGAGTTAGCGTCTGCAAAGAGGAACATGTGAAAATCAAAACAAGGATATTGAACAACAGAGATTGTCCAGTTCCCCCTTGAATTCTTCCGTTACCTATCCAAATATGGCAGAGATGAAGAAAGGGAGGACTAGGAATTAGTGGATGATTCATTGGAGTAACACAACTCATTCAGGAGCCCCAGCTGCAGAATTAATCACCTTCAATTCTGCTGATAAAACCACTCTGGGACTGACAGGGTTTCAGACTTTGTTCCAAACTGGTGACACAGTCTTAAAAACTATATTTTAAAGTATGAATTCTGCTTATTTCTCCTAGGGCATTTATGTAATGAGGGGGCCCATTTTCAATCTAAGAACTCGAAACTGTTTCTAAGAGAAGCAGATGCAAACCTTGCAGTGAATTATTAGACCTGGCAACAGCATCTTGTGTGGGGCAGGCTGCAGAGAGCAAGGCTGTCCTGCCAAGACATGGGGTAGCTGGCCTGTCATTCTCCCTCAGAAAATAATTTTTGGATTCCCTCTCAACACATCTGGTTGCCGCTGGCTGTCTAGCAAAGCTCTGCATGCGAGCTGACAAAGCTTGGAGGAATTATCTCGCTGTATGTGGCTGCTGGTTTTCATGTATGTCAGAGATATGCCATGTGCTGCTCTTGTGACAATCAGGCTAAATGGTGATTCTTTGAAAAACCGTAACTGGTCTATGCACAGCAGAGCAGCGGTTAAATTTCCATGGGTTTCATCCCTCTCAGACATTTTCCATGCTCAATGGGAGCAGGATTTCCCCACTGTTACACTTCTGAGCTGCTGCGTGTAGGGAGCTTATGCTGAGAGATGCTTGTTTGGTTTATTTTCCCAAGTGCAGGGAGTGGGGAGAAGGAAACCCCTTGATTTGATAGCAGAAAGGATGAAAACTGCATCTTGTGGGAGACGAAGCTCAAATGACACTCAGGGGAGGCAGAAACTCTGATTAAATCCTGAATAAATGTGTGAGGGTATCACTGGGAGGCAGAGGGAGCTGAGGTCTGAAATAAATAGGCAGAATATATCTTGTGTGGGTAAAGAGATGGGATGGCAGCTGGGGAGGGAAGGAGAATGGGTGATGGATTGGGGGTCTCAAAGAAACGGTGTGGCTAGGTAAAAAGGAACTGGGACAAGGAATAAGGCAGAATGACAAAGAGTGTGGGCAGAGAGGGGCTCTCTGTTACATCTGACCTGGGAGAGTGAAACAATTTTGATGAGGTATCAGGGATGGGAGATTTTAACTGGCAGTATATGCAGCTGGCAGGGCAAAGAAACGGGGCAGGGATGTTCCTGTGAGACCCTACATAATCTCTCCATGGGTACCAGAAGCTCTCACCGAAGTGCCATGTTTCTTTCCAAATTCACTACTGAAAGCTTTTAAACAAGTCTTCTGCCTTGTAGGGAGATAAAGAACAATAATGACTTCTTGTCTTTTAGCCTGCAGGGGTAAATTGCGTTCTCTTCCTGAATTTCCAAGTGTACAATACAGAGTATGAATGCAAAGGTCTGGGAACTTTCTTCCAAATTAAGTCACATGTCTGTTTATTTTTTGAATAGCAGCATTGACTGCTTCCTTTCCCCTTCAAATGAATGCACAAATGGTGTGGGGAAATTCTTCCAAACTGGGAGCTCCGCTGAGTCAGGTGTCAATTTTTTGCCTGCTTATAGAGATATCAATCTATGTTGCTGCTTCCTGCTGTCAACTAGAGATCCCCAGGCTGTGGTTTGAGTAACATTACTGATGGGAGAACCATTTTAAATGGTACTTGTAGACCAGAAGAAGAAAAATAGAAATTATGAGAATTATAAGTGAAGATACCACAAATGAAGGAATTGCAAAGAGTAATCACAGGGAGGAGGGAGGAAATAGCAGCTCTGCCCAACGTGCTTGCTGCATGTTAAATTGTGCACCCCACAGTATCTTGAAAATCAATGCTGAAATCACAGGAAATGTTGGTTCAGAATGAGGAAGAGCTGTGTCTCCTGATAAACCCTTCTCCTCGGGAGCTCCACCGCCAAAGTCCTTCAGTTTCCTGAACCTCCGTGCTTCTTTCTCAGACTTGATGAGAATCCAGTCTGAAAAGAAGAATCCTTCTAATAAGCTGAAGGCATATTTTAACAGCTTTAGCAATATCAGACCCATCAGTTGAAAATAACCGACCAAAGCTGACCAGAGAGAGGATGTCTGCACGGTGGTGGGGAGCTAAGCGGAGCTGGGGAGCCCAAAGTAGCTCATGGCTTTTGGAGGGGGTTATGTTAGTTTGGGTGAAGAACAAGAGAGAAGTGTCTTATAGGCATTGCCTATACCGCTAGATGTTAATCTGTGACTCTAGGAAGGAGTTAAGAAGGCATGAAAATTTCATTCCATTTGAAAAAAGGGAGAACAATAAAATGTTGCCCAAATGTGGGCAAACGGAATATTACCTTCAAGAGAACAAACATGTAGTTGTCAATGTAGATGCAGTTGTTTGTTTTATTCTGGCTATAATTTGTATTAAATGATTCTCGAAGGCAAAGACAGTTTCAGGCAATAGAAGACCAAGCTGTGAACTTCTGGTGACCCCTAAATCTGATTATGTGGCTGTAGCCCCAATGAAACCTGACTTCAGCTCCTGGAGGGTGTCTGGGACTTGCTCATAAGTCATTGCCCTTAGTGGAGTGACAATGCTACAGAAATCCTACCTGGTAAGAGTCTTGGTAGGGTTATGGTCATAATGCAAATACTAGATTAAAGGTCACGTTCTGCCACTGATTTGATGTTTGACAAATGACCTTTCTGTGTTCTGTTTTTCACTTTGCTAAATGGGATAATCGTTCTTGCTCTCCCGCCTAAAGCAGTTTGACATCCGTGACTGGAGAACACTCAACAGAAATCAAGCTATATAGAATAAACTACACAGAAATCAAAACCCTGTGTCAACACAATAGTCACTTCATCTTTAATTTCACCTAATATGTATTTTGGGTTTAATTTAATTTTCTTTATGGCAATCAAACTGCAATATTGGCATCATGGGATTCACCTTTAAGCATCATGTTTGTTTTGGGGCATGCTTATGTATTAGTATCCTGCTTAGGCACAGTGGAAGTATTGTTCCTTCACCCTGAAAGATAAACTCTAAAAAAATATTATAAACACAAATTATATCTATTATGAATAGAAGAAAGCTTTGTATGACTCGGCAAAACAGTGGGAAGGTCCCAATTAGCCCAGGTGCAATGAGAAATTGCCCCCATCCGAACACCCAATACAAACTTCGCATTGCACAGGGAAGGGATGAAAGACAGAAGCTTCATGGTCTGATGAAAAGAAACCCAGCTTCCTCTCTCCCTGTGAGCTGCACGCACTAGCCCTGCTGAAGCTGTGGTATCTCAAGCGAAGCAGCATTGCCGAGGACATATATTTGCATATTAGATCTTAGCTCTTTAGAACTAGCGCTATAATTAAAACAGAGCTGAAAGCTCAAAAGCTATACATTACAAACTGCAGAAGAAAATCTCTCATTTTTACACCTGGAAAAACAGAAGCAAAGTCATTACAAAGTGGTGAGTCCTGCTGCTTACTCCCTTGCATCAAATCACATAGCATTTCTTCACTCATGAAAACACGGTTCATCAGAAACACCCCCTAACCCGCAGAGGCTCCGGCTGTAAATGCAGCTTAGCAGTGGGTTTCTTCTAAGTTGTTTTTAATTGTTTGTTTGTTGGTTGCTTTTTTTGCGCAAAGCACTGTTAGCAAGCCTACTCCTCTGTCGAGCCATCCCAGCCATCTGCCAATGTGGGCTCAAAAGAACATTCTTCAGGGCCTTATCCAATTTGTTGTATCTGATTCATTAAAGCAATTACTCTTGCCGTTAAGTCATTGCTTGGAGTTTGGCAGCTGGGACCTAAATTTCTAAACCAAGCTAAAATTCTTGCTTGGTTTTATTTAATCAAATCTCACGTTGCCTGAAATGAGCAGGGGGCCCGGCTGTCGAGGTGTGAGCGGTCCCCGGTGCAGCGCCGAGCAGCTTTGGCAGCTGTGACCAAGGAAAAGGACGTGTGGAAAAGCCTCTTTTCTGGCTTATCTGGTCTCCTAGAGTTAGTGGGGCTGCACTGATACAACAGGAGTGCTGTGATTTTAGCTGCGAGTGATATGATGGCACACGAATTATTAGGCATCAGTTACCAACAGCATCCTCAAATGTTCTGGGCCTTTGAGTTGTGCTGTGACTTCATTTAGTGAGGTCAAAGCTCTGGGGAAATGCCATGAATGAAACTTTCCACGGCATTTCTGAACTGGACGGTTCCTGTCACCCTGACACCACAGCAGGTAAGGAGACAGGACAGCTGAGGAAGGTTTCTCACCCTCTGGATTGTAAAGAGGAACATCCTGATGGTCAGTGCTGATACACAGCCCCTCGTGAGCATGGGTACAGAGCCCCACTCCCAAAATCCAGGTCCCTGTGGCACTGAAACCCTAAACTGAAGAAAACAAACAAGGCCAAACAGGATCATTTAACAAGTCCAGAACGGGACCCTCCACCCCCAGGAGGGACCCGCACCATCACTCACAGGGGATGAGCAGGCACGGGATGTCTCTGATCCCTGACACCACCTGAAACCCCCTGTCCCGAGATCTCCTCCCCCACCCTCCCACCCAGCCCTTCTTCTGTTCTCCCTGGGACCTGGTGCCTGTTGTGGGTATGATAGAGTACGGAAGAGACTTAACTCTGTGTTTCATGATGATCTGCTCTCAGTTTCTTAATCCTGCAGGAGCCCATCTGGAAGACAAAGCGGCATTAAAAAATTTGTGCTGCAAATAACTGAAGCCCAGCTGGCTCTCAAATGTTTAATTTTATTGCACCTTTCTTCGCAACATTTACGAGCTTTTGCCTATTTATAAAGGCATGCGAAGTTCGAAGGAAGCATTTAGAATTATAAATTCTTGTGCTGAGAACTTTTTCTGAAAAGTGCAAAGAGTCCTGAGGCGTGAACGCCCATCACGTTTGTACCCGGCAAAACAAACTACCATAAATGTCCCACTCTCTGTGGCTTGTAGGTCTCTGTTGTTTGCATTCAAACCCATCCCATCCTCCCCTGCTTAACCCAACCCCCGCCTCTATCTCTGACCGAGCTCCTGACCAGGCCGGCGCCCCGGGCTGGAGCTGCACAGGCCTGTGGTTGTGCTGCTGGACACCCACCGCCACCTTTGCCAAGGCCCTTTGCCAGACACCTTCGAGGGTGTGATGAAAAGCCCGTGGCGTTCCCAGCTCCCCTCGCTGCCGCTGCCTGCGCGGCGGGACCGGCCGCGGGCAGGGGCCGGCCGAGCCCCCCGGAGCCCCCCCCGCCTCCGCCCCTGTGTAGCTGAGGGCAGGCGTGACGTCACGCGCGGCACCTCTGGCGGCCGCCTGTCGTCAGAGCGGTGTGACGTCAGCCCTGCGGGGCGGGG
Source organism: Nyctibius grandis (assembly GCF_013368605.1). Taxonomy (NCBI): domain Eukaryota; kingdom Metazoa; phylum Chordata; class Aves; order Nyctibiiformes; family Nyctibiidae; genus Nyctibius; species Nyctibius grandis. The sequence continues at coordinate 29,875,755 of NC_090667.1, forward strand.
CGGGGGCCGGGGGAAGGGGAGGGGGCGGCAGGTGGCGGGCACGGCTCGGCTGGGCGCGGCGCCCCCGGCTGACAGCGGCGAGCCCGGCCCGGCCCAGCCCGGCGCGGCCCGGCGGGAGTTGTAGTGCGCAGCGTGCGGAGGCGGCCGGGCCGGCCCCGGGGCGGACTACAAGTCCCAGGCGGGGCGGGCGGCGGCGCTGTGTGTGTGCGGGAGCGGGCGGCGCGGCTGGGCTCGGCGCGGCGGTAACCTCCCGTCCTCTCCCTCTCACAGCGGCGGCGGCGACGATGCAGGCGGAGTCGGGGATCGTGCCGGACTTCGAGGTGGGCGAGGAGTTCCACGAGGAGCCCAAGACCTACTACGAGCTGAAGAGCCAGCCCCTCAAGAGCAGGTGGGACCGCCGGCGACCCGCACCGCCCCGCGGAGGACGCGGTGCCCCCCGCGCTGCGCCAGGCCCTGTGTAAACGCCACCGTACCCCCCCCCGCAGCCAGCCCCGCGCTGAGGGCAGGCATCTGCGCAGCGGGGCGGCCATTTAGCGCTTCCTGCCATAATAGCGGCGTTGTCGGGCGGGAGGGCGGGCCGGGCCGCGTTATGTAAAGGGCATTGTTGGCCGTGCGGGGCCTCGCCGGCGCCCCGGGGCAGCCCCCGCCGCCCGCGGGCTCCTGGGGGGGAAAGGCAGCGGCGGGACCTGCCCCCCGGTGAGCGCCGCCGCTGCTCGTGCCCGTCCCCGCGTGTCTCCCCTCGCCCCGCAAGTGCGGCGGCCCTCGGGGGGGGTCAGCGCCAAGGTGCGCAGTTGTGGCAAGGTCTTGTGGCGTCTGAGGTTGTTTGGGGGTTTTGTTTGTGACTTTGAGAGCAGGTTTGTTACTTGCAGTTGCTTGGGGACCCGAAACTTTTGCCTAGGTACGTCAGAGTATTTTTTTCCCCGAGATATGTGTGTTCTTATCTGGAGCGGCTGCGTCGCGGAGATAGGGTCTTTAAAGGGAAATAAGGCGGTGTTTGTTTCTCTCCCTTGCGGGGTGTTGGGTACCTGCTTTCCATCCTAGCACTGGAAAAGAAAAGCAAATGCTCTCCCGCACGTTGAGCACCTACCTTGTCGGCAGCGGCATGTTTCTCCCTCCTGTGGTTTCTCATTCAAAGTACTCCGGTGGTAATGAACCTTCCATTTCATTGCACCGCTCTCCTAAGCAGTACTCGGCTGAGTAGAAGGTCATTGCTGCGAGTGTGTCCTGTTTGTAATCACGCCTGTTTTTAGGCTGTCTTTAAGTTTATGGGTTTTAGTTTTGAACAGTGCTCTTCGTACCTCTGTGCATGCAGTTGAAAAATGAATGGGAAGGTAAATATTTAAAAAGAAAAGTATTGGAATGATCTTAGGTTGTACTGCCTGTCAGACAGACTTCAAAGTAAACAAATACATTTTTGCTCATGCTCTGAATGTTTAAGAAATGTTGAAAATCTTGTAGTAAAAGATGTTAAAAATTCTCTCACTGTTGCAAGGACTGGCAAACCTCGGGCCACCTCCTGTGGCCTGTCCTTGTGGCAGCCCTACCTCACACTGAACCTTTGGTGTTGCTGAGAAATGGTGTGTGCAGTGGTGGTGACCCTTTCACAGACTGACAGGCCAGCCAACCTAGCCAAAGGTGCCAGAACTCCTCTGCCCTCCAAGGTCATGCAGGGAAGTTGCCCTTATCTGGGTAATTAGCTGGCAGCCAGACTAATGTGTGGAGAGAGGACATCACAGAGAAGATGGGTTCATCAGCAGTGGTGGGTTTCAGCTGTGATGGGAAACCCACAGGGCTTCGGCTTCAGTGTCTGTGTTGCCAGTGGAGCGCAGCAGTTGCAGGGTAGGTGGCTGAGCACTGATGCCTCATGCCGTTGTCAAACAGTTCTGTTTGCACCAGCCGCACGTTCTAACTGGTGTGCAGGAGTTGTCCCTTTGTGGTTGTCCGCTTTGTAGTCAGCAGTTTGTCTATGCCTTCGGATGGTGTGGGCAGGGAGCTTAGATAGCAGGTCTGCATTTGACCTTGCATAGGTGTTCCAGCTGCTTTTAATTCCTGTGACTTGATGCATCACTGTGTTCTTCATTTCTCTCAGAAGGAAGAGATAATAAAGAAACTCTGTAATGAAGCACTGGAGTATTTGGCTATCTTCTAAGTGTTGAGACTTCTAACTTCCCTGGAGTGAATTGCCCCAGTCCGTTCTCACCTGGTGGTTCTGCAGAGCCAGCACTGCCCACCGTTGGGGTTTAAAGGGTCATCCAGATATCCTGGTGGTGCCTCAGGCCAACGTCTGTTCTGATGTTTCCAGGAGGGCTTGTTGGATAGGAGAGATGACCAGCTTGCCCCAGTCTGCTTCCATGTCCCTCCACACGTACCCATGCATAGAAGAAGAGGTAGCCCTGAGGGTGGAATAACAACCCGTGGGTTTTCTGGCAGATAGCGAACTGATACACTCACCTTAGCATGGAGCCTGCTCATCTCACGTACAGTTCTTACCTTGAGGTAGGGTCTCAGTTGTCTTCCCGGTCTTGTGGGAGATGAAGAAGCAAAGGAGACAGGGGCCCCTGCCAGGTCCGTATAAACCTGTCCCTGGAGCCAGGCTGATAAAACTTGATGATAACAGGATGCAAAAGCAGCTCACAAACCTGTTTGCTTCCTGATGTGCAGATCGTAATCTAAGAGGACTTCTGTAGTCCTTCAGCTTTGCTCAGGCCTGAAACCAGTCTGACCGATAATTATCAAGGGTATCCGACATCACCCTGCTGCTTTCTCTCATGGATGTAAATCAGGAGTAATTGCACAGCAGTCAGGGGAACAGCACCAGGTCAGCATGGTGTAGCGATGGGACTGCGGCCATGAGAATTGCTTTCTTACCGTCTTCTCTGCAGCCTTGCTCTGGAAAGGTGCCTGGGGAGCAGGCAAACCAGAGGTGATAGCTGATGTTAGGAGATGAGTCTAAATAGCCATCTGCTCTCTTCCCTGGTGAGAACTGCTGATTTCCTAGCAAGATTCAGGGCTTTCTCTGATCTGTTCTAACCATAAGAAGTGAGAAGCATCCTGGGCTTACTCTTAGCAGCTGAAATTGTGAGTACATAGCAAAAGCCATCCAGAAACAGGTAAGAATGCCAGTGCTCTGAACCAAGAAAAAACTTGTTTTGTTGCCCAGCCCTGCCGATATTGCTGTCCTTTGCTCAGTAAAACTCTCCTATTCACTTCTTCCCAGATTTGCTTGTTTTCCAATGCATGACATCCAGTGAAAGATTTCTCCTCTTCAGTGTGCCTTTGCAGTTACTCCATCCGTATTTCATAATTCAAGTCTGCAATCCAAAGCCACAAGGGGTCTGATAATAAAAGCTGTTTGCAGTAAATACTGTACTCAGTTAGGCCAAGCCACAATTGAATGTTAGAGGCCAAAGAAAAATGTAAGCCCAGCAAAAAGCTTTAATCACAAGGGAGGGAGAGAATACATGGGGCTGAGATAACACCACTTCCAACCATATTTCCTAAACCCCTCAGACTCAAAAGAAGTTAGCTTCTTGTGCTAAGTGCTAAATGCATTTAAGGGTTCTCTGGAATTTGCTGTGGTTGAATGTCTTTGAAAACTGAGAAGATGTTTCAGTTGCGTTGGTTTCTCCAGAGTCACTTTTCACTCTGGGAGGAAACCGGACTGTGTGACTAGCCAGTAAGACAACGAGATTTATGTTTTTTCCTCACATTCATACTTTATTGCCCTCCTGCCATATTCCCAAAGGATAATAGTTTTAATTTGTAAGTACATAAACTTAAATGTGTGTGTGTAATGGACAAGTAAATAAGATTTTTTTTTTTCTGGTACAAGCAGTGCACAATGAAAGTGATGGAGTTTTATCTTCAGGCAACCAGCTGAAGAAAATAATCAGTGATTACCAAAAGCTAATACAGATCCTGACATGTCTGCACGCAGTCATCAGGCGCTGTAGGCTTGAGTTACATCTATCATGCCACTAATGTGGATTCTGTAAATCATTTGACTTATTAAAGCGATGTTTTCGATGTCAAACTGGTATCTGGAAGTAACGGCTTTACAGTCTGCCTTTGTGCAGGGCGATCTAAACTAACCCACATGTGCCAAATGCAGCAAAACCAAAATAAATCTATATTCAATTACTTTTCTCTGTTTTTTGGTTCTCTGTAACGTGTGTCCGTTTGGGTGGCACGCGCGACCTAGCAAGTGCCAGCAAATTATGGTCAGCTGTAATTTACAGCCTTGTTCTTAATGAAACTATGTACATGCAGGTAAATTACTGCTATTGGTGCTATTTTTTGTTGCCCTTTCCCAGCTTACTTATTTTCAGACTGGTCAAAAAGCACTGGAATGATCCAGTTACTGAAGTATTTTCAGTGGAAAAAATTATTAGCAAATACTTTTAAGTTGCATGGTAGTCTTTTAAGAAGATTATTCTTGCTCTATGAGCAATAGCATTGAGATGGAGTTTGTCATTATTAAAGCAGTGATGTTTTTATAAAATTCTCATCATTCCTGGTGTCCAAATGCTTTTTTAAATGTAAACCTTCAATATTTTACTTGCATCAACCAGTACCTCATCTCTATCCAGTTAGGATCCTCTGTAAAACATTCCCCCCACCTTTTTTTCCTTCTGGTGCTATGCTAAACATAATGTTTGTTGAGGAAACATTAATTTTACCAAAGAGGCACATGTTTTTAAACTGTGTACTTACTCTGGAGCCAAAGAGGACTTTTCTAAAGTGCCTTAGTCTGCAGATGATCAAATTTAATTTCGTAAATGAACTTTGCAGCATGATTAAATTTGAACTTGATTACATTAGGCTTCTCAGCGTTGAGTTTGTGCCTTATTGGAGGTAGTCTTTTCATATTACTACTATTTATGGATCTTGTTCAAGTGTTTTATATTCTGGTTGGGTTCTGCAATGCAGTTTGTTCAAACTACTGCTTATATCTGTTCCAGTTGTGCAAGAAGTGGAAAATATCCTTTATTTAGAACAGGTCACATGTGCTTGCATCCAGGAACCACGTCTCAGCGTGTTTAAAAAAAACATAAAAATGTATCTTGGAGGAACAGATTTAAAAAGTTCCTGAAATATTTTTCCGTCTGTTACTGAGGAACATTACATATTTTAAAAATAATAGCTGAGTTTAAAGTGGTACGTAGGCTAGCACTGACTGAAGTCAATGGTAAAAGTCTTAACCGACGTCAGTGGGAGTGGAGCTAAGCCAGAAGTATGTCTCTCTGAAATCTCTCCGGTAACATTTTTGTGAGTGAGTCAATAATCCCGTGTTTATTCTGCACCTCAAATTCGCCTTGCTGGGAAGGAAACCCTCACCACATCTTTTTGTACTCTTTTATTTTTGAAAACAGTCTTAAAAGGAAAGGCTGCAATTGGAGTGTCTATTGTATAAACATGTGGAGACAATAAGTGGTATTTCTTTGTATTTCTTTAGAACTGGGAGCCGGTGCTGCTCCCTGTCTGTAGCAGAGCGTTTTCCGTGGAGAGAGATCTTGGTTGACCTTTTCTCTTCTGCGAAACTCTCCCTCTGTTATTTGCAGTAGGCCTTTGCTATTTAGCAAGGAAACAGAAATAGCCCATGAAATTCAGTTCATCCTTTGCTTTGATATGAGCTATTGAACGTCACCTTTTTGCCTCCCTGGCCTGCTTTCCTCATGAGGAATGTGTTTAGCTGCCAAGCTGATCAGAGGGTGCACAGATATTTTGAGGCTGAGCTGACTGCACTGGCTTTGCACCTTTTAGCATGCACATGTATTTTCTTTTTATTTATCAGATTGCTGGCTGTATTAGTTGTGTGTAAGTACTTATGCACTCTGCATGACATAAATCCATACCTTTCTGGTGAGCAGGAAGCTTCCCTAGCTGGCCACTATCGATTTACAGAATCCAGGTGATAATTTGAATCAGTATGTTCTTCTGCCTTTCAAATGGCTGAAAATACACCGATGCAGCCCTGCTGATGGACAGCTGGGGTGCCTCTGGTACTGCTCGTTTCCCCATGTGTAGTGGAGGTAATTTCACAAGCCTCTGGACCAGAATTTTTGGGACTGCTGTGAACCTACCAGTTGTCATTACCAAGTCATTGCAGAGCTTATTCTGCGCTGTGGATGTTTTTATTTGGCACTTAGGGTGATGTATCAGAGGTCCTTTCCAGCACGGTGGTAGGCAGGGTGACTAATTCCTTCTGTACAGTTTGGTCAGTATCTAGAAGAAAACTGGGAAACAAGAGCAGAAGAGACTTGCAGATGAGTTATTTTATAAGCAAATTCAGTCTCTCGCCACGTTCTATGATTAAAAGTTTAGTGGGAAGTCGTCTGTACAGCTGCTTAAAAATGAGCGTACAGGAGAAACTTGTTCCGAAATTTACTATCCTGTCCTCTATTTCTAGGTTTGCTTTCCAAAGCAACATGCTTTCAGACTTTGGACGTGAAACAGGAGGAGTTATTTTCTGTTTACTTTTCTGCTAAAAATTGAAATTGCATGTTGGCTGTTAATTGTCTTCCGAGAACGATCTGCTGTTTCAGTGTTGAGAACAAAATGAGAGTCCAACTTCCATTAAGCTGGTCAGGCTCTTGGCCATTATTGTCTGTCTTGTTCTATTTTGGATTTTAAATGTTTTTGAAATGCATTAGTTGTAACACTTTTGGTGAAATTCACTGTCTTTTAGTATCATTTTTGCTGGAACAAAGACAACATGATTAAGCAGCATGGCATGGCAGATTGTGCTGGACAGTTAACTCTTGCATCACTATCATGTAATACTAGAACAGTGATTATTTTATTTATTTTTTTGATAATCCCAGCAGTTAAACAGTGACAGGACAATTACTGGCTTACATGTGGTTTTACACTTCATTTCATACTGGGGAAAAACAGCACAGGAAAAGGAATATTGTTGCACATTCATAATATAACAATGCTCCTGCTTTATCTGTGACAGCTGTACCAAAGCTGATGCTGCTTTGAGTGTCAAGATAGAAATATTGAGGTTCACTGGAAGCAAAGACTGTAATACAGTCTGAAATGGATCAGCCTGTTCTCCAGCCCATCTCCAAGGTAGAAGCTTGTGGTTTCCTGTGTTAGACATGCCAAAGGTCTGCTTGCTATGAGTGGGGTCTAGCAATTTTTGGGGTGCCTTTTGAAAGGGCTCTGTCCCAGTATCTCTGGCCAGAAATTCAGCTTGCGACTTGTGTAAGCCCAAGTCGTTGATGTCTTGTGGGCTCCACCTGAAAATTAAGTATTTTGAAGAGGACGTAGGAGTGTCCAAGTGAAAGAGGATGGTGTGGGTATCACTGGTACAAGTACAAAAATTGTGAAGATTAATAAGAAAGGCTTGCAATACGACTGCTAGCTAATACTTTAACCACTAATAGTGCCGTTGGATGGAGCTCATTTTTTCTGGTAGCATCTCTGCTGCAAGGGCTGCTGTAATGTTTGTGTTAGCAGCTTTCTGCCAAGCATGCAAGGCAGGGTCTGGTGGTTTATAGCTTTTTTTTCTTTGGTGGTAAATGATTATGTAGAAACCCTCTGTAGGTTCCCCCTGCCCTGACCTGCTGCTCACAGCTGCTGCTTGGACTGGACGGGCAGGTTGATGGGCAAAAATGTGTTGCTGTGATATATAATTACTTCTTCCAGCATGAGCCAACAGAGCTGCTTGCTGTGATGATTGTTACGTATGCTGCTATGTAAAACAGAATGCAAGTTTAATGTAGGGTTCGGGCTAGTATTTTAATGCTGTAATTAACAACCTCCAACAGTAAACAAGTTTTTTTTAAATCGGTTCCCATGAAGCTTATTCCTTTACGATGTAGGCAGACATACGTTTGCGGATGTGGAGTTTATGAATTCTGTATTACTTGGAGAAATGAACATCAAGAACAAACAAATACCTCTTTTTCAGACCCTTTTTCTCTTACTCTGGAATACCACAGGTACGGTGTCAGGCGGCTGCAGTCGGTATTTCATAGGGACATTTTGGCTAAGGGAAACGGTCGCATTTGAGGCGATGTGGCAGTTCCCATCTCTTGGAAGAACTGGATTCGTGCTTTTTAAATGCTCCCCCCAGAACGGTGATCTAGTTTCACAGGTACGTTGTGCCTCCGTTTGTGCTGCTCTTTTGACACAAAATGGGCATAAACCCACCTGAACCTGCTGCTTAGGCTGGTGTGGCTGGGTGGAGCGTGCTGGGGGGTCTGGTCTTCTCTGACCATCTCGTGAGACTGCTTGTGAAGAGACCACTGAAGCTGCAGGGAGTAGGAAGGGGGTTTGTATCTGTTCAAACCTACAAGGGCAAGCTTCATTTGTCTGTGTGCAAGGATTACATGCTTGTTTTGGCCTAGTGTTAAAGAATTTATTTTTGATGAATTCTGTGAGAAAAAGACTTTACATGGTGAAAATTAGTGTTTTGGGTACCTGGAAAGATGTTGATCAGCTTTGAGATATTTATGTGCTGGAAGCTTGCCAAGTGCAATGTGTTTAAAGCATCACACCAATAACAATACTGTATTGTCAAAGCTTGACTGTAACCCTAGGATGCTGAGACGCTGTTTCTTGTCTTCACAGTATGTGACAACACAAACTGCTGTATGAATAGTAGAAACCTAGTAGAGCAGGGGTGTTGGGACCTGGAGACTGGAGAAAAGTAACGAGAAGTGGGAATAACTGGAATATGCCGAACGAAGGATGCTTCAGAGAATGGAGACAGGAACAATGAATGATTGTTACTAATCTTACTGCCAGCCATCCTGTTGTAACATGTAACCACATACAGAAAATAGGAATTACTGTGAGCCTTTCTGGAGGGGAAGCAGCTAGCTAGAAAACTGGGGATGGAGCTAAAGCAGCTGGGAAATGTTTCAGGGTGAGAAGATGGGGAGCAGGGGTGGTTGTGGTCCTGGAGCATCAAACTGGGTATTCAGGGTAGTACCATAGAGATGGAAAAGGATCAGTGAGATAACTCAGTGGGAGAGCCTGGCTGAGCATGTTTTGTGCACATTTACTATCTCCTTTCAGGATTCTTTGAGTTTTATCTAAATAAAGGAGAGAGTCTGTATAAAAGATGGCTGACTTTGGGAATGCTTTTTCTGAATGTGTCCCTGCGTGGTAATACGCAGCTGTAAAGCCAAACTAGGAATGCAGAGGTAGAGGGAACAAACCAAACCCTTTTTGTAATGTTTGTGGACTTCAGCCTGAATAAATAACATTTGCAACCTGAGAGAATGAAACCAGAATGATAGAGATGTGTACACATGCAGGAGGGGATGATCTTACAGAAAAGCAAAGGGAAAAACCTCTTTTGAGCAGTTCATTGGAAGCTGAAAGGAGTTCAGGGGGGTATGGGCTCTTGCAGTGGGTCCCCTGGGATGCCATTAACTACTGTGTTTGGGTTTCTGCTCAGTCTAGCAAGTTTTATTTTATTTGTACCAAATATTTACAATTCTACCCAAGCTCAGCCATGCAAAAGACACATCCCAGATGTCAGTCTTTGTAGTGGCACAGTTCAGAAGAGTCACTGGGATCGTTTATTTATTTATTGCTGTTGTAACACGAAGGTTGCTATCTGATAAATAATTATTCCACCCTTGGAGAAGGCACATTGTAAATCTGTTAAGCTGCTCCTTTGTTTGTTAGGTTTGTGCATAATGAGTTTGGAATTTAAGATTAGTAGTATGCTGTGCAACTGCTCATTTCGTGACCTCATCCTCCTCCTCCTCGGCTCGCCTGCCCGTCCACCTGTCACATCCTGTTGGGCACCTACGGGTATATTCCTAAGGGGAACTTTGGTTTAGCGTTGCATCATCTCATTTTTATGTGTTCTGCTGCCTAGTGGAATTAAAGAAAGAAACCATAAGGTAGGTGTCTAGGTTCCTTACAGAATGCACGGGGGAAAGGTGGCTTCAAAGGCGGCTTGTGAAAATCGGCATGCGGCGTGGAGGATTGCCTGAGTCAGCCAGCGAAGGGTGTAAGAGGCTGGTGTTGGTGTTGAATGCTGTCCCTTGAAGATTTGGTTGTCTGGTCTAGGTGAGCTGTTGCTAAACCTTTCTTGGAGCGATGTGCCAAAGCCAGGTCTGCTCTTACAGAGATGAGGAAGAACAGGTACAACATCCCCCTACCCCAGCTTTATCCACTTAGGGGACAGAAGTTTTGAGTTCTAGTCCTGTCTGTGACTCAAAATGTGGGATTGAACATGTCCACCACCCTTTGGAGTGCCCAAACCAATAAACCATGGGCTTTTTGAGGTGTCTCTTTTGCAGAAGCTGGTCCGTTCTGGCTTGTATAGTATTCGTTGAACTGGTAGAGGCAGGAGTGGCTTGGTGTAACACAGGGGAGTGAGTATTCGCCTGGGATGGTTCTCACCCTGCTCCAGAAAATAGTTTTTTGTACAAAGTGGAACAGCTCTACCAAGAAGCAAGGAAGATATGGTCAGAAATTAGATTGTTTTCAGCTCCATCTGTTTCTAAGAGGCAGTTGTCCAAATCTCTGTAATTGGGGTCACAGCATGAAATAGGGGACCTGCTTGAAATAAGGTGGTGATATTTGGGGCACAGTTAGTTGGATGAAGGGAAAACGTCTTTAGGGTTATGTGAAGCAGAGGTTCCTGAATTGCTGCAGGAGGACAAGGAAGTTGAAGAGTGGTATGAACTCTCTGATGGAACTGATAGCCAAATGGCCTCTCCGAGTGGTATATATAGGTGAGGAAGCTGCCAGGTAAGGGTGGATGTTAACAGCGAACACAAGTATACATGAGTTCCTGAGAGCACTTAATTTTTTAGGAATGTGAAATAGTTTGTGGTACAGCAAGAGAAGCTTGAATCTGTAGAAGTGGGTAAGGTAGGAGATGGAATCGGATTATGTCTCTATCACAGACTTGTTTTGATTTGGCTTGTTGCACAATTTACAGTTTCAATCTAGTTGCAAAACTATTCTGCAAGTGATAATTTGGTTCCCAGCTAATACAGCTTTTGATACTTACTGTACAAAGCTGTGCTGTAGGAGTTGCTCGCCCTGAAGATGCCGTGGGCCAGCAAGGACTTTGTTTTTCAAGTGTGTCGAGTAACCTAGAAAAGCATGAAACAGATCTGCCTGTTATGAGGATCTTGGAGGTGCTGGAGCTGCCCCTGCAAAGAAAACAGGGCTGGCTGGAAGAGGCCTGGTGCTGCTGCTGCGTGTTTGCAGAGCTGTGGAGGGTCTTTCTTGCTGCCTTTTTGGCATTTCCCAAAGGGATAGGCCACCCTGCCTTTACAGCAGCCTCTTGCTTTCTGGGAGAGATCCCTCTGAGTAGGCAGTAATTACTGTCTTTGCAAAGGAGTCCTCGTTTGTGAAGGAGACTGTTAATTATCCCTGACTTAGCCTTTCTAATGAAGGTCCTTATAAGAGTTGTGCTGGGGTACCAACAACCTCCACTGCACAAAATTTCCATCCTCTGGGTCTGCAGCGTGCGCAGGGATCTCTTGCACCGATCCGGAGGGTGTGTGTGTTCTTGGGTCTCAGGTGGGATCTTCAGAGACTTGCTCTTTGAAACTGTTGACTGGCCTTTTGCCTTGCAGCACCACTTGAGACTATAAATAGACCTGCAGAGGAACAGGTCCAATGAACTCGTGTTCCTGAATCCGTTCTGCTGTGCCGAGTGTCGCGCTGCGTACCAGCTCGGTGGAAGGAGGCTGGTGAGAAAAGGCGGCTCTTGCAGTGAGCTGGAGCACCCCTGATGGTGGCTGCAGTCTGAGCTGGTAATCCCACCATTCTCATACCCAGAGCTTTGCCTGTTTTAGGTAGGCACAGAGACAGAGGCACAAGGAAGATGACAGGTTCTGCTATCCCAAAGGACTGTGAGAGCATCAATGCGCTATTGATCTGGTGCAACGTTCAGCAGATCACGGTGATGCTCTTGTCTGTGCCATCCTGGCTGGCTGATGTGGAACACCAGTGGTGCTGCAGGAAAAAACTTATTAATGATCTAAAGAAGAAATGCTTTAGTGATTTCTTACAGCTTCTCCTTGTTTAAGTACTGGATTTGCTCACTCACCTGTTTTCTCGTATCGTTTTTGAGATGTGCTGTGAGCTGCAGGATGGTACTGGTTTGTGTGGTTACCAGGCTCATCCCCTGCCATCTGATAACTCCTGCCCCGTTGCTATGAAACGTTTTAGTGAGATGCCATGGAAAAGGGATGAATATCCATCTGTAACCGCAGAGATGTTTTTCCATGGCTCATCTCTTGCTGATCTTTCTGATCAGTTTTCTAATTCTGCTGTTGGTGGATTTGAATGATTTCTGGTGTTGTCGTACAATTGTCTGATGTGTGTTTTCCATCCGTAATTTAATACCTTTGCATTGAGGTTTATTAAATAACACAGTGCAGAAAATTTCAGTATCTGTCCTTGCTGTGTCTTTTCAGTGGGTTTATTTTTTGTGGCAAGGACTTTCACAGCTCTTGAAATTCCAACTCTGTAATAACTATTTAATCTAAGACAGTTTTCCCTGTATGTAAGAGCTACAGAATCAGGCTGTGCTTTGGAGAAACGCTAAATTTGGCTGCTTGCAGAGTCATCCACAGAATATAGGTTGTTCCGTAGGTGCTGTTTGGCTTCTTGCAGTGCTATAGGCGATGCCAGGCTTTGGGGGCTGTGTGACAGAAATGCAGTTCCTTCTCTCTGCACGTAGCATGGGCAGAAATAAACGGGACAACTAGGAACTGTGTGCACTTTATTTGGTGGTACTTAGAGCTGCAGAGCACCCCGGCAGCAGAAAGACGGGTGCTCTAGAACTGCAAGATTGTGTTGATTGTGTTGCATTTCTGCTGGAACAAAAATATAATGGGCTCAGCATTTGCACTTTCCACTTGTGTATTGTTTTCTCTTTATTTTGTGTATTTAGAAATGCTATGCTCTGCAAACTGCTGGTTTAGTATTTTCTGTGGAATGAAAACCATCTGGATAATTTAACTGAATTTTATCAAAGTTTTTGGTAACAGGCTCTTGTCTGTTTCCTGGCATCTTGTTAGATGAGGATGAGAATTCAAGTTAAAATTCAGGGAGGTAACAATGTGCTGGTTTATGACCTGGAATGTTAGAGACAACTTGGGCTTGTTTGAAGTTGTAAAAGTAACTGAAATATTAAAATGATATACAGTTTCTCCCGAAAGCATTCTCCCTGAGCAAATGCATGCCATAAGCTGCCTTTTTTTTTTTTCCCCCACAATGTACTTTGAATCCTTGCCATAGTGGGAGCTGCAAGCTAAAGACAGCATCCAGCGTTCATGCCGAGGCTTCTTTGAAAGAGATCAGACTTAACCACCAGCTGAAGTTAAGCATATGTTTAAAGATTTCCCTTGATCAAACCTCCGTTCAGCAAAACACTTCCATGTATTCTTTATTTCAGAATCCTAAATAATTCGGTTGGTTTTGTACTCCTTGGTTTAAACTTGTTGCAGCCCTAGGGCTGTGACAAACACGGGAGTGCTCTGCCCCGATCCAGCAAACCTTAAGCAGGTGAACTGTGCTGCTCAAGACTGCTAAAGTTTCAGCTCATGGTTTGAATACGTTGCTGGACTGGGAGAAGAGTGTTCAGTATATGTCAGGCTGTTAAATCTGATGTACTCTTGAGCCTGACACTGTGATTTTTAATATATTCCACTTCTGTTGAAATGCTACTTAGAAAAGCAAAAATTCCCACTAGAAAAAGATAAGTGCGTAATCCTTTCAACATGAGATGCAGAGTTAACTGAATTTCGGTATAGTCTGTTTAACAGAGAAAGAGCACTATCAGTCAGGTTTTTTTTCTCCCTCCTGCCCACCCCCAGAAGACTTAACGGCCCGTTTAGTTTCTGATGTCCTGATGTCAGCGTTGGCTTATGGGTTGTTTTTTTTTGGTGGTGTTTTTTCTGTTTTGGGGTTGTGTTTTTGTTTTTAGTGAGGTGAAGGCATGTAATAAAGTTTTCAACATTGGAAAGTTTTAGGCATTTGAGGTGAATATTTAGATTTGCACGTGCTTAAATCTTGAAGAACAGTTCCTTGAGCTTGTGTGTGTGTGTGTGCCTACTGTGATAGCGAGTGCTTGTGTGGCTCCTCTGAAAAAGGAGCTGTATATGACTGCAGCTTTCTGAATGCAAACTAGGTTGTTCTCAAAGCCAACCACAGTGTTGTTAGTGTGATACTGGGTCTCATGTGGACAGGTTCTGAAAATCTGGAATAGGGTTATTTTGAAGAGTCTTAAGTTTTTCCTGGGGGCTGTATAGAATCACAGAGTCATTGAGGTGACACCTCTGGAGATCATCTTGTTCAGCTTCATTGCTTGTCACGTTGAGTGTGTTGCTCGGAGCCATGTCTCCAAAGACAGAGACTCCACAACTTCTCTGGGTAACCTGTTCCAGTATTGATGACCCTCAAAGTAAAAAAGTGTGGGTTTTTTGGGTTTTTTTTTGAGTTATACATGACTGGTGCATAAACTGGTTTTTGATTTACGTATCACAGCATGCCCAAGATGAAGTATGCAGGAGGCTGCACACCTCCTCCCCAAGTTGCGCTCCTTCAGCTTTGCTTTTTTAAGTAGGACAAGGGGAGTTATTGCTTAGCTAAACTGTTGCAATTTGTCTTAAAAGCCGTTGATTTTATGGGCATAGTTAAAGACCTGGTGGGCAAAACTGCGTCCTTTTCAGTCTTGGCTCAAAAGCTGCCAGGTTTTCTTTCTTGATTAAATCTTGGTTGACCCAAACTAGTTTTGCTCTGTCATTCCCCTTTGCAGACGGATGCAAAGCACCCTACAACATAATGTTACATTTAATAAGCACTTCAGCTTCAGTGCAGAGGTTGTGTCCAGTGCTGCAAAACTGTACCTTGGTGTTGTTTGTGCAAAGCATTTGACAGATGCTCATTGCTTGTGATGTTATCTGGACTGTTTAATGTGTACAGTAATTCCACGAGGCTGTTGACTAAAATATTCCAGTTCTTTGATGCACCAGCACTGACTTGTCTGCTATGAATTCATACACTAAAGTCAAAATAACTTCTAAAATAGTAAACATGAACTTTGGCCATTTCATGTTCTGGGATGATTCTAGAATCGGTTCCTCGGTGTGCTGCGCACAGAGTGCATTTTTGTAACCTGCAACTGTGTCAGTGTTCATCGAGACAGTGTACAATACACTTCTACCAAGCTATATTAAATAAATACCCCATGAAACTGAGTATCTGAGCTGCAGTCGGGACTGATCTTGCCTTGGCTGTCCCGTGTTATGCAGTTTTCTAGGACTACAGTTTTCTGCAGGTTGCTTTTGGCAGCTTCAAGGACCAACAAACCAGAGATCTTACAGAATACGTTCTTTAGCATAAAAAAGGTTTACTGGAATTACTGGAAAAGTTTACTTCAGAGATGCCTTCCAGGGTAAAATTAAGTGCAGTGGTTAAAAGCAAATCTTTAATGACGCTGTCAGTAGCAAGTGAGAGTCCAGTGCTATGCCATGGCATAGCAGTCTTGCTTGATGCACTTGGTACCAGACAGAGAAATGAACATGTGCTGACTGTACAGTCTCCAGGTTGTGTTTTCTGAGGCTGCATTAATTTCTCTGTGCCAAGCTCTTACATGTTTGGGTAACTGGAGTTGACTGGCAGTAGCAAAACATCAAGTGTAGAAAATAAACAGTGTTTACTGCTCCAGACTTTGTTCCTTTTGCATTTCCAATAACTACTGAGAAATAAGTAGAAAGTTAAGGGTGCTTTCCCAGAGTGGCATTTTTTGGGGAAGAGACTTGATTACTTATTGCTGTTTAGAAGCTCCAAGCAAACCTGAGAACCAGTAGTGTCCATGGTCCTTCGTACTTTTATAGATGAGGATGATGTCTGAGTTTCTGGAGTCTTTTGGGCTTTTTCTCACGCAAATAAGTGACTTTGGATGGTAAACAGTGTGCAGCAATATCTGAACTCCCAGGGTGCTGTAAGGCTTAGCTCTTAGGTGCCTTGGTGACAAAATTAATACCATGTGAATGTTAGATGTTGGCAGGTTTTGACTGTAGTTTTTGCCTCTACCTGTACCTGCAGTGAGAGCTCTTTTTACCCCATCGCTTCTGTTTGTCTCGCTTTATTTATTCTAAGGCTCAGTGGTGGGTACAAGGGAGATGAGGAGAAGGTGCTGGGGGGAGAGGTCTGGACATCTGCTTATAAGGCCATCTCGAAATGCCACTTGAGTATGTCACTGCAAATGCAAGATTTGGGAGTGGGAGGAGTCCTGTCTGTCATCTGGGTAAAAGTTGGATCCTGGGAGGTCTCGCTGTGTGAGCTGCTGCTTGAATAAAGCTGTTGGGGCAGTTTAACTCTGCAATGCTTAACTTCAATTAAGTTGTCAAGTTTAGCATTGCTTGAGGCATTAATAGAGTTTTACTCTCACTTAAAAATCTGGTTTAGTAATTAACCTCCATTTTATTCTGGAGTTCAGAAGGTGCTCATTTAGTGCAGCAAATCTAATGTCATGTGAATTAAAACATGAAAGATATTCAGTAATGAGAAACTGAAACAGGGTAGTGCAGAAATTAGATTATATGCAGTTTACAGGGAGCTGTGCTAGATGCTGAGTTCTTAATGAAAAGCATTTTGAAGGCACTGCCTTACCTCTGCATTTGCATGGTTAAGGAATGTTCTGAATTAAATGGGGAATTAGTAATGGAGTTGGGATTTCTGTTGTTGCACACTGTTTTTTTATTGCATTTAGGTTTATTGTACAGCTTTTCCTGAATTCTGGACATTGGATGACTGTGACAGTACAACTGCCAGAAGGTGTGAGGCACTCACAGAGGCTGGGAGAAAAGTGTATAAAGATGGAGGGACCCCTGGTCCAACTGGGTGATACAGACTAATAGTTGAGATCCCCTTCTCTGGTGTAACTGAAGACGAAACCCAAACTCCAGCATATTCTGTTGAGTTTATTGTTGGAGAGAGGCACAGAACGATGGTGCATGGAAGAATTACACCTGCAGGCAGCAGAATTGCTTCACAAAAATTAGCCCGGCCTTCGTGATTTTTCTGGTAGTGTTCTTCATACTGCTGTGCCCATGTCTTACATCCTACCACAGCCATTACTGTCCCAAAGAAAAGTGGTCCCCAGATTTTCTGGCAAGAGCACTGTTTACTCCCAACATTGGAGCATAGCTGTGTGCTGCTGCTCCCCTCCACAAGAGCAGAGCTGCTATGCAAGGCAAAACAGGTTTGATTTTCCCCAGAAATTGTCAGGCTTGTTGCCTGTACGTGTGGGGTATGTGCCAACTGGTAAGTCTCGTGCTTTTCAGGACTGGACTGCTAGTATCACACCAATTCATATGGGCTGACTTGCCTTTGGATATAAGGTACAGGCCTTCAAACAGCCTGGAAAACTGCACCAGCTTCTGCTGCCCAGAGGTTTTGAGTGACTGCAGGGATAAGGGGCAGCTTTCCCCTTTTTTACTGAACATCGCATGCACAAAATGTTTGTGCGTCTTTTTGTTGGTCTGGGTATCGGAAACTACATAAGAGCACCGATTCAGAACGTGAACGCCAAGGCGTTTGCAGAGCAATGCTGTCTGTCCTGCTTTCACCCTGTGACGTGCATGCTTACACTGAAGCGCACTTCTACCAATTCTGTGGTGTTGTCTGCTCCAGTAGATTTCAGAGGCGAAGATGCAGGAGGCTCAATGTTCACCCAGCCATCTCTTCTATAGCTTAGCTATGTGGAATCAGAGGCTTTGTCTTCTCTATCATTTGAGTGATTTAAGGGTAAAAATAGCCTCTTATCAGTTACTTAACTATTTCCAAGGCAGTAATGTGGGGTAAAAGTTCACCCTATGGATGCTGACAGGACTATGCACTACGCGGGTGTGGTTTTGTGCTGCATCTGATCTCCTCTGGCTTGCAGGCTGCTGCTGGAGGGTATGGTCGTGCCCATCTGTGCCTTGAGTCGTAGTCTTGCACCCCGTGAAGGAACTGGCTGCTAAGTGCCTGCAGGGAGAGTTGGTTTATCTCTCTGATTCAATGGGAAAGGACCACATGTGCTCAAAAAAGTTTTCCATCTGCTTGAAGCACTGACTTGTGCTATGGCCACACAGTTACAAGACACAACCCAACAGGGAAGGGTTGGGAACCAGGACTGTGGGAAGGCAGGACTCCTCCTTACATAGCAGTTATGTTGAGTTAGATGGAACATAAAATCTTACTGCTGACCTTAGAAAAACATGGTAAAAGTGATGTGTGAGTTGTGCAGCGGCTGGCGTGTGGTTGGTTTTCTGTATGTGACTGAATTTTGCTGTCTTAAAAACAGCATTCCAGTAGAAAGGTTGACAAGTACCATGCTTACATTCAGTGACATCTTTACCAGTGACTCCAGTTTGATGACTAAAGACTGATTCTTAACATACCGAATCTCTTAAGTGAATGAGCAGTAATGCCAGTGGTCTGGTAACCTGCCAGGACTCTTTTTTGTGAGCTTTGTGCTTACTCCATAGGAACCACGCCCCAAGTATACTGGTTCACTGAGCTAATCATCTTATGGCTCAAGCACAGTTAAGTTAATTCTGTGTAATAATTGACTGATGTCAGCTATACTGCAGTAGTTATCTGTGTGCAAAGTCCTGGTTCGTAGCAAATATGATGTAATGCAGGTTAACGCTAACCTCTTTGACCATAGACTAAGCTAATCTTAGTACACGTTGTCTACGGTCTAACAGCACACGTGGCTGCTCTCACTGCTCAGCTGCTGAATGGTAACGTGTTAAGCCAAAGTATTTTGATCGGATGCTTGAGTCGTCCTGCCACCATTGAGACCTGGAATTACTTGCATCGACTGCAGTTGTGACATCCAAGTCGTTCTGTGTTAATCTGTTTTCCATGGGAGACAGAAAATGTGGATGATGGATGAAACAGGATTAAATTCTTGCAGTGTGCAGCCACTGCTGGTGACTGTGGACTAGTTTGACGGGGTTCACATCTGTGTTAACTTTCAGAAGACAACATGAAGCTATTAAGCAGTTACTACCCACTCCAGGATCTGCACATCAATTAGGAGAGGCTGCTTACTCATACTCCTCAAAAGTTATGCCAAAATAGCTATTACATTATGTCACAGCCCATATTTTCATCCTGAACAATTAAGCAGAATATAAACCTTGTTTCTCCTCAGCAGCATTGTATGTAGACCTAGGACTTTGATACAAGGTACTTTGGAGCTGTACTGGTTCAAGAGGGCTCCTCTGTAGTTGGCACACGTCAGGGAAATTGTTATGAAACGTGACGTTATTTTTCCAGCAGTGTATCTGAGGAGCTCCAACAACAAAGTCGTCTGTAAACAGCTTTTGTTCTGCATGTTATGACTTACTCTACTACAACACTTAGGATCCCTGCTCAGGACCCAGCATCCCGTGCTGCTGGTAGGTGCTATGTGAGCATGAAGGAAGGTGGTGGGATGCTCCACAGCAGATCTGCAATCTGAGAATAAGACATGAGAAGCAGATGGCTGCAGAGGGAAACAATGAGGCAGAGCTGTCAGCATGATGGGAAGGAGGCCTAGCGCACCCACTGCCTCGCTGCTGTCAAAACCCTGGTCGGCGTCCTGCCCAGGGAGGAGCTCTTGAGACAGGCTTGATGGAGGATGGCAGGGCAGGTACGCTTGGAGGTACCTCTGAGGACCTTCCTTTGTAAATGGGAGAAAGCACTGAGTAGGTGTGTTGACGAAACGTGGCATTGCTGGTGACCAACTTGCAGCATTTCTAATCAAGCTTCAGGAGCTTGTGGTTCCGCATCCCAGCCCTGTCTCCTTAGGTAGTCGGTGGCGGTTTGCTATGGCCCAGAGATTTGTGGTAGCAGAGCCTCGGACAGGTGTAGGGTCGGTTAAGTTGTGACATGCCAAGGAAGTAGCATTTGTGGAGAAGGGACAAAACCTGTTGTAACCAAAACAGGACAATATTGGCTTTACTGATACTTCTGGTCTTAGACAGGAACCTGAAGGTCTATCTCCTGATTTTCCAGACTATCCTTGTAGAAGAGCTGCCTGCTAGTGCTATACAGGAGCTTCTTTTTGTAAAGAAAAGGCTCAAATGTAATCACATGAATGATTTGTACCGTGCAATACACAACTTGAACGAGGATTCTGCAGAGAAAAAAAAAAGTACCGTCACACTGATGGGAAGGCTAAGGTCTGTTCTGTAATTCTTGATCCTAATTCGTGATTTTCTGTTTTGCCCAATACCTTGTAATGCAGGGAAAATGATAATTCAGAAAAGATGGTGTAGAATAAAAATAGAAGCACTTCCTCCAACTCCTCCATATGTTAATGGCTGGATTTTCAGGCAAGAGATTCCAGTAAGGTGTGCCAGCAGTCTCAATACCTGCTCGTGATGTGGCCCTCTTTCCTTGAAAAACTATTTGGGTTAGAGACAAGGGTGAAGTCATTGGGAGCGTTTGGTATCTTTGTGGATTGGATCCAGTTGTGTGTGATTTTATTAGAAGAAGTGAAGTATCATAATTCCTGAGGTACTAGCAAGCTTCTTGCTTTAGGAGTCCCGTCTTACTTCCATTGATTTCTTCACTATTGGAAAATTCATAGCGAGTTAATGAATTTGTTGCGTTGGAGGCCATCTGGAAATAGCTAAATTGTACATTGTATCTGCTAAAAACTTTTCAAAGACCCTTTCTCTGGGGAAAGGGAGGATAGAGGCCTGGAAAAATTTAACAGGAAAAATAGAGAGATTAGGGTTCAAAAAATAGGAAATTATGGTAATGTTTTCATTCAGAGAAAAACACACAGAGGATTTTGATTATGATTGAATGCCAGTGCTGAAACATGAAAGTGGTACTTGCCCAATGGCTGTTCCCTTGGTTTAATCTGTTCCCTGCCAGCTAATCTATGTAACTTCAAGATGCAGATGACCTTTCCATCATCTGACAAGATAACTACCTCTGTTAAAGGCAAATACATAAAATGCAATACTATAGGTTTGCACCTGGAACTTGAGTACCAATCAGCTGAGCTCTGGCAGGTTGGATGTCTAGTTCCTTCTTTCTCTGGTTATTTCAAAACCAGGAACAACTCATCAAAGCCTGGGCTAATGAATCATTGCGAATGCTTGATGTGTTGGCAGCTACATGCCACCCAGCTTCACACTCCGTTCTGCTGCCATAATTTTAAGAAACTATTGGAACAGTGCCCTCCTCCCCCAAAAAAAGTATATCCAAAGATCTGGGACCTCATATATGCAGGCCTCCCCCGGTTTATTTGTACCAAGCTGTTTGGGTAGACCTTGATATTAGTTCTAGCTGCAGAGCAGGTTTTTGTCAAGAAATCAAAAGCTTGGATATCATTTACTCCTGAGCAGATAAATGAGCTGGTTAATCCAGAATTGATGAAAAAAAGCTCATCTGAGTTAGAACTCAGTCAGAGAAATCAAAATCTCTGAATCAATAAGAGCGAGCTATATGGTGCCTTGCTTTAAATGGAGTGTAGTCATTATCCTGTCAGTCACGTTTATTATTTTGATTTACTGCTGATTTAGAGGTGTCTCATGCCAAGCCGTGTTCATCTTTGCATGTACAGGAGACTTGTTTATTCTCCTAATGCATTAGTTCAGTTAGATTAACTGAAATCTCTGCTTCCATCAGCTATTTGTCATATTTTATTTGACTCGCAAAGTCTACGCCGTGATGTACTTCAGTGTACGTGTTAAAACAACTTAGTCCAATGCTTCTAAAAGGCTGCCTGTCTTTGGGGGAGCAGATGCCTTCAGAGGGTGATCGCCTCCCCTCGGTTTGGCTGAGGGGTCTGTGGGTCATATTTGTACTTTCAGCGGAGAAGCAGCAGGGAGTTATGAAGGTGAGTGGTCCTCTCCTAACCGGGTAGTTGATGGACCTTTGGTTTCTCACCCCCCACCCCTGCAACACCTCGACCCTTTGCTATCTGAAACACCATAAGTCATGTTGCAGGGGAGCCTGGCTGGAGGAAGAGTTTCCATTTTACAGAGGAGTGAAGTCAGGGACAGTGTTTTAAGCTCTAGGTTGTGAATCAGGCCTTTCCTTCAAGTTCAGAGGAACAGTCCCCTTCTCCAAGAATTTAAAAGCTTTTCCATTATTTGAAAAGTTGCCTGGTCACCTGTGCTCGTGCTCCTGCCTTTTCTTTTTCTCCATTTCTGCAGTGTCAGGAAGAAAAAAATAAATCTGTAATTCAAGTAATATTCTAAATATAGAAGTGCTAGTTTACAAATGAGCCATCTTTCTGATGGCTTCAAAATGGGTTTTGTAATAAAAGGAAATGTGTTTGACACTGCCAGAATTTACAGTCCCACCAGAGGCTTGTGAAATAACTGCTATAGCAAACATCCTGGGCTGTAATGGAGCTTGTTGACGTACGGGTTACTGAAGGGTATTTCTGGCTGTTGCCATGAGGATGGGTTAGCAGGAAAACTACTTTTCTTTGCGACTACTGTAGGGTCCTGTCTGTACCATCAGCTTTTAAAAAGAGCTTTTTGATAAAAGGTGATAAAAGAGCGGGGCTGTCTTTCAAAATGGGTACCAGAATCTGGCCCCTGGGAGCCAGGAGGAAGGGGCTATGAGTAAGTCTGGTGTGAGTGGTACAGGCTAATACTGCTTTTGGCTGTTTAACTGACTAGAAAACTGTTTTGCTGGAGTCCTTGCAACTTGCAGGCTTTTTTTTTTTTTTTTTTTAATTTTAATGGAGATTTCAGCTATGGAATAAGACCGTTCACCTCTAAATCCATTTGACAGCACTTTATTTGTAGCAATTATTTATAGGTATATTCAGGAGTTCAGTTCTGTTTGATACATAGAGGCATAACCATAAAGAAGTTACATCAGAAAGAGTGTACTTTGCCATGATTTCTGCTTGGTCTAACTTAGGAGGCACTGAAGATGTGTCAGGGAGAGAGACTGAGCTTCTGCCCAGCTTCTCGTAGTGTCCAAAAATAAAATTCTGTGGGAGGACTTAAAGAAACTAGCTGATGCTAGAAAGAAAAAAAAGTCTGTAACTTTTCCACTACCAAAAGTTAGTTTTCAGATTGAAATAAGACAGTTAAAAGAAATATTGAAGTTTGGTCAGTAAAAATGTCTATTAGAATGGGAAACTGGGGCTCTGGTGCTTCGTTCTGTCTTCAGACCAAGTTTCCCATCTCATTCTCTGCCACACACAAGGCTCGCACCATATTATTTCCATCTGCAGGCCTCAAGAGTTTTACTGCTTGTCTGAGAGTCTTACGTTGCCCATGTGAGAGGGTCAGAAAATGGACCTCCATGGTACACTGAACATGAAGGATTTGCTTAAATGTTGCTCTGAATGTCCCCACACTAAGTGACAGTGGTTCAGCCAGCAAAAACCCAGTTTTAAAGTCATGGTTTTCATCCACGTTGAGGCCTGTGACTCCATGTAAGCTGTTTCTGTGGGAGATGAGGCTTTGCTCTGCCTTTTGCTGTGTGTTGAACTTGCAGGCTCCCGATGCCCACACACCACTGGCTGTTGTTTATGAGCCCTGCGCTGGGGACCACCGCTCCAGGCTCTGCTCCTTCTTGACACGCTATGAAAATACCTCCATGAGCTCTCAGAGATGTTTCAGGTTACATAAAACAGAATTTAAAATAGTTTCTTTTTCACAACATTTGGAGCACGTGTTTGTGAACACAAATTTTCAGCGCAGTGCCAGCAGAGTTAGTTTAACAGATGCAGAACTCCGTTACTAAGAATAGTTTCTGCAGTTATCTCCCCACACAAATTCTCTCCTTGGGCATTTGCAATGTGCTTATCAATCAACATTGCAGAAGATCATAGGCATGTTCAGTTTTTTTGGCAGAAAATAGTCTGCATGCTTTCAGAAGCTATCAGAAGCATGCTCTTCTGAAGCCACACTGGGTTTCGACTGATGAATCAGAATTCTGCATGGAAGGATTTGAATACAAACAGAATAAGGAAATTTAGCACTATCTTTTTTTAATCTTTTTTTTTTTTTTTTTTTCTCCTGTTCTTATGTTCCCTTGGTAAACAGCAACACTTGCTGGCAAGAATGGGAATAACAGATCAATCTGCTTATTTTCAGGTATTGGATTCATGTTTGTTAGTCATCCAGCTCTTTTGCAGCTGTTACCAGGTGTAGAATTTACCCGGTGGGAGAAAGATACAATGTCTTAGCACAAGATGCAGACTCCTTCCTAATGGCATTAAGGCCATAAGAGCACCTGAAGCTTATCTGTTTGAATGAAAGCAGAGTTTTCCCACTAGAAGAAACCAAGTGCTCTCCCGAGTTAGGCAAACAGAATTTGGTCCCCAGTTAGCACACAAAATTGTATTTAAACAAGAAAAAAAGAGTTAATTGAAGGTTGCTTGTTACTCCTTTGCTAAGCAGCAGAACTTGTATAGGGTGTGAAACCGTGGTTATTAACCATAGTTAATGGGGATTCTCATTCATTACCATACACTGTTAAGAGTAACTGTTGGTTGCTCTCTGTTCAAGCAATGCTTCTGTTACCAGTGATGTCAGGAGATTTGATTCATTTAAAAAAAAAAACACAAAAAACACAAAGACCTGAGCTTGGCATATTAGTAGTCATTGAAGGTGAGCATAAAAGAAATAGATAGGAACAACATACTGAAAAGAAACACAGTTTTTAAGGTAGCTGAGTGCTTATTTCCTTTTGTTATTGAACAGAAGTTGAGTGCCCACATACAATAAAAATATGTCCTGGAGAAAAGAAAGAGTGAAAACTAGCAAAAAGACTTTGGGTCTGCTAAAGTAAAGCCAGAAAGGGGAAAAAATGGGTGAAGAATAAAAAAGTAAAAAATAACTGATTTAATTGGAGGTTAGGGGAGGTAACCTTGATTTGTCCTGATGTCCTCCCTGGGTCCCATCACATCTGACAGGTGGCAATGGAATGTGGAGGCTCTGCAGCACATGTGAATGCTGCAGAATTACTTGTCTTCTGTCTGCTTTGATGTCCAGTAACTTATCAATGGATATCATTTTAAATAAATGTTGGCGTTGTGGTTTTGTGCCTTTGTATTTTTGTGGATGTGTTAGGTTACATTGTTAGATTGCATTGTTTCTTCTGCATGGGACATCACAATCCTAAATCTTTGGATTATTAAAAAAACAGTGAGCATTTCTGTAAAAGGATATGAAATAATGTGTATTGCTTTGCTGAGGAGAACGAACCCTTTGTGTGTGGCGTAATTCTCCTGTAAACATCACTGCTGTTGCATTGGTGTGGTGGGATTGGCAGAGCTGGATGTGCTTGGATAACTCTGAGGCAAGGGAGCATCTGCTAGAGTGACTGCAGCTCCCCAAGCTTTGGGAATAGCAGGGAATAAGCTTCTCTACTAACTGGCTCTTGTAATTTCTTTTAATGTACTTGATAATAGCTGTTGTGAGGGATGGTGGCATTGATGGTGTGGTCTGTAGTGGCAGTTCTTGCCTTCATAATCCAGGGTTTGGTTTGGGCATCACCAGCTGTGGTAGGTCCAACCTCCCTGGGTGTTGTCCCCTCCTACCCCAGTGGTTTTACTGAGATCTGGATTTTTCAGCAGTTTAAAACTTTTTCCAAAGGTGGCATTTCTCTTACTCAACTCTTACAAGCTGTAACAACATTTGTGGTGCAAACATTTCTTAAACAAGAGAGGAAAATCTGTGCTGGAGTATATGCAAGGTTCCCTAAACTTGGAGCTACCACTCCAAGTGCTACCACTTCAAGTCTGGTTCTTTAAGTGTTGCAGCCCCTTTCCTCACCTAATGCCTGCCAACGTGCAAATCCACCTGTCAAGCCTGGCTTCCACTCCTGAAGCCATTTTAAAAAACAGTGGTGGGAGAAGAAAATGTAGCCAGGCCAAGGAGCTTGGAGTCTGCTGTTGCATACTTTGCTTGTCTGAACCTGGGAGCAGAACTGATCCCTGAAGTTCTGTAGGACTTCCCCCTCGAAGCAGGGAGTAGGAATATTGGGAGGCAAAGGAAGGCTTGGGGTTTTCCATATTCTTCTGCTTAAATTAAAACAATGATTCAGACAGCCAAGGGAGACCGTTTATCTGTTCAGTGATGATATAGGCGTTGCCTCTTGTGCCAAATACCTTTGAGGATGGGAAGAGACAACATGGTCCTCGAAACCTGAGAAGAATTTTGGTGTTAAAAATAAATAAACTTTTTGTAGATTTTGAGTCTGCTGAGCTTCTGCCGCCGTTTACACCTAGTAGAAGAGAGCAGGGGTAATAAGAGTTCAGGAACAAAGCCTTTAATCAATGAGTATGTTATTGTTTAGGATGCCTTTTATTTCTGACTGGTCTGGGTAACTTGATGTATTCTGTCTCCTGGAGAAGGCTAATGTGCGTGGTTTTGTTCTTCCAGCGGCTGCGGTAGCCCGTAACGATAGTGCTGTGTGCTGTAGGTCTGAGATAAGTGTTGGAAATCTGAATGTTTATGTCTGAAACATGATACAAATGTAATAACTTCTGAAGATCAGCTATAGATTAGCAAATACTTGGTGAGTCATACCTTCCCCTTGCTGCTTTTTTTTCTTTAGCGTGTCATAAACATTTAGAAAAGCTCATTCACCCCAGGTAGGCGTGAAATCAATCTTTGATGCATAGGGTTGTGACTCAAGGAGTGGAAACAAAAAGGCCACTTGGTGTAATGTCTGCTGCTGTGCTCTTGCCAAATGCCTTGAGCAGAGGGGGAGATCTCTGCTGTAGTTTGTTTGGAAGATGCTTTGAAGATTATGGATCTCTTCTATATAGCATATACCAATTAAATGTGATTAGGAATGTTGTAGGTAATAGCTCTGCTATGAGGATGAAAAGAAGATGAGAAAGATGAATAGCACAGGATATGAAGGTATTGGCTGGATACGTGAGGGAAGACAATGGGGTATTGGGAGTCTTGTTCCAAGGGGAATGAGGCAGCAGGGACACGTAAGACAGTCCTGCCTGGTGGGAGCTTTGTCGGGAGGGTTTCTAGGGCAGGCGTCAGGAACTGGCTGGGAGCTGATACCACGGTGAGTTGCTGCTCAATCTTCTTGCTCTGTCTGCAGTCCCTCTCTTTGTTGTGTATGTGCCTTTGGCCCTTCTTATAGAGTAAGTGGGACTACATCCCTAGAAGACCCTTTGGTCTTTTATGCAGTGCAGAGGGGAACTAGGAGCCTTCAGGCTCTGTCTCTTGTCCATTCTTTCTTGCTTGAAATTAAGTGTGTCAGATGTATCCTTAGCTGTGGGGACTTGCCTTATGCTTTCACATCCATCTTCTATCCCCCAGAACGCAGCAGTTCCACCAGGCTCCCCATCCCTTGCTTCCCATACTTGCTTTTCTATGCTGGAGGGGTTTCTCTCTTGTTAGTGAAGTTAACTGGCTGCCATAGTATCGTATGTGTCCTCCACCTTCTCCCCTTCCCACCGTGGAAGTCACTGCTGTAGATTTGTCTTGTGTTACAGCACATCTGCTTCTCCTCCCCGAAGCTTTTGCTGTGTACTTATCCACCTTGTCCAACAGAGCACTGTTTCATGATCATCAGCCTCGTCAGCCTTTTAAAACGGTCTTATTAATGAACTTGAGAGAATGGCAGTGAGTTGGTGTCGTGTTTTCAGGGCTGTCTCAGTGGCACACAGGGACGTTTGCAGTGTTCCCAGTGGGTGACACCCACTCCGGTGCTTGCCATCGCGGGGACAGATTATAGCCAGCCTCTTGCATCCTGGCAGCGTGGGGCTGATGGAGCAGTTTTCAGGGCGCTCTTGCGTGCTGTGTGTGTTTGAGCAGTGTTGATGTTCCTGTAATTTGCACTGAGTGGACAAACAGGCTGCTTATTGCTCCTGTGATTGCCCAGGAAATGTTCTGTCAACTCCACCCGTTTTTCCTGATGTGTAGCACTTCCCTCTGATCCAGCGTGGAGCTAAGCTGGAGAGAGGAACACAGAATGGGGTGAGTCATCACGCAGCGCTTTTACAGCAGGTCTCTTGCTGAATCTGCTTACCTTGCTTTCTTTTCTCTTGTGGGTCGTCTTCTGCCCCATCTCTTCAGTTTCTTTGGCTCTTCAGTTTCTTTGGGTTGTTCTTTCATGAAATGCTTTTAATAGAAACAGCCTTGTTAGCTCATTTTTTTCCATCTGTCTCTGTCTCCCATCCTCTCCCTCGAGATCTTCAGCTTCCCAGTGCAGGGGGTAAATTGACAGGTAAAGATGATCTTGAAACGCTTTTTGCTGCAACAGTTCAGCAGCATTACATAAGATCAACTTCGCTCATAGAAAATGAAGGGGAAGGTTCAGCAGAGCAGCACCTGGGGAGGAAGGAGAGGGAGGACTACCAGCTACAACGCTATTTCAAGTAAAAGCTTCTGTCTGTTGGCCTTGTTTTATCAGAATGAGTTGACCATTAACTTTAGTATGGAAGAAGTATTCTTTCTTCCTGAGTATTTGTCCTTCCTTCAAATGGAAGAAGTGATCCATGACAGGAGTTGGTTGTTTTTTTTACTATCATTATTAAAAAAAGACAAACAAACCCCTTTGGCTGACATCTGTTGTAAGGACTGCTGCTGTCCCCTGGCACACTTTTCTCTCCCCCCATGTTACTTAGGTTGTTCATCTTCTATAATAAGTTCTCTGGGACATGAGTGGTCATGTTTGCTATTTGTGTAGTGCTGTTTGTACAAGATGCTGATTGATGTTGACCACTCCTGTGTGCTGTGGCAGTGCAAACAAATAATTAAGTAGCTTGTATGTGGCAGGTAGAGACTTGGTGTATGTGAGTGAACGTGCCCAAAACCTGTGATGTGCTAATATATGAAGGGGAGGAGGAGATGTATAAAAAGCTTCAGTTTTGTAACTTTGATAAATAAGCTGTTTTCAGGTAGGAGGACAGAGCAATCTCACCCACAGTGGGTAAAATGCCCAATATGCTCAAGGGAATGTAGCAAAGTAGGAGTCTCTGGGTAGGGTTACTGTCGGAATTGCAGAAGCAAGTCATTCAGAGCTGGTTTGTTTAATACTTTCAAATGTAATTACAACTTTTAATGCAGATGGGCAAAACCTTTATCCACTTAAACAATTTTGTTCAAATGTGTATAGCAGAGTAAATGAATGCTTTTCATCCTCATCATTTTTTTACCTAGTCTGAAAGAAGCAAACTGTAATGAGAGGTCTCCAGTAAGTCCGTTTTGACTTAGGCCACTCTTCAACTCCTCCATCACTGGGAGAAATGTTGTATGGTGTCTTTTTACCATGTAAATATTTAAGGAGAACATAACTTCTCGGTGGCAACTGTCTAATTAAAAGTATTAGGAGCTGTGTTTATTTATAACATGCATGAATAATTATTACTCAAAGTCTGAGTATTATTTTCTTGGGAAGTCCCTCATTAGAAACTCTGCATCATCAAGGGTGAACTGTGCTGTTACTAAACTAGTTTCGGTTCGCATCTGGGCAGAGACGTAAGGAAAAACTGCAGAGGCAAATACAACACGCTGTGAATAAGAAAGCAGATCTTCCAGCATCCCAGATACTTCTCATAATGATTTTTCTTTGTTGTTTGGAACTTAAGCACAGCCAGTGAACCGTTAAGTATATGGAGTGTTGTTTGGGTGGTGCTGGGAGGGGGAGGCAGAGGGGTTGGGGGGTGTGTGTGCTTCCCCCCATCACCTTAAAGCTGGTGCTGCTGGAGATCTCTAAGCCTGCTGTGTACCTTCTCCCAGACTTCACACCCTCAGTGCAGCTCTGCTTGGGTTATACATCTGAGTATTCGGCTTCTCTTCATTTTCTTTAGAACAGGGGCCATTGTTTGAGCCTGGACAGCAGTGGCTGTGTTTTCTAATTCAGAAAGTGCCTTCTAGAAGAGGCCTTTATCATCATTCCTGCCTTGCCGGTGTGGAAATAGAAACAGAAAAGGGAGCAACTTCCCCTCAGGTGATGTAGATGAGCAGCAGTTAGGAACCAGAGCCCTTGTCCTTGCCGAGTCCTGTAGTTATTTCATCTGATGTTAGTGTCACCAGGCAAAGCTCTCCTGTGAGCTTCTGAAAATAAGTTTATTACAAAATATTGCAGAACATAAACAACCCTTCCCTCTGTGCTCTGTAGGGTTGGAGAGACGTGGCAGACAATAGTAACACGTACAACAGGCTACTTCTCATCCTTCAGGTTACTAGGAAAGGAAGTTCCTGTACTGTCTGCTCATGGCCGGGTCCGGGAAGTGCTCTCCTGCGTGGTCCCATGCACTGAGGGTGAACCCTGACCAGCTCGCTTCTTGAAGCTGTCATCTAGTTCTTGTTACACAATGCTTGTAGCTTTGACCTTTTCTTATGCAGAACAAAACCAAAAGCCTCTGGGGTTTCTTGTTCTTATTTTCTCAATTCTTCAATAATCTTTTTTTTTTAAAATTCTCTTTTTTGAGAGCTGATGCTGTTCTTCTTGGGTCCATAAATATGCATCTCTTGCCCCACCTTTCTCTACATACACCCAGATAAGCGTTCCTCCATCCTTACTAGGTTGATACTCAGTCTTACCTTCCATACTTTTCCTGGCCTTGTCTTTCCTTGTCACTTACTTTACCTGGCCTGTATATCTATCTTCTACCTTCATGCTGTGGTCTCCACTTGTGCCATATCCCTCGGGGCTGTTCCTTGCACACTGACTGTTGTCCCAGCAGCTGCTTCTCTGCGTCTCTGTTTTTTCTTGCATTTTCCCGTGCCCCTTTCTCCTAAAGGAGAAGACCTCTTGTGCTACGTCCTTTCTTTTGATGTAAAGTCTTCCAGTTTGTTCTATCCTCTGTCCTCTCTGTGTACCATTGAAGACTAAATGAAATTTCTGTAGCTTCATGCCTAATAGCCAGACGTTGGTTCTTTGTATTTTCACAATACAGAGGAATCGCAGCTATACCTCTGTACTTTGTAGGGTTTTGTATGGCACAAATCCAAGGATGATCCCTAGAACTCAAGTTTTGTTCACTTACTTAACTTGGGTAGGGTAGGGTAAGAAGGGGTAGGAAAGTGAGTAATACAGAAACAACAAATGATAGTATTGGTTACAGATGCAGCAAAAAGAGAGCCCACCTTCTGTATTGATACCTTCTGTATTGAGGACTTCTTTGTCCCATAAGGATTTTGCAAACTGGCCATTTCTGAGACCAGTCTAGGACGGGACAGCATGCACTTACGGCAGGACATGAGTTTGCTTTGGCTTCAGGAGAGGGTGAGGAGTGGTTCTGACCTCTCTGCCTCTTTTTTTGCTTTTTATCCTCTGTTTGACTATCCATTAATCCTTATGTCCATGCTCCAAACCAGCCATAATGTGCGCTTTGTAGCTTACATATCACTGTGATTTATTTCTACCTGTTTACTCGGGCTGCTACTGTGGCTAGTAGTGGGATAATTAGAATTGAGCATGAAAGCTGTACTGCATGTCATTGGTGATGTTAAAGCCTCGCTATGCCCTGTCATGGTGTGGGAGGAATTCAGATGTGGTGACTTGATTTAGCATGTTCCCATCATACACTAAAGGAAAACTTGCCAACTGAATTGGGAGTGATGGCTTGATTGCATTAGGATTTTTCTTTTCTATTCATAAATGATTAATTATTTCCTGTCTCCCCATCCCCCTCCTCCCCAAAACTAACCAAATTTAGGCAGAGTTGCCTTGCATCTAAGAACTGTGCTTCTGCAAAATGTCGTGAAAAGGAATCAATGAATGTTTTTATGGTTAAGTTATTAGTTCATAAGAAATCTCAGTTGTTCCATAATAGCAACATTTTTCTTGGCTTATGCAACCAATGGCATGTGAAAAATCTCTGCCATGTTAGTGCTGATCCATCTGTTGACATGCTGTTGGAACAGCAGTGCACTTAATGGTATTTTAGATTTGGTCAACCATTAAGCAAGAATTTTCTTATAGTTTGGTAGTTTTCTTTAATCCTATGAGAAAGTAGTTATGCCAGAACTGGCAGGCCTGGAATATAACTGTGCTGACCTTACAGGAGAGAAATGGCTTTGTCCAGTATCCTTCTTTTCTTCTTGCCCTGCTTCTGTCTTGTGTGAGAATACCAAACCAAAAAAAGTGTATTTCGGAGCTTGGTGGTGGTGTGAGCACCTGGAAACCTAACGAAGAATTTGTCTACTAAAAGCTTACGTTTTTTCTCCCGAGTGTTTCTGTTGATCTAGTGAAGTAGTCTCCTTAAACTCTTGAATTACTCGTATCCTGTGATCATCATGGCTGCAAGGACATCACTTTTTTGTTATTACAAGAATATAACTTCTGATATTTCAGGCGAATGGATTTGTTCATCAGCTGCTCTTAGCAAGTGCTTTGTGGATGCATCCCACAGTCATCTGTCCTGGTTTCTTTTATGTTTAGGGAAGGCGAAGGAGCTGTACTGAACACTGTTAAGATTGACTAAGGGTGGTCCAGGACATCTGCTTTGAGTCTCTGTTGAGTTCTGGCCCAAGACCTTTTAAGCAGTGGCTTTTCTATGTGGATGCCTGAAGGCCTGTAGAAGCACAGAGTGTTCATGGTGTCTAGGTTGAGCATTAGAGGGTACTGGACCTGGAAGGGCTGGATTGTGGCCTCACCTCCTGCATGGGCTGTCTCATGAGAAGCTGAAAGAAACTATCTCCTACAGACAATGCTCAGCCTTACATTTGAGGATGGAGTGGACACAGAAACTAGAAAGGGACAGTTTCTGCATCTCTGGCATCTTTGAAAACAAGTGCAAGTGGGACCTCTCGTGCAGCCCGTGTCAGGACCAGACCTCTTCTCTCAGATCTCCCAGATATACTCTTATTTCATCAAATGCGAAGCTGTTTTTTTGGGGTGTGATATGTCCCAAGCTCTTAGTTAGGCTTCTTTGCAGAATACTTTGACTTTGGTAATTTTGGCCTTGTGGCCTTGTGATGGGCTTATTTTTTCCTAGTAGGGCTAAGAAATAAAACAAATATTTGCATGGGATTTATTTCTTTACTAGTTTTGATCTATTTGAAATGACTTTAAATGAGCTTCAGTAACATGATGCTTTTATTTGTCATAAAATAATGAGCAGATTTCCTCCAGATCTGACTTTGTTTGCCTGAGGTGGCATTACCCTAAAGTGGATGAACCCATATCCAAGTGCAAGACCCATATTTTAATTGTCCCTGAAGCTAGACTGCTGCTGTTGGAAGGTGTTATGGGAATAGCCATCCTTTGGGAGCAATCTCTTGTGTCTTCAGCAAGAAGTTCAGCTTTTGTTTCTACCTTAAATTTGAACATGGTGATCGTCCTTTTGTTTTGAAGTGTGTGTTAGTTGCAAGAAGGATGCTGGAAGTTAGGTATTTTGTGTGACAGTGCACCCTCAGCAGAGATAAAGCAGCTGAAGTGAAGTAATCCATTTTTTATTTTCCAATGTTTAGGCAGTATTTGTTATCTCTCTCCTAAGCCTTGCTGTCTTGTCTCTGTTTTTTACATAGTAATTAATACTTGCATTCTAGTCAACAGCAATGCAAGTGAAAAAAGAGGCGAGTGCTGGGACACTGGTGTCTGCGCTCTCCCCACCAGTGCTCTGTGCGATGTGCTCAGCAGGAACCGGAGAGTTCATGAGTGTTTTCTCCAGCAGCTTTGGGCAGACTTGCTGTCAGGACGTATGTGCTGCAGCGCCCGATGGCTTGAATGACACTGCCAGATGGGCTGTACGCTCTGACCACTGTCGGGGTCATCTCATGTCTAAAGGCTTAGTCACCTAATAGATGAAGGTTTTGGAATAATTTTTTCCTTTTCATTTACTGAACAGGGCTCACTAAATTATTCTAAAATCTATGGAATATTGCTTGTTCTTAGCACAGTAGAAACAATTATTTAAAAATGTTTGGAAAAGTATTTCTTGATATATGCTTTGTTTTTTCTGTTGACCTGAGATGGCTTATTACCTTGGTGATGCACCAAGGCTACTCTCTGAAATAATCCATCTAATACACCCTCTACTACTCTGCTCAGTCAGTGCGTGTGTTTCCTTTAAAATGCTACAAGGAGCACAAATATAGCTGGAGCACCTAGTCTGGAGTCACGGACAAAAATAAACGTGACATTATTATGTTAGACTTGGACATAGTTCTGACTGGTGATGTGCTTTGATAACTTTGACATCTAATACTTTTAAGCAGACTTTAAGGTTCATAGGCTTTGCTAGCTTGGTGGCTAAGCATTTTTCATCCAGCTTTTTTTTCTGAAGTTCTTGGTTTGGTGTTTGTATCCTTCTCTAAAGTCTGCTGTTACAGAAGCCACAGTTGTGCTTTTCCCTGCTCATGCAAAAGTGGCAGTTAGACACCATGTCCCGGCTGCCAACTCCAAATGCTTTTTTTTTTTTTTTTGTACAGCAAGGTCAAAATCACACAGATTTGCAATCAGCTCCCTCTGTAACCGTTACCTTACTGAAGCACTTTTGGAGCTCTCTTACCTCCCTTCCTGCACCGAAACTCCTAAATTTAGTAACGCTGAAGCCCGAGGGTTAGAACTGTGCTGGGAATTTGCCACAACTCATTTCGTTTGCGTTATGCCCATTCAGACTGTTAAACGGCCCTTCCCTTTCTTCTGCTCGTGTTTTAGGGAGCTGTTGGCAGCTTGCCAGCAGAGTTTGACCACTGGGCTGCTCTGGATCCGTGTCACTGCCATTGCTCCCACCGCTCTACCAATAGCTGTGTTTATATTTGCAGTATCTCCAGCTACAGGCCTTTCTATTTTCAGTATCCCTGGCATGCTGTAGCCTTTCCAGAACATGATTTGCGCTCTTAGGGAAGATGAAAGGTGCATCCAACAGAAAGCAGCAAGCTTGCAGAAGTTTGGATGTACATCAAGTTTCCTTGAGGCGCACCTTAAGAGAAATGACGGCTGGTTATGAATTATGACTGCTAGAAGATTTCTATCACTTGCAGAAAACTGACAAGGAGAGATTCTGACTGTTTCTGCTTCATGTTTTCCAATGCATGTACATTGGTAAAGTACTTCTGGTTTCAGTGCTGAATAGCTACTAACTCAAAGCCTTAAATACAGCGTGTCAATAATGTGGAGTTGTCACTGACAGTAGCGTTTGGTAAAGAAGATGCTCTACCATTCTCCTCCAGCCTGTAATCTTTTCCTAAACTTGCTTAAAGGTAATAAAACTGATCTTGGGTGCTGGCAGTGTTGCAGAATAGCAGTATGCTAACCAACCTGTGTGTGTGTGTGTGTGTGTGCGTGTGTTGGATTGGAGCAGGGAAAATGCTGAGGACTGACTCACCAGAGCGGCGTTTGGGGGGAAGGAGTGGGGTTGAGCTGCTCACCGTTCCCTTACAGTCAGGTTTGATCCGTTGGTATTTTAAGAAGGCAGTTAGGGAAATTTGGTGTCTCCACATGGCGTTCTGCACTGGGCGTGCTTGATGGGGAGAGGAGAACATATGTAAGGGTTCAGTGGTTTCTTGTTGGCTCAGCTAACTGAATTTTAGTAGTTGTCAACATTATTAAAAGCTTACATGAAATCTCTATTTAATTCTGTTAAAAGAGTTCGGCTGGTAGGAACATTCGACCTCCAGATGTCTGAGAACTGCAGTAGTTCAACAAACTTACTGTTATGGATTAATAAACAATATAATAACAAAAGCCCTGTGAGTAAATGACTTCTGTGACACACACTGAGCAGTTACTGAATAGTTGCAAGGGTCTTGTTCTAACTATAGATATTCTTGTTTATCTTTCCAAGGGGTGATGCAGTGCCTGGGCCACATCATTCTTGATACCACCTGCCATGGCAGAAACCTTTCTAACTTGTATTTTTCCATGCTTTTAAGTATATGATCAGTAATTTAAAAGACAAAGACTAAACTTCAGTGTTTCTGGACCAAAAATAATTTGAGTTGGAATGTATCCCTGAAGGTCATCTGGTCCAATCCCATGGCTCAGTGTCCAAGTTTGAAGTTGGATAAGGCTCTTAAGCAGCCTTGTCTAGTCAAGCTTTGCTTATCTCCCAAGGATCACTAATGAAAATGTTGAACAATGATGATACCAGTATTAACCACCTGAGGATTGCCGCTGTTAACAACCCTCCACGTGTGGGTTGACCTGCTGACTGGTGCCTGTAGAGCCGGGCAGTCTGTCCAGATTTCCTCGCCCCTTTTCAGGTAGACAGCGATCGCTGCTCTCCGGTTTTGTCCGCTGAGCCAGCACATCTCGCCGTAGAAGGCAGTCAGTTTGGTGAGGCACCATTTCCCTGGCATGGGAGCCATCCCATTGCCTCTCCCCTGTCCTGGTGTAGCTTACACACGTGTCTGACCCGTTTGCCCTCTTACTAACAGCCCCAGACCTAAATGATCTTTGCAGTGAGCAGCCAGTCAAGAACCAAGGCAGTGTGGAGGACCGCTGATCTCTAGTGTATTTTCTTTCTGTCAGAGGGCTTGGCAATGCTTATGTTTGCAGACTGATCTTAAAGACCAGGGCTGCGGGGCTGCTGGTTTTCCTTCCAGCTGCCAGTGCCGGGCACTTCCCAGTGTGTTTCACTGCCTGGATGTTCCAGGTTTCAGAACAGTCTCAGCTGTGCTGATAGGTATATCAAGGGTGGGAAGAGTTTGTTTCCTATTGAAGAAATTAATTGCTGGTAACTTTCCACATTCTTTTTTCTCAGTTTTGTCACTGAATATTTTCCAAGACCTGTTTTTTTGTTTCTGTTTTTTTTTTTTTCCCGGTAACAGTTTTGGCTGGAAAAACTATAGGCTGTTTTTTGGTGCAGTTGAGTCAGGAGCAGCTAGTATTAAGAGGAAAAACTCATTTGCGTTTTCAGAACTTGTGGATGATTAAGTTTTCAGTAACAGATTTTTTTTTTTTCTTTAAGTGCTAACAAAATATGTGTATGTACAAAAGCGTGTTTGAGTGCACAGAGATTAAGCCAGCTATAAATAGCATCTTCCGTGACCCTGCTGGAATTTTCTTTTAAGCTTGGAAACACTGAAGTGTGTGTTTTGTCAGATTTGAATCATGAACCCTGAAGAAGAGCTAATGAGTTCTTATTTCTCACCCCTAATCTCTAACTAGAGCATTCTTTATGTGAACAGCAGATCAGTCTGAAACTGTAGCTCAGGCCTCAGTTGCCTTATTTAACTTTGTTTACTTGCTTTGTTCATTGTACCATTTTTTTTCTGCTTCAGTTGGTGTGTTTATGAAAATAATTTATTTTCAACCCATATTATCAAACCCATGCAAGCTGTGCAGTTGGTACTGTGGGTGACGGTTCACAAAATCTCCTTGATTTTCTGTTGTACTTAAAACCAAGCTTTTCCTCTTGAACATCATGTAACTCTTGCCCTCATGAAATGCATGGCTTTCTCTGTTATTCTGTCTAGTTTTCCTGGCAGCTTAATGAAGAAGTGTAGCTGGGACTAAATGATCAACTCTTGGGACAAAAGCCATGTTCCCTGCTACCTGTCCTGGTGGATCTGGTTGTAGGCAATTGGTGGCAAAGCACTCGTTTGCTTTTGGGGCTGAGATTTGGTTCTGGGCTTTAGAGGTGTTCCCTGGCTATGCTGCACCTGAAGTGCCTGAGGTACAGTTGACACTTACAGTTAATTATGTTTTGCCAACAAAACAACTAAAAATGATGAAAAAAAACCCAACAGTTTGATTGAAATTGAAATGTTTCCCAGGAATGCATCAACTTTGACGTTTTTGGTAGGAAGCAGTCAATGCCTTGCATGTCCTTTTTTTGATGCAGAATTTCTTTCAGTGTATGTTAATATTTAAATTACAATTTTGCTGATCGGTTGAATCTTTGCTTTGAAAATCTTTTCTTTAAATTTGTGTTCTGTTTCTGTACAGAAAAGAATTGTATAAAATAAATTCCAGTGTTTGACTAGCTCTTGTTTGGCATCAAGTCATAGAGCACTTAAAATTCCTCATACAACAGGTTTAATTGCTTGCTAATCTTGCCTAAAGATTGGCTGAGGATATCGGGTTCTCCTGTTGCTTATTTTCAGTAGCATAGACTGCAAATGCTTGGAGAAAATGTACTAGGAGTATTTACTGTAGAATGTGGGTAAAGGGGTATGGAAACCCTTGCCTAGAGGTCAAACTGTCGACATTTAGGTTGATGGCTGTTGATCTGTATCGCAAGTCCGACAGATGTATGGCTCTTGTAGAATGAGTTGTTAATTTCTTGGTGTAATGCAACATCAACACCCCGTTGACCTGAGCCCCCCAACACCACCCCAGTGGAAGGAGATGGTGTGCGATGGTGTTCCCAGCACCACGGCTCTGCTCCATGAAGCCTACCCCGATGGACGGCCCTTTTGGACAAAGGCTGACCGATAGCCATACCTTCCTCTTTCCTTTCCACGTTGTGTTGAGCTTTGATGAATGTGTTAGTACTCATGTTGTTGGCTCTTCCCTTTTTTTAGAAACAAATCTTCCCCGCAGTAACTCTGTATCCCCAGTGAGTAATGGAGAAATCATTGCTCGTTAATGATTCACTTACAGGTTCCTGTATTGCTGTTGCTCAGTTGCTTGTGTTGCTGTTATCTACAGAAGCATTGCTCAGACAAGCACTTAGACCTGATTTTCATAGTTTCAGGAGGGTTATTGTAATGACAGGATGGCAGGTGGCTGCCTTTGGTTACTGATCATCTAGTCGAAAGTGTATCACCCCAGAGCTGGTCCCAGTGATGCTCTCAGCATGCATGTAGAAATTCTGTGCCCTTGAACCTTGCAACTAAAATAATGTTATGCTACTTAAAGATCACTTTTAACAGTTATTTTTTGTTGGTTTGTGAAAGCTGTGCTTGGCTATTTGCTTAAAGACTAACTCACGATGTACCTGTCCTCTTCTGTGTACCTCTTGTACACTAAAAAGGTGAAATATTAAACTTGCTTTTCCATTTTGAAACTTATTTTCAGGTAGAGTTTTCATTACAGCCTCTCCAAAGTCTTTGCTTTCAGGGTGCACGCTTGGTGATCCGCTTTCTTGCAAAGCGCTTGTGCTTTGCTGCTGCAGTTATCGGAACGTTGTATCTAATAAAGGAGCAAAAGCAAACTTCAACTCTTAAGTAACTCGGCTGCAGGACCCGAGTCCTGAAAGAGATGCCTGGGGTCACTGAGTCCAGCCCTTTGTCTTCGTCGTGCCTGTCATATCCTCCCTAGGCTGATTGAGTTACGCAGATGAAGCTTGCCTAATAATTGAGCTTCCTATTTTGTAACAGTCATTATTGTAAACTGTTTCATGGTGCCATTGTTCAAATAAACTAAAAAAAAAAAAAAAGGCTCGCACAAGAACAAGAGGATGCTTTCGCTGCTTCTGGCTTGGTTACTTCCTGTAAAAAAAAAAACAAAAAACAAAAAACAAAACACCACTTGCTGTGCAATGCTCAGGATTATTCAGCAACGGTAAACCCAATAATAGAAATTAATAAGTTAAAAAGCCCTGGAAGCTTCAGGACGTTAACAATATGAAAATGCTGTGGCCTGACTTTTAAGTATTCAATATTTTATTTTTTTTTTCCCTTGATGTCTACTTGCCTTCCAGCATGGGTGGCCAAAGCCTGGTGGCTCTGAGCCGTTTCCCAGGAACATCGTGCAGGCTAACGGGGGCTCTGGGCTTGGGGTGCTATGGTTAAATCCAGGGTCAGTGTGAAAACCCGCACGCCAGCCCGGAGCAGCTGGGAGGCCCAGGCTCTGCTCGGCCACGGGTGCGAGCCCGGGCGGTGGGAGCAGCAGGAGGCTACAGCAGATCCGGGGCCAAATGGGGTGTGCAGTGCAGCTACAGTTAGGGAGGAGCATGGCAGATTGTCTGATAAAAAGGGCTGGTTTGCAGGGCAGTTATTTTTATTGCATTTAGGCGTTCCTGTAACTGATTGGTTTCTAGGGAGAAGAATCTAAAGTTTTTAACAGAAGTATTTTTTGTGATGGTTTTTCTCTTTTTTCTTTTTTTTCCCCCCCCTTACCCTTGGTGAAGCAGATCAGGTTTTGTGCAAGGGAAGGTTTTCTTGTCATCGTTCTCCCACTGTCATTTCACAGCAATGGCTTCATACCCTCTCCATTTTCTTCCTCTCGTGTTGCCATTCTCTCCTTTCTAGTCCATGTCCCACCTGTCCACCTCTGGAGCGGGGTCGGAGCTGGCTCAGAGGCCCGTGTGCCGGTGGGGAGCTGGGAGCTGGGCCTACAAACACCTTTGCCTTCCTGAATTCATAAGCTCTGGGATGTCGCATAGCAGAGAGCTCAGATCTGCGTCTGGGTTTAAGTTTGTGCAAAAGTGGGATTGTTCAGTTTTTTTTTTTTTATTGAACTCATAATAGCTAAAGTGAAGGAGCACAAAACCTGATTATTTTTTATTTTTTTTTGCGAGGGATACCCCTTCAACAACCCTGAGATTGCTCCTCGTTGTGTTGATCCACATAAATTGTTCGAGAGACCTGGGCCTAAGCTCGTATGGGAAACGGCACTAGATCAATGAAAGAAAACATTCAGCAATGTGCATTTTATACAAGCATTTAAACTTTTTTTTTTTGGTTTTGTTTAGTAATAAAAGGACAAAGCTATTATTGGTGACCATGGGCTTGGGAGTTTGCTAAAGCAGCAATAGTTACTCATCTGTTTTCATTTGCAGAAGTATTCTAACAAAGGCAGCCACAAATGCAGCGGCGGGGTTAGGAGGTGGATGGTAGGAGTGGAAGTGCAGTTTCTGGAAGCCGGTGCTTACTAAGACCTTTCTGTCTAGTCTTGGTTTTGTGGCCATCAGGAGCGCAGTTCCCGGTGAGCTCTTGCCTTGCTGGATTGAAAAGAGAAGGAATGAATCCCCTGGGTAAGTTCTGGGTCCTTTTTCTTCTCTAAGCTGCAGTGGAGTTGTACAGAGCAGTTGTCACTTCGGGTGCCAGCACGGGGTTGCGTTTGCACATCAGCTCCTGCAGCTGGCTTGCAGGAGATGGAGAACAAGCAGTGTTGTAGGATTTTTTTTTTTCTGCCTCCTCCCCTCCTGGACCAGGTAGGAATAAAATTAAGAAATAATCTGATTTACAACAACAAAAATCCCAAACTCACACAGGGTGCTGAATATTTCCTTGCTTGTCTCTTTTTCTTCGGTGAAACAGTTTGACGAGCGTGCACAAGACCTTTGTACGTGCTGTAACGTTCAGCCAGCCGGTCCATGGTTCGCTCCATGCAAAGGCTGTGGGCTGCAGAGCCGACGCCGTACGTGGTGGGGTCAGTTCCCTTGGATGGCCGTTCCCGTGCAGTTCCCTCAGATGCAGTAAGGGCAGACCGAGGTTTCAGCTGAAAATGTTGTAGTCAAATACTGTCTGTGCCAAAAGAGCGTTGGCCATGAGAAGTAACGATGAAATACTCCTGTTGATTTCCTTCGGTTTGGGACCATGTCCCAGCCAAATTTGGTTACGAAGCGCTGAATGTATGCTTGAATTTAATGTTGTAGTTAAATGCTTAGTGCAAGTTTGCTGTCTAATAATTTCATTAAAGTCAGCCTCTTTTTCTCCCCAATCCTGCAGCAGTTAGTCTGACCTTGCAGTTTGAATTTAAATCCTAAGGCTGCTAGGACAAGTACCACGAGAAATAACCTTGAACAAATAACATAAACTTTCTGAAATAACTTTCAGAAATTGCTATTTGCTTAGATGTCTGCGTGCTGAAGATAGGGACATAAAACCATGGAAATGCAGAAGACCTAAATGGAAAGCACCCCTTTGGGGTGTAGAAAGTTCCAAGTATTTTTCTAGCGTCTGAAATGATATTGTTTGTGGTTTTTAGATAACAGATAAGCAAGGGAGGAATAATTGGGCTGCTTTATCGGGCTGCTTACAGAAACTTGTAATTTAGCGTGATAGTTGAATAAAAGGTCTTATCTGTATTTACGGTTGTTAATGGGCAGAAACTGCTGTTTAAGTGTGTAGATTAAGTAACTTGTGTTTTACTTTTAATAAAATTGTAAATATATCTTCTTCCTGGATTTTATACAAACGTTTTTCAAACCTTCTCTCTTTGCTACATGAAATAATATTTTGCTTTCAGATGCCAAGCTTTTGGGAGTAGACTGATAAAATAGGAAAGAATGTTGCACTTGGTGATATATTTACACAGGACGTTTAGCAGGGCTTTTTATATATTTTTTTTTTTTTAGGAGTGAGTTTTTTAAATTTGAAATTTTCCATTTTTTTTTAATACAGGTTTTGCAAGCACAATAAAATATGTAGGCATAAAAGTTTGAAATGACCTGGCGCTAAAGGGAACAAAGAAACCTTCACGCTCTTGAAACGGGATTCTGTGCATAGAACTTCAGTTTGCTTGGTTTTTCTCCATGGCAAACAAATTTTTGAAGTTTACTTTGGCAGTAATTCATACCACCGTTACGTTAAATAGGAATGGAGGGACGTTCCCAAGCAGAATGTTTTATTGCTATGCGGAAATGCTGTTTTAAATCTATTTTCAGTAGGTACTTTGGTTTGGGTGGGGTTTTTTTATTTCCTTGTCTTCTCCCCATGCATCTGTAGGTTCCCAACCACACTGGAAATAGTTACATTCACTTTTTTAATTGGAATAAGGGAAGTATATGATTTGGCAATTCTAGCTTGAAGTTCGCTGTTTAAATTCTTATGCATGTGAAATGTTAACCAATACAAAAATGCATGAAGGGTGAGGCCCACCTTGTATTTGCATATTTGATTTATTAGTACCAAAGGGTTATATAGCATTTGATCTCAAATGAAAAATGATAAAGATGGACTTTGGTATAGAAAACTGGAGCAGTTTTCTGCCAATATCCATTTTTGTTTTGCTGCTCTAGTTGTGATGGAAAATATTATTACAGAAGAGCTCTTGGATATTGCTTCTTGGAGGGTAGGACTTGGACAGCTGATAAAATGATGCTGCTGTTGAATAATGCAGTGAGAAAACAATAAATCGGTTAGAAATTGGGTTTTTAAGCTGACTTCAGGTTTTCTGGAGCATGGTCTCTGCATACCTGTTACCCTACGATTGAGGGGTGCACCTTTTCAGGAGGGGGAGTATTGGCACAGGGGAATGATGGTGGAAAATAGACCTTATCCATGAGTTCTCTCTGTAGTAATACGTCCTTACAGTAACACATTAGGAGTTGCTGTGGTTCAGTGAGTGGTTTGGGGATTTTTGTGGCTTGGTTTCGTTTTGAGGACACGACTCGCAGCTTGTTTTCGTTCAGCTGTGGAAGTGCCGTGGTCTTCTAGAGGTGAATCAGACCGTTCCTATCAACTTCAGTCTGTTATTTGCATGTGGGTGTGGAGAGGGCTTTTCACCCTCTCAAACTAGGATCTTCTACCTTCACTGGAATTGCAGTAGCCTTTTATTGACCTTTTTTATGGCAGTATATTGAGGTTTTCTTTAAATAAGGAAGGATACAACTTACCTGAAGTAGTAACAGTAAAATGGCTTTATTGCTCGTAAGACCACTGGTATCCAAGTGCCTCCCTTGCTGGCACTTGCTAGTGTT
Source organism: Nyctibius grandis (assembly GCF_013368605.1). Classification (NCBI taxonomy): domain Eukaryota; kingdom Metazoa; phylum Chordata; class Aves; order Nyctibiiformes; family Nyctibiidae; genus Nyctibius; species Nyctibius grandis. Next base: position 29,919,187 of record NC_090667.1, read on the forward strand.
CCATCTGCAATCCTCTTCCAGGCCACTACAGTACCAAGGTCTTGGACCTGTTTGAAGACCAAACCCCTTTGGCCTGGGAACTGCATTATTCTTGCTGACTTTGCAATCCCCAGTTTACCTGGTGCTGGTTCTGTGGAGGCGTGTGGTGAAATTTGATTTTTCTGCCTAGGGCTTTTTTGTTCTCCTTTCAGGGAATTTTTGAATCCCAGTCTGAAAAGATTTAATGTGCTGGCTTTTTAGTAGTACTAAACACCTGTTGGATTTTTAAAAACTCATGTGTAAGCATTCACATATTAAAGACTTCAGTTTCAAACAACTTGTATATGGACTTAATTGTTAGAAATTATTACCTAACGCATTCGATCTACGTTATTTTTTTTCATTATAACATTTTCAGCTTAACATTATTGTGTATTTTGTAGATCATCTCTGCTTTCCCCCAATTATTTTTAAAAAACAATTTTAGCAGCATGAGCTAATGTAAGTGTCTTTAGAAAGCACTTGCTCTGCCAGACAGGAGGATGTTTTTCAGGTTGCATACTTTGGTTTTGTGTACTTCTTAATTATTATTTTTTTCAGAATAAATTAGCCTGTATTAAAAGAACACTGGAGACCTACAAGTTCTTTGTTCCCAGGCTGGAAATAACATGGTCAGTGAAGGTGTTTTCACTCTGCTCCACTTTTGAACTTCAGTGGAAATTTTGGGTGGCAAGTCCAGGATGTTGAACAGTAACGGGATGCCAAGGGTTTGGGTTTTTATGCTGGTGTGAAAGGGTTCTTCTCCGCTAAACTTGCAAGTAGGTGTTGCAAGAGCCTGGCAGGTTCACCTTCAGTTATGTCTTGCGTTGCTTGTCCGTGCTAGGTAGGATAATGAAAGACACATGACTGTTGGCTGCAGAGGATGGATGATACTGGGATTTAGAGATGTGATTTCAACTCCTGTCTTTACTGCCCAGGCTGTGTGTCCCCCGGTAAGACCCCTAAGAGGCTCTGCTCAAAATCTTTGTGTTGAAAGTCATTACAGGTGATGGCATCTTTGTCAGATGATGTGTGGCTGTTGGACCCTTCAGCTGCTGTCTTGTCTTTGAAAGGTGTCCCCCTTAAATCTGCTCTGGATTAAATCTCTTTCTCTACATCCCTTCTGTCTGCTGTAAGTTGTCTCTTTTTGTAGTAGATGTTTCTTGGTTTTGTGTTTGTGTTGGGGGGGACCCCTAATCTTTGGGTTATCAGTTTTTGATTGGGAGGGGCAGGGCAGGTGAGCTTCTATAGATTAGCCCATATGGCCTGGTAGTTTAAAGCATGAGAACTCCAGCTTTCCAGGAAGGCAGAAAGTGGTGGCAAATGAAGGTGTGGTGTTAAGGCTCTTGAAGGTAAATGGGCTTAGTTCTCCTTGCAAAGCAAACTCCCTGGAATGAAATGTGAGTTTTCTTCCTCTGTCAAAGTCTGCTGTAAGTTATATTCATGTTATGAACATGTTGATCGGAAAAAATAATTAAATTGACTGACCAGTTTTGTCTGTCTGGTCTGGACTGTTAGAACTACCTCCAGACTGGTCAGGAGGCCATTGCCTGGAACCCAGGGGAGGCCTTCTAGGAGAAGAAAGTTTGGTAGGTGTGCCTTTTATTTATTTTCCTATTTTTATTTTGTTCCTCAACTGAATAAAGAAGCAAATATTTTTGCTCGAAACTGGTGACCTACTTGAATATTTGATTTAGGCAAAACTTCTTGATGCTGACTCTGTGGGCCAGTTACACTGAATAATGTGGCGTGGTCAACAGAAAGAAAATAGGGACCGAGGCTGATCAATGTGAATGAATAACAGCTGCTCCTTTTCATCACCTGCTCCCACAGTTTTCTAACTCTAGCTTTCTTTTGCGCTGTTATGTCAGTTAGTTGTACTGCTTGATGGGAGTTTTTGCCTGTTTAAGAAATAGTGACTTGGAGGAAATTTTGTATGACAAAAATGACTTTTATTTGGATCCTATTTTCAGACCTTTTCCGAATGTTAGTACTTGAAGTTAGTCTTATCCATTGACTTGTTCCATTTGAACATGTGGCTGCCCCAAATTAAGGAGGCACTGGACCCCTCTGGTCTCTGCATGGTTCAGTGCAGAAATCTGGGGAATAGTGTCGCAGCCAGACACAGAAGGTGGGGTCAGCTAAACTGTAGTCACTTAGTTGCGAAGTGGTGACATAAGCACTCCAGTTATTTCTAAATTAGTTAGAAAGGAGGGGTCACATTTTGAGGTATTGTTTACCCCTTAAGTTCAACACTTCTGAACTCTGGCTCACTCAGCTGGGCTAACATGGGAGAGGATACGGGCAATGGCGTTCTTGAAGGTGGGGGTGAGGAGGAAGAGGGGACTTCCAAGAAATTGCAGCACGATGACCGCTGATAACTTCCTTTCCAGCTGGCCCAGTGTGCCAGATGATATGAGGAATGTTTCATTAGGGTCCAGATGGGCGGGTAGCTCTAGAAGAGCATCTTTGTTTTGATGGGACCTGCTGAGAAGCCTGTTGAAGCTCGCATGCTCACCTTCCAGAAGGATTGGTTTTGGCCATGCTGATGTATGTGAAGGCAACAGCTCCTGTTGTGTGCAGTACTATATTCCAGCACTACTTCAGATCTGTATGCTCTGCCAAAGAGTTTGCGTTCTCCTGCATCTGTCCCATTGGAGCTTTTGGCTGGAGGGCATCTTCTGTGGCCTGTAATTTGTTACTGGCTGCTTCGTTCCACAGTGACCTACTTTGATTAGGCAATGAGTCTTTATCTGAAAGAAGCAAGTTGTTCCTTCGCCAGTCCTCCAGTTGGAAACTGTTTCAGGACAGGACTTCTCAGAATGAGACTGTTGGTACCAATTTGATCTTGTTCATAGCTGGTTCATATCGCTTGGTGAAATGCCAGGGTTGTTCCCTCCTGGGTGTTTGTTTCTCTGCTGTATTTATAGACAGCAACACTCATCCCCGTCAACCTCCATTTTGTGAGATTAAAATGCCAAACTTTTCTTTAGCTTCCCACTATATAGTGGGCTCTTGTTTCTCTCGTCACTTCAATTTCAGCTCCTTGTTCTTGAGCAGAGGTGCCCAGGCAGGAGCCCTTGCCCACAAGGTCTTACACAGATGTCTTGTACTACGCTTGTCCATCCTCTCTGGTATTACCTTCTCTGATACAGCCTGAGGCCGCTGCTTTTTACGCTTGCGTTGCAGTGCTGGCCACTTGTGACATGAGGAGTGACTCGTTCCCCTGGGCTCTTCTCTGTCCCATTGAGTTTAAATTCATCATAGAAATACTGATGATGGACCATATCCTGTTGTGCTTTGAAAGATCCTAATGGAGTTGTGGCAGCTCACCAGAGGGATGAGCTGTTTCTCCTGAACTATGTTCTGAAACAATACAGACCCAATCCAGGAGGTACAAGTCAAGGGGAATTTTGCTCTAATCAGCGAGTTGTTTCCCAGAAGTGTCAGGGGATCCAAGTCTGGAGCCTTAGCAGAGGCATTAGGTACAGATGACATTAGGCATTAGGTTACTCAAGAGTAGAAAATAAGTAGGAATATAAAAAGGGATCCAGGAAAGCCAGTGAGCAATTCCGGGGAGTGATCTGTAATAAGCTTAAATGCTGTCCCTTTATAAGGGGAGAAAAAGCAATGTCATTCTGACGTGGTGGGCACTCAAGGCAGTGCCTCACGGCCACAGTACAGGCTGGCAGAAGTTGCAGTGTGGTTTGGGATTTGGAGTTGTTGAAATCTTTGATTCTTTGAAAATGACAAAACAGTGCTCGAAGGAGAGATTAATGGGGCAGGACGGGAGCAGGATGGGGGGAATAGTGAGAGCCCGGATACTTGCTTGGTATCGTGCCGTTCCTGAAGCCGTTGTGTTTTATCTGGGCTGAGGTCGGCGTTTCCCCCTCTGCCTCTTCGCCCCTTTGTGCCCAGCGCAGTGCCAGCCTGCAGGCTGGGCGAGCAGGGGCCAGAGCTCCATCCAGGGCGTGCAGGGAGGTGGCTGGGGGCTACCAAAACCAGAAGTCCTGCAGTAGACGGCTTTCCCTCTTCCAGGCATGGGCTTTGTGGGGTTTTTTTTGGTAACTTGTGAATAGGATTGCAAACACTCCAACTATGCCAGTGTGAACTGAATAACTTTGGCATCCTGAGAGCTGATGCTCCTTTCCTGTACCCTAGTGTGCGTAGAGGTTAATGCTGGCTTTAATGCAGTTTTAAGTAGTCCGTAGTGTCAGTTCTAGGCAGAACAAAATACATGGCCTTCTATTTAGATTAGGAATTGTACAGCCAGGTTATAGCTCTGTGAAGAGGCAGGGCACAGAAGTATAACAATATATAAGGTTAATGCTTTTACAGTAAAATATCTTTTGACTTTGTGTTTTATTCGTACAATCTTAAACTACAGTGTGTCGTACATAATGCAAGTATAAATGGACAAGGCATTTTATTATCTACTTTTAAAAACAAAACAAGAATGACAAATAATCTTGTTTGTCCTGGAGGTTGCTAAAAATAGGTTTTTTTCTTTCTATTTTTTTTTCCGGAGTTCTTGGAAAACCAATTGCTGTTCCTGAATGTGGCTTTGCAGCAGCCTCTCTAAAAGGATGGGAAAAATGTTTTCAGCGTGTTAGACATGTATTGGCAACTCAGTATCGGGCAGCTACTGGGTTTCTGCATTCAGCAAGTGGTTGTATGGCAAAAACAGACTACTGTGATTTAATCCAGATTTTTTCTGTGGATAATGAAGGCAACATTTTTTGGTTTTCATTAATCCACCTATGATGTCCCATTCTTATCCAAAAATATGCTGCTTGTCCTTGAACCTCTAGTACCTCTTCTACAGTTCAGTGGCAAAGACCACTTGGCAGAATTTGTTCCTGCCTGCAGTGGTAGCTCTTTGAAATCTGTGGGAAGTTGGGATCAAGCACCTGTGTGGGTTTTTGTTGTTGTTTTGGGGCTTTTCATAGTTTCCATCATGTTGGGAATATTGGGGTTTCTTCCTGCTGGGGGAGGATCAGGAGGAATAGAAGGTGGTGAGTGAAGAGAAGATGAAGTTTGCATCCAAAGTGGTGGGTCAAGGTGCGGGCATGGTTTCTAGTGCTAACCTTTCTCAACTAAGCAGCCAAAGAAATGGGAGGGTCATTTTGCTCCCAGCAGCGTGTTTGCCAAGCATTTGTTTTGCAGAAACGTGCAGCTGCTACCAAGTCCAGGCTGAGAGCCGTTATAATGCGGCTTATGAGGGACAGCAATGCTGTTGGGTGCTGGGCTCCAGCAAGTCTGGAGCTGTACCTCATTTCCAGGTGACTTTGCTGCAAGTTTATGAACCTGGGTGACTAATGTAGCGCTGTACAGTTGTCTGCTGTAGCCTGAAATAACAGGAGGTGTGAATTGCTGCTCCACATTACTGGTGGGTGCTCCTGCAGGTACTCTGCCAAGGTCACGAATGCTAAATAAACCAGATTAAGCAAAACCCTATTGCGAGAATTCATGATTAACTGTAGTCTTTGCAGGATTTATGGGTTATAAACTAATCGTCCTAGTAACTAAGGCAGATGTGAACTTCAAGTCCAGTGAAACATTTTTTGGCTCTTGCCACTGTTTACATGATTCAGGAGTTTGCAGTAGTTCCACAACAAATATAGCGTTGAACAGAAATAGCCATTCAAGTGCTGTGCTTCTGGCAGCGCAGAGGAGATTAAGAGGGTCTAACAAAAAGGCTTGTAAATAGTTTGGAGTTGGCTGCTTTTTTTCAAAAAGAAACCAATAGCTGTAATGTATTTTGAAAAGTAAGAAGTGGTATTCCTGCAGCAGGCTACATGAACAGCATATCTCACTCAGTTGTCATTAAACTGTGCAAAACATGTACCATGCTGAACTATTTTACTTTAAAATAGCCTTTTTCTAGTACTGCAGCAGCTGTATTAATTTTTGAGATTTTATTTGTTTGCATAAAATTATTTCTGAGGATTTTTCCTGATGTCTCCTCTTTGAGAAGAGCTTATGCTTTTTAGATGCAACATAAGAAAGATGCCGAACAAAAGGGTGATTGCAAAATGAAATTAAGGCTGTGTACTAGCAGGGCTGTATTTGAGGTGTTAAGAAAAGACTTATGAATAGATTAAGGAGGATTTTTTTTTTTTTTAATATATTTTGACACTTTGTGAAAACAGAAAGTATAGATGTTGCATGTTTTGTTTTTTTCAAATGCTGCTTCATTCTGTATCATGTTTTTGATTTGGTATTTTTTATTTACATGTGACCCCAAGTTTAAGTAATTATTTTCCTCTTTCCCTCTCTCTGGTGTTTGTGAACAGTTTCTGCCTGGATAGAAGGTGCTGCATTTTTTTTACAAGGGCGGAGGGGGGTCCCCGGAGATGGCAGTTCCCTGGTACTCCAGCCTTTAAATCAATACTAAATATTTCTGTGAAAGACTACAGTTCACATAGATGTCATGAACTTAGAATAGAATTTACAGCTGTTGGATGGTGGGTGAAGAGGTCCTCTAATCAGTACTTGCCCTGACCCACCCTGTGCCAGCTGCACAGCAGAGCCCGAGGTGTTCTGTTGTGACCCACGGTGAACACCCAAAGGTTGTAAGCACACCGCAACCGTACCCACCTTGGGAAATCCCTGAACTGGGAGCGGCTGGGATTTGGGATAGGTAGTTGGGGACAGAGGGGACCTTATTGCGGGATGTGGCTGCACCGAGGATGCTGCTGGATCCCGTGGTGGCATAGCAGTGCTGCCTGATGGACTGCTGGGGTTTGCCTTCTCCAGGAGCCTTGGTTTGAGATGACCCCACGTCAGGGATGTTGTAGGTCGCATTGAATGGCCTAAGCAAGGGAACTAAAGGCCATCTCTTCTGTAGTTGTTTGCAGTTGGGCAATTCCTCCAGTGAACGACTGTCATTTTGCTTGTCCTCAATTAGCAAGTTTGTAAACATCACTAATGCTTTCTAGGAGCTTGTCCCACCTTCCTGCCTGTGCTGTGAATACCCAGGGCAGCAAGACTGGTACATCTGTCCTGCAATTGCAGTGTAACTATCCAAATGGCTGGTAAAGTAACTTGTTGCTGAGTAAAGGCTTTTCCCCCACCCCCGCCCCAAGCCGAGTTGTTCAGACTGCACAGTAAAATAATCCTTTTTGCCCCAATAACTGTTCCACAAATAGCCAAAAATGTAGAAGAGCTATGAGCAATGCTTAAGGACTCTGAATTGAAGTTTGTTTAAAACGTGTGGATGCTGAGGAGTTGGTTTCTGCAGTCGGGAGAGTTGCTTTGTTAGAAAGAAAAGTTGCTAAAGACACTCTCTGATCTGACTGGGTCCTGTAATGAAGCTGGAGCTGCGGCTAGAGATTGAAGTGAGACTTTGCATAATATCTGTCCGAGATTGTTTTAATGTTGGAGTTATTGCAGTAATGTGTTAGTGTTTTTTTTTTTCCCCCTTGCACATAGTGTTTACTGTAACGACTAAGTCCTACACGCTGATAACACAGACCCATCACATACCGAGCACCAAATTCGCTCTGTGGTTTTCATTATGACTGTTCAGGGTTCTTAATCATTTAAAGCAAATCTTTCATAAACACTTTCCCTTTTTGCTCCTTAAGATCCTGTGTGCTCCGCATACCAGAGCGAGGATGTCATCTGCGCGAGATGAGGCTTCGAGCTGCCTCGTCGTCTTTGGAAAGCGTTGAATCGCGCTGTAACCGTGGAGTCAATGAGCAGAAAACCTCGGATGAGCAGAAGGGTTCAGACTGGGAATTGCTGGGTCACTGTACGGCTGGAGGAGCGCAGTGGGTTTTTGGCTAGGAGGGACTCTGAGCATGTGAATGACGGGTACAAGCTGTGAACACAGCATGGCTGAGTCTTGTTTTCTGCAGGGCTGCCTCTGAATAAACTTGCCGTCCCACTGTGTAAGTGGTAGGTAATTTCTAAACCAAGATACGATGGAAAGGTGATGTGGAGCCAGATCTGGCCCCTACGTAGTTGCAAAGTATCAAAAAGTGCGGTGATCATACGTCATCTTCCCTCTCGGCGACGGTGCTATCTTCTCTATTTACCCAGATAAAAGAAGGTAAATTCTATATTACAAAATCCAGAACTACAGAGGTTGTTAGTGGAGTGTTATCTCCTCGCTTTTTCTTTTATCACCTCTTGGTTGTTTTAGCTATCTGGCTTTTTGTTTTGCAAATGTGTGTAGAGCCCTTTAGAGAGGGAAGTACCCATAAATGCGGTGTCTGAAAAATGGTTCAGAAAGCCTTTGACAAGGTGACTGGTCAGGCTTTCAAGGGAAAGACAAATCTGCCTCATGCCTTTTTTTTTTTTTTTTTTTTTTTTTTTTTGTAATATCTTCTCTAAGTTTGTGATGGCTTTGAAAGTTTGAGGAAGAGCACCAAACCAATGCTGGGTAACTCGGTCAGCTACATTTTGAATTCCTTTAACCCTTCATGGAACATTTTTGGGAGCTTGAGGTATTTGTGTGTGTATGTCTCTTCACCTGCCTGCTCCTTCTCTGCCTGAGGGGTTCAGCCTGTTTAAGCAGAGGTGAAACTAGTGTGTACACCGTCACATTGAGTCTCCATACCGTTACAGATGCATGTCTAGCTCTTGTGAGATGCCCCTCCAGTGATTCCTGTGTGGATGTTCACATAGGTGAACCTTGGATGAGAAGGGGTTACGTCCCAGAAAGCAAATCTGTCCTGCACCTACCCTTTCCCGTCGTCTTTTTGGTGATAAAGATCGTGAGAAAACTGTGCCGTTACAGACAGGCCTTATCTGCTCCTCTGATGCCATTAATGGCCTGATCACACCCCTTTTAATTAATGAATGGGAGAAGAGCTTTCAACGCCAGCCTGCATCTTCCAGTTCCTCCCAGACCCACAGCTGGGCGTCCGTCTGCGGGCCGGCGAGGGTGGTACGGCTGCCTGGGCACAGGCCTGAGGGTCACGGTCAGCCCTGCGGTGGCACCGGGCGTTTCTCTGTGCCGGGGGCTGTCTCTGTCAGTAGTTTGTGCAATGCTCACATGCAGGTGAGGCGAGATGTAGTGAGATCCTGACTCCGAGCTTCTGGGCTGTTTTGGAGCCCTTTCATGGTATGTGGAGACCTCGCTCGTGGCTGCCTTGCCCGCCCTCCTCTCCTCTCTCCTCAGTAGGTGCTGGATTGCACAGGTCTGCAGTGCCCGTGCTGCTACTCCCCGGGGATTGGAGTTGCCGGGTCCTTATCTGGAGCCACCCCTGGAGACACAACTGGCCGGGACACCGCTTGACGTTCGCCCGAGGGTGCTCTGCGGAAGCCCTTGGACAGGAGGGGAGGGGAGAGATGGAAGCTGTTAGCATTCAGATGTTCGTGCCCTGCTCCTTTGACAGCCTCTGTCTGTAAGTGACGCTTTCCCGGAGCGACGGCACTGGGAGCAGGTTGCGTGATTGATGTGTTGTGATGGAGGTTGTGTTCTGGGAGTTAAAAATACCATGCTTGGGAGCTGGCCGCTGTCTGCTGCAGAGCCACAGCAGCTGTGGCTGACCGGCCGAGATCATGATGGTGACTTTCAGGAGGGGAAGGCTTATAAAATACTCCATGTTTAAAGAAAAATATAAAAAGACTTGGTGCATTACAGTGATTATTATATAGAGGTCTTTGAGGATATCCTAGGTTTGCAATTATTCATCTCCCTCTTAACAAGAACAGTAGTAAAGGAGTGTAAAATGTGACCTCTGCAGCTTCTAGATTGAACCTCTTTAGTTTTACCTTGTTCCTTAATCTGGTGGTGATCAAGCTTTCCAAGCTAACACTGCAAGCTGTGTCCCCAAGTAAATGGGCATTCAAGCAGATCAACTTACGGCATTTTATTAAGTCAACACTCATGCAAAAGCCACCTCCAGAGCTTAATAATTATTTACAGAGTGCTCCTGGGTCATGAGAGAGGTTTTCATTAAGTTCAGAGAGCATTATGTTCAGCAGCTTGTGAAGGTGTGTTTTAAAGACAGGAGGAAAAAATGGAAAACTACTAAATGGTGTACAGCTACTTAAAAAAACATTCTAAACTGAAGATTAAATGAAGTGTTTTGTTCGGTTGTTGGATTTTGTTTGTTTGCTTGTTGTTTTTTTTCTTTTTTTTTTTTTTTTTTTTTTAAAGACAAGTCTATCTAAGGAGTTCATTCAATTTGTAATTCAGCCCTTGGCTCCTGGGTGGTGGACCTGCATGGTAGGTGTTTGAGGGTTTTTTCCTCCTTCCCCCTGCCAGCCAGGTGCCCTCAGTGCATTCGGGTCGATGGATGGATGCCCTCTGGGCTGCAAGGTGTGCCGTGGGTGCAGCCCGCGGCGGAGGGTAAGCGGGGCTGCTGCAGGAGAGCAGCTCTGAGCTGGTTCAGGGCAGGATAAGAAAGCACCAGAGCGGCAGAAAAATGTTTGCCTTGATGGTGGAGAAGATGCAGCATTAGTCTAGGTGCAGCCATGGTCTAGTAGACATGGTGGTGTCAGGGCAATGGTTGGACTCGATGATCCCAGAGATCTCTTCCAGCCTGATTGATTCTGTGATTCTGTGATTAGGCAGAGTGTCTTAAACATGTAACCTTCAAACATGGAAACCTTCTTTCATAGAGGCCCAAAACATAGTCCTTGCTTTATAGTAAAGGCTGATAAAGGTCTGCCCAGCGTTTATGTAATTGCTCCGTCCTTGGCAGGAAAGGACATAGGAGGGTGCCAGATGTTGGGGTTTGGTTTTTTTTTTTACGTTGATACGTTAAGCAGCACCAGGCAGTTGGTGTGTGAGCGGAGCATCGCTGTAACCCACAATCAATTATTAAAGTTTAGGAATGAAGTACAAAGTGCTCCAGGGAAAGTGCACTAGTAGTTTTCTTATATTTATAATCCCCTGGTTTGGCTGTAGATAGGGGAGAAGAGACTCTGCAGGAGGCTGCTTTGTTGTGTGTGAGTTTTTTTGGGGTTTGGGTTTTTTGGGGGTAATCTGGCTCCCTCTTGCATTTATTTTTTTTTTCTTTTAGTATCCTTCCCTTTTCTGTCACCCCTCTCTGCGGCAAACAGCAGTGCTGGCTGGCAGGTGAGATGCTGCAAGAAGTGTTGTTGCTTCAGCCATTTGTATAGTGCTGGCAACAAAAAGCTTCTTGAGGTTTTACTGCTTGGTAGAGAGACTGAAAACAGAATCTGGACAAGTAAACGTAGTTTTGGGGAAACTAGTGGCTGTTGAACAGGAGGGGTGCTGGCAGGGGAGCTGCGTGGTGCTTTCTTCTGATGCCTTCTGGAGGTCAGGCCAAGTATTTGAGTTGTGCTGTTGGTGATCTCTCACCTGCTTGCTTTAAAGATCAAGATAGCTTTATGATAATGTCAGGTACTTAAATGTGGTTGCCTTTCTTTTCTCTATAAATAATTATGAATGGGATAAGGGTAAGACATGAAACACAAGCACTTAAATCCCGTGTTATTTCTTACCTCTGACCGCTGAGATCTGGTGCAGCTCAGTGGATTTCTTGAGGGGCTAAATCTGCTTTTCTTGGCTGATTTTTCTGTGGACTAACCCATTAGCAAACAGTTGGCGTGAACAGAGGAGAGCGACAGCCTCCTCTTGTGAGCCATTTCTCTGCTTAGAGCAGGGCAGTCAATCCTGCCCAGAGCAAGTGGGTTTGAAAGCTCTTTTTTTTTGGTTGTTGTTTTTTTTTTTTTTAAAATGCATTTTATTTGATTCTTGTTCATCTCTGTTTGAGGAGTTGGTTTTTGTTTTTAATTATTGTAATTTGTCTAAGAAACCTCACATTGGAGGCTTTTCTTCTTTCTTTTAAAAAAAAATGTCTAAAACAGTAATTAAAAAGCAGAGCAAGTTAAATGATTTTTTTTTTCCAGTTCAAAATCTCCAGAGAAGTTTCTTAAAGAATACACAGCTAATGCAAAATAATGTTGGTAAACCAGACAACTCATGTAAATAATGCCTGTGAACCAGAGAACTTGTTTGATCAATTTATAAGACTCTCAAAACAAAACTGACCAACAAAAGACTGGTTTGTCTTTTTGCCCCAGGAAACAGAGATAAAATAATCAGTACACATCTGGGAAGGTAGATTAGGCTCTAAAAGGTGTGTTCTTTCTAATCTCTTGAGCTGATGGCAACAAAATCAAACTTGATTTTAATCTGATCTGTTGCCTTTTATTATGCAATGGCCATCTGCATTATAACGTATGTATGCAGTAACTAACATTTCCCAGGCGTGTGTGCAAAGGATGTGTAATTTAAACTTATTTAATAAAGCATTATCACTTCATGATTAATTGGATTGGCACATGGCACTCGTAAGTAATAATTCTCAGTCTGTATTACACTGTGCTTATTAGACTGCTAATGGATAACCGGTTTAATCATATGTCAATTAAAAGGATGAGTCGGTTTCATTTATTGCAATTAAATGGTATCCATAAACCGTGTTTGCAGGAAGTATCTAAATCACATCATGTATCAGTTGTGTGTGTGGGCTCTGTTACCGACTCTACATAATCCGGGGGTGAATCAGTTCATGTATGAGAGTGTTGAACCTACGTGTCCAGGTTCTGGGTTGTACTGCAGGACATGGCACTGTCCTTGATCATGGGAGAAGGTCTGCCTGTGCAGCAGCACGTAAAGGTCAAGAAGCTTTAAAAATACGAATTTTCGAAACTCTTTTGATGAAGCCTTTGACATAAAAAGCTTTTAATTGTTTTTTCGATTGGAAAACTGAGTTTCTGACAAAGCTTCTCCTGTTTGCTCTCTGGAGGGTCTGTGATGATGAAACCCAAACCATCTTCCATTCCATCTCAGAGCTTTACGTGGAGCATCCCCTAGTCAAGAGGAGGAGCGGTCACGGTGGGGAAGGGAGGCTGGGCAGGACGGTCCGTGTTGTGCATGGGACAGGCTTAGAGGATGAGATACCAAAGTTTTGAACCATTTTCCACATTCGATCAGTGCCGGTGGTGGCAAGTGGAAGGAGTGCTGGTGTGGTGAGCCCGCCCTGCCCGCCAGAGGAGCCGTACAGCCCCTGGGGATGAGTAACGGGCAGCCTGCATGGCAGGACCTGTCTTGTGTTTGTCCAGTTTCCTTCGCAGTGATCGTGACAGGAGCATCTGGTCAGGCAGGCAGGTGTTGTGCAGCAGCTTTTATCCCAGATGAAAGCATTATTTGAACTCAAACGCATTGATGGCAGAAGCTGTGGTCTGGCAGCACCTTGCTGCCAGCGCTGTCTGCGTTCAGGGTTTGGGTGCCTCTGCCCGGCGTAAAATTATAACGCGCACAAATAGGAGAACGGTGTGTCTGCTGGGCTCGTGGCTCTGGGGTAGCTACGCTGGTTTCTGGCTTTTCCTTTGGAATAAGGATGAACAGGACATTCAGTAATCTCCTCTCAAGCTTTTTCTTTCCCCTTATCTGGCCACCAAAATCTGGTGTTCTGGATGTGAACAAGATCAGACTCTTCTTCCCCTTGCTGGAGTCTGCTCTTCTTTTGATACTTGTTTAAAAAGTACGTTGCCCAACCTTGCAGTACCTACCTAATTACATCCAAGCCATTTTTTCCCAGTGAATAATTAAAATATTGAGCAGAATTGAAGAAACAATAAAACCTGGAAGCGTCTCTGCCCTTTGGGGAAGAATTTGGCAGAACGGTGTTTTCTGGGACTTGTTTCTTTCAAAGACACAACATTTGAAGCTTTGGTTGACAATTTTCTATCAACAGTAGACCCTTGACTCACGTGCAGGAAGCTGTGAGGACAGTTGTTGAGTTCTTGCTGTGAGTAGGTACAGGAATCGCGTGAGCGAGATGAGGTTCCTGGCAGGGGGCTGTTTGAAATGCCATGGAAATAATTTCTGCTTCCTTCTCCCTCACATTCCCTAAAATTTTAGTATATGGGAAGGTTGTTCTGAGATGGTTTTTAGCACACTTGGCTTTGGTGGGCGGAGAAACAGTTAAAAATGAAAGAAGGTGGGAGGAACTGCTGGGTTACCAATTTTGTGGCATTAGGTATCTATAAAAAAAGCCAATAGCACAAGAATGAGAATCCTGCTTAGAGGATACAAAACATGCTTTTCCTCAACATGAGGAGAATGAATCCTTCCTTAAAAGCAGCATTTGAGTGCCTTTTTTTGCTCATCTGTTACAGTGGTCTCCAAACTGGGGTGTGCAATGTTATTGGTGGGCAGGAAGAAAATAATAGTGCTTCAGTAATACATGTATATAGTTCATAAATAAATGAATATACATAGATTGGGGGTGCGTGCTCAAACATTTTTTCCTGGTAGCAGTGCGTGATCAAAAAAATTGGGAATCCACTGATCTATAACTATCCTGAAATAAAGCATGTCCTTGGGTAGGAAATGTGCAAGTGGTTCAGAATTGGAGCCAGGAAACACACTGCTGGGTTGAGATGTGAGAATGCTTCACCCTTAATTGAAAGGGTGGTGTTTTTTTACAAGTATCACAGTCAATGACTTGTCTTGAGCAGCTAATTAGTGCGATTATTCCACAGCTGCATTAGTTTCACCACAAAGGTTTTCTCTTGTTTTTTCAAAAGGATCAGTGTCTCTCTGAATGTTTCAACCTGACAGGTCTTAAATAGCGAGATGGTCCCCTCCCTCCCTGCCCCCAAAATGTGTGCTCTGGAAAAAGCAGAGTTTGATCTCTTGGGAGAGCAAGTGTGGGTTCTCCTTTTTCATTTCTACGCTGAACTGTTTTCAACATCAGTCCTAAACAAAGCTGGAAATCTCTAGCAGCACTGGCTCTGGTTGTGCGAGCGTGAATAGCTCTTGGTGCCTGTAGCCTCCAGGCAATACCTGGAAGGGATGCTGGCTCCTGGACCCCTTTGCAAGCTGTCCTGTCAGCATTCTGCAGGTAGCACCTCCACATTGGAGCCAGAGGTGGGGTTTTGAAGAGCAGTCCCGTCCTAGGGCTAGAGGATTGCTCCTTGCTTCCCCTGGCACGGGCCTGCATCATCACAGCCTGTGGAGCCCTTCCCTTCCACAGGCTGATGACAACCAGCTGCAGCAGTCAGAATCAGAAACCAAACATCCTGAATTATACACACTGTAGCTCTTTCTTACAGGGAGTCATGTATCCCCACCCACTTCCAACGTCCTTCCCTCAAAGGATGTGCAGTTTGGTGTTTGCATACCCTAATTGTTCCGCCTTATGCTACAGAAACGTCTTATAAATGGATTTTAGTTCTGAGGGCTAACAAAACGATGGGGTCCTTCAGAAGGTGTCCCTGCAGCCATGGTTTGTCCCTTGCTGTCTGGTAGGAAGCTCTGCTTGCCAGTGCCTTAGAAATAGCTCTGAGGTGGTGAAGCAGGGCAGGGGGCTAGCTCCGGCCAGCCTGATGTGCTTTATAAAATGTGACTGAAATCAAGCCTGTGTTGTTGTTTATTCTGCCTGTTCTTGTATCTCGCTGTGCTCGGAAGGTGCTGGTAGGCCTGAAGTGGGAGTTGGGTGTTTTTTTGGTTTCTTTTTTTTTGGTCTGGCTTCTAGCTATGAACAGTGTCCCCACCAGCAAATGCTATCCTGAGGTAGTATTTTGCAGAAAATAAAGGAACTTTGTGTTGTGCTTTCATGGGACAGGTAGATCTATTTCGTCTATTTATTTTTGAGCTAGATCATTAGACCTGGAGTATTATCTATATTTATCATTATACTTGATACAGCCCTTTATTCCTTTTAAAAAAAGGAGTATGAGTGCCTGCTGCTACCTATCAAAGCATTTGTTTTTCTCATGGATGGTTGCTGTAAAAATTGAAACACCAAATAGCTCTTTGCAGCTGGATATTGGCCGTTGGAAGTGGTTAGCTGCAGCCAAGTTAAGGCAGCCTAACATGGCTGCTAAGTACCTGAAGTAGGTCGGCTCCGAATTGCTTATCCTCGCCCATCCCGCCCCGCGTTCCCGTGTAATTCTGCCAGCTCCGGCCGCTGGAGCCGCGATCCCACTTGTGGAAGCTGAACCGTGTCTCTCTGCTCTTCCCGCAGCAATTCCGAGCATCCTGGCGCTTCCAAGCCTCCCTTAAGCTCCTCCAGCATGACCTCACGAATCCTGCTACGACAGCAGCTCATGCGTGAGCAGATGCAGGAGCAGGAGCGTCGGGAGCAGCAGCAGAAGCAGCAAGCAGCCCAGTTCATGCAGCAGCGAGTCCCCGTCAGCCAGACACCTGCCATCAACGTCAGCGTCCCCCCCAGCCTGCCCCCCGCCACCCAGGTACCCATGGAGGTCCTCAAGGTACGCCGCTCTCGCTGCTTTTCTGTTTAGGAGCTCTCGCTCATCTACGTGCACTTTATTTAATAGCGATGTGGTTATAGGGATTTTTTGGCAATGATTTTTTTCAAATAAGCTGCTCTCTGGCTTGATTTGCAGCTTATTCTGGTGTCCTGATAGCGAAAAAGGGAAAGTAATTTTTAAAAAATTTGTGTGACGCTTGTTTTCTTTAAACTTTGAGATCTCGGGAGGGAGGTTTTGTAACAAAACTAAAGTTTCCGTCATTTTCCCTTTGGAAAACACTTCTCCATCTTACTAGTACTTAGTTATTTTCAAAAAGAAGGAATTACTAATAGATATTCAAATCAGTATTTTGGTTTTTAAAAGAAAACAATGAAATATTTTTGTAAAATGGAGTCAAAACTGAGTACAAAAAAGCTCTTCAGAAAGCCTTAATCTGAAGTATGGGTGAGTTTCCAGCCTCTTGCAACAAACCTTTGTAATCCTTTTTTGCTTAAATGACTTGTTTGCTATTAGTAGCTTTGGATTCCTTGTCCTACTGGAAACTGTAGGAGCTTGTTACTGCCCTCATCAAAGGGGAGGTAGCTTGCTAATTACTTGGGGGAAAAACGTGAATCGCTATGAGAAAAGAGAGAGTTTCATGTACTGGGTAAGTCTAAGTAGAGTAAAGCAATGTGAAACGTGTGAGTAAAAGAATGCAAAACATTTTGGAGAAATTTGCTGACATATTTAATGAAAATTTTATTTTGATTACTTTTGAAGAGTTACCTATTTTCTCTGCGTTATTGCTAAATCTTTTTGTTACAATCTGGTGTCTAGTAACCACTTTCAGTCCGTAAGCATATTCTTACCAGACAAGATAATGGAGCTTGGTTACAATACGCTTGTAGTTTGCTCATCAGTGTTATATATCAATGATACGTATTCAAAGATTTAGTTTTAAAATAGACTTGCAGGCTCAGGATTTCGTGGCAGGCTGTGTGACGGGTTTAAGGAGGAAACATAGGGTGCTTTTATTTATTAAATCTGCGTTATGGTATTGTGTTGACAGTGCCAAAACTAATACTTAATTGAGACACTAGAACCATACTCGGGTATGGTCTATGATCTAGGAGCAAAAAGGCGACAGTTGAATATTGAATTTTTTATATATAGATACCTGTCCATTAAAAATTAAAGATGATATACTTTGAGCATGTTGTGCATGCAGTAAGCAGACCAACATGGACTGGGAAGAACTGTTTTGTCTAACGTTTGTGCATTACGCACAATGTTTGTGTATAACAATTTGTTAAACTTGTTTCTAGATTATGACGCCATAGTTATAATTCAGATCCAGCAGATGTGTGGGTGCTATGAAGTAGTTTTTTCGTTTGTAATGCACTTAGTTAAATAAGCATATGTTAGATTTTTACATCCTTTCTTCCTAATATGTTATGACGTGAATTTCAGGGGGTTTTTTTTAAACCTCTCTGAAAACTTGTAGGAAAGTGTTTATTTTCTGACAGTGTTTTACCATTAAGGAAGGAGTGTAGTGTCTTGAGGAAGCATTCGCACTTGTATATATTGTTCATTTTACAATTGCCTCTTTATATGAGAGAGGAGGGGAGGCAGCCCTTTATTTCTGAGGACAAACTACAGAAGATGCTGCAGCCGAGAGGTGATGGTCGGTTATTACAAATGCGGTTACGAGGGGCTGGTTTGTCATAGGATTTGCGTGTGGATCTGTAACCTGCTGGAGCATTGCTGGGGGAGCTTCACGCGAAGGACTTGAACCTGAATCCTCGTCCTTCAGGGCTGCAAAAGAAATATCTGTCCCCTGTTTCCTCCTGATGGAGGAGGGTCTCTGGGAAAGAGGGAGGACACCTCATCTTTAGCCCAAATGGCAGCTTGCATGACCCTGTAGAGCAAAAAATTAAGTAAATGTATCCTTAACTGGCTTGTAAACTAAAAGTGGTACCTGGCAACAAGTGCCTTTTGGTGACAGAGAATTGTGCTTTGAAGGTGATGGTTGTGGAAACATGAGCTACCCGCTGGGACACAATGGTGCCTGTATTCCTGTCACCCGCGTTTACATAAGTAACAGTCAGAATTAGCAAAACCAACTCCTCTTGGCCTCTCTCTGCACATCAGAGAAGAGAAACTGCTTTGCACAGTTTTGCTGCTTGTGATTTTGGTGGGGGGAAAGCAGCTAAAGATTTATCCTTACCGATAAATCTGTAATTACTGATAAAAGTGGACCAGTTCTGTACAAAAAAAAAAAAGTACAAAATATGAGGCTTTGAAGTCAGGATCTTGCTGAAAATTTACCACTGATGCTTCAGTGAGTGTAGGATTTTGCTGAAAGGTCCATATAACTTCTTTTGTTTTGTTTTTTAAATAGGTTATTTGGCTCAAAAGATGAGATTAACAATAAATCAGAATCTTCCTGGTGGCAATAACGCTGACAGCCGGCTCTGCCTGCAGTAACGCTGTACGAGTGACATCATTTCCCTGCAGCTGCCTTTTACACTTCAGTTGGTTTTTAGCTGTAGACAAATTTTCCATATGAGTTGTACGGAAGTTTTAATTAGATAAATAGGGAACTAAACTGGTAACTTTATTATCCAGATGGTCTGGATTTAGTGACCTTAAAGAATGAGAGAGACAAAAAGGGGATTTTTACACGTTGAAAAATGTTAATCTGCAAGGCAACCTTCTTCAAAAAAAGATCTGTTTTAATATTACTTCACAAACAAGTATGACCAAATGTGGTAGTTGTTTTTGTCGTTGGTTTTGGTTTTGTGTTGTTTTTGTTTGTTTGGTTTGGAACTTAACATCAAAAACCCCACTCCAAGCCTGCTGAATTTGTCAACATTTTGTGTTTTTAGTTACGTTGTGAGATTTGGCATTTCTCCCATATCTCGCAGTGTGAGAAGGAGGATAATACTTGGGTGTCTGAGGATGCTGGTTTGGAATGAGTAGTTTAAAACGACACCGAAGGTGTTAATGAGCTTGGATTTTATATTTGTTTTCAAGATGTTCATTTAGAAACAATACAGAAAGAAAGAGGAATACATACAAATCTATGTCACATTGCATAGGAATCTCCAAATTATATAATGTGGTATGTTCAAGGCCATATGAATAAATAGAATTTCATTTTCCTGAGTAATGATTTCTTATTGCATCACTTCTCTGCCAAGTCATGTAGCTTGGCAAGGTAGGAAATGACCTGTTGGAATTTAAATTTTGTGTTGCTTTGTGCAGCCTAATTAAGAGGTGGACTAGGAGCAGGTCTAATGCCTTTGAAACAGTATGTCTTTGAATCTAATAGCAAAAGGAAGATTTGTTATGGCTGTCAGTTATCCTTCTGCAGAGCTGATGTTAGCTTTACAGATGTACAGGCTGGTTTATCTTTAAGCACCTTCTCGTCCGTCTCCTACTGGTAGTTGAGGACAAATGCTACAGAGAGATGTCACAAGAGTTTCTTTGCTTCTGCTGTGGTTCAGCTTCTTGCTCTGCCTTGGAAATAGGAGCATATAACTTAAAAATGTTGATTGTTGGAGTAGTTCCAGTTCCTATCGATGTTGGATCAGGATCTGTTCCTGAGGTGCAAAGTAAGTTTTTATTTTTATTTAAAAGAGTTAACTTCTTTGCAAAGAGTTCCTCTTAAGATGTCTTCAGTGGGTTGTTTTATGGAGTAGCTTCTTCTATACAGGTATATTTTAGTTCTCTATACTTAATTGGTATTAAGAAGCTGTTCTTTTTGTTGTTGTTGATTGCAGTTACTCTCTTGTCTGGTAGGAGTCTTTATCTGTTGGAGCAGAAGCACAGCTGCAAATCTCAACTTCAGTGTCCCAGAGCTGATGTCTGGGAACTGGGTTCTGCATTTCTGTGAGCAGGGTTAGCCCAGGACTTGAGGTCGTGCATCAGGTCCCTGCCTGTAGTCACTGAGACCTGATGATGGGTTAGTCCTTTTGCTCCTCAGTCAGCCATTTGCAAAATGTTGCTGCTATTAATCCCGTACCATGTGGAATTAAATTAGTTAAAGGTGATGAAATCCTTGGCTATTAGAAACTGAGAGAATACGCCCTTGGTTTGTAGTGAAGCTGGTCTGTTAAATCACCTTCCCCGTAGCTGTCTTGGACTTCATCTGTTACTGTCTTCCTGCTTGATATCACGGAATTAGCTTTTCTCCTGTGGTCCCAGCAGCTGTCTGTTGACAGTTATTTAGGGAGCATCTTCTGTTGATGTGATGGCGTTACTGGGTTCTGCTTTTCGTGTCTTTCATGCCCTCCCTTGCCCACTCCCAGCCTCCTTTCCTACCAAGCAACTTGCAGGATTCTTGTGAAGTGAGTGATCTCCTGCCTGCCAAACTATTGGCAGCAGCAGGGCAGCTCCCTGCCTTTCTGACAGGCAGTGGTACCCTAGCCTCATCTATAGGGTAGTTTTCAGTCTTCTGTGTCAGTCTAGGAAACTGATTTTAGGATATTTTGTTCAGCAGGCAGAAACGATGACTTGTATGACCAGAGTTTTACGTAATGTCCCTCTGGCATCTTCACCAAAGCTGTGCTGTATCAGTGTCGGTATGGGGCTCACCACCCTTTACATGCTTTTAAGAGAGACGGAAGGAAAAGGGTTTTCCTTCATCTAAGCCACTAAAAGATCCAGGGGAAAAAAAACCACAGAATCAGTGTAAAGGCTGAAATTACCAGCCATCATGCCTTATTCTCCCAAGCAAGGCTTGGAGGATCCTCTACTTGTTTTTTAGGTTAGTCCTTGAGAAGTTCTGCTGATAGAAATAGTCAGACCTGAGACATTGATTAAGGCTTGCCTTTGAATATTGCTCTCTTCTATTTGTTTTGATAAGTGCCCTTGTCTCAAAGTAGTCTTGTTTACAGAATTTGCACAGGTCCAGAAAGTAAATTTACTGCAGAAATTCAGAGAAGTGGGTTGGGGGAGGAGAGGGGACTCACCTCTTTGCTCATTGGGAGACATTACAAAAACTGAATTGTAGCTATGCCGTGCCATTTGTATTGTTTTGCCTGATTTCTGCATGAAGTTTACTGTTGAGAACAAACTTAACACAATCCACTTAAGTACCTTGGACCTGCCTGCCCAAAACACAGCATGGTGTTGCCCGTGACTGGTGTGAGCTTATGTCCTTCATGGCAGGAGATGCGCTGGAGCATCCTCAGGAGTCAGGAAAGGTGGCTCAGGGCCAGCTTTGCATATCAGTTCCTTTGAAAACATTATCAGTTCTTGCAGAATTGAAAATGTTACTGGTGGGCAGCTGACACCCATCCCTCTGTGTGTCTCACTAAGCAGATGGAAGGTGGAAAATTGAGGGTGAACACTTCTTCCCTCGGCTCCCGCATGTTACTTGTTGGCATTCCTCGGTTGGTGCGTGGATGTGACACTTGTGCTGTCATGTTTTTAATGTGATGCACCAGGTCACAGCACAAGGGTTGATGGAAGCCTAAACTGGATGTGTTGGGGTGGAATGGTGTGGTCCCTGTCCCCGTCTGTCCCTACTGCTGCATGCTAATGCTCCAGAGGATGCGGTTGGTTTACCTCCCCTTCCTCCTGAGTGTTGTCACACCAAAGGAATAGCACAGTGAGAAATCTGCTGGACTTCTCATGTGTCTTCCTCCCTCTTTGTCTGCCATTGGGGATTTAAGAATGTAACTTCCACGTGGCACAGGCGCTGAGATGGGAGATGCTCACGTGAGACAGCCACGTTGGGTGCTGCTGCCGAAGTACAGCCTCGAGGGCTGGGGTGGGTTCCTGCGGTGGGTGTTTGCTGCATGAACTGGCGTGTCCCTGCAGTGGTGCAGATGTCATTTGGACACTGCATAAATGCTTTGCAGGTAATAAGATAAAAGCAGGTCTCCTGACCAGTGGATGATGTAACGGGTCTCTTTCAGGATGCTAATATCCCCTTTATCCTTGTTTCTGGAGGGCGAGCAAAGAGCTCCCTTGCTCCAGGGGATCTGGACAAGGCGGGTCCTGCTTTGGTGATCTGCAGCTTGAGATCTCTCCTCTCTGTGCTCCCATGTAGTG
Source organism: Nyctibius grandis (assembly GCF_013368605.1). Classification (NCBI taxonomy): domain Eukaryota; kingdom Metazoa; phylum Chordata; class Aves; order Nyctibiiformes; family Nyctibiidae; genus Nyctibius; species Nyctibius grandis. Next base: position 29,941,459 of record NC_090667.1, read on the forward strand.
CCTTGTCCTGGTTTTGCAGGGATAAACTTTATAGAATCACTTTTCTGTTACATTTTGTTTCAGTTTGTGGCCAGCTGTGGGATGGTGACCAAGGCCATTAGCGGTAAGCCAGGGCAGCTGCCCCAGGCTGGCCCACAGGTGTGTTCTGTAACATCAATGTCAGGTTCACTATAAATGGGAAAGCTGCTGGGGGTTGGGGGCTCTTTGCTCTGCTCTCGCTTTTTCTCCTTCTCAACGATTGTCCCTGGAGCGACTTGCCACCATTCTGTGGGCTAAGTATAATTTTGTGTCTTTTGTATTAGCATTGATATTGGTTTCCTTATTTTATTAAATCTGTTTCAATTTTAACCCATAAGTCTTCCTCCCCTTCCCAATTCTCTTTCTCGATCAGGGAAGGGATATTGGGTGATAGAACAACTGGTTAGTCTTTAGCCGTGGGTGCGGGCTGAACGAAGACAGTCTGCTGTTGCTAATGGGGCAGCTCACCCCAAAATACGATGCATATATTCAAACATACTTATGGAAATATAGGCTAAAAAACCATTTTTAATATTTACTATGAACAGATTGTTAATAGTGTATTTGCATACAATAATGCTTGTAATATGCTGGATATTCTAAAATTTATCTACCACTAATGACCCTACTTAGGATTCCCCCTGCCACACTGCCTAGGTTGGTGTCTCCATGGTAGGTGTTAAGTGCTGTTTTGGTGCTAGAAATACAGCTCTTTACTGCTGTGTCTTGTCACTGTGGCCTTTCTTCTTTCACCTGGGGTCCTAAACAAGCTGAAACCTCTTTTCAAAGCCTAGAACCAGATGCTGTTTACTGGACATCCTCTCTTCTGGCTTTATTATTGCAAGAGGTTTTGCCCATCTCATGTTGTGGGCTGATCGCTACTGATAAGAGTGGTTCTGTTTATCTCTTCCTTAATGCCATCCCAGCCCTTGCTGTAGCTCACACATCTTTCCCCTTAGAGCAGCCTTTTCCGTGTCGACAGGAGTGCAGTGCTGCAGCCACGCGTGGAACGGTGCAGGCGGCCAGGCTGGCCTCTTGCCTTCACCCTTGTGTCGTTGTTCATGCAGATTTTAAATGCACCACCACGATCAGCTCTTTGCATCAGATACCCTGTATTTCTTCGTTTTTGAAATGCCGAGCGTGCCTTCTGAGTGACGTTAATGACTATGGACATTTATCAAAAAAATACCTCCTCCTAGTCCTTTTCCAGTGTGCTTATTACAGAGTGACCCGTGGTGGTCACTTCCTAGCAGGGAAGGCTGTGCAGGTAGCAATAGTGCTCTTGGTGTAATAATTACCACAAAACTTCATTGTACAGGGGACTTACCTCACGGTTCTGAAGAACAGAAACAATGGGATGTCGAGATAAACATGTGGTAGCGTCTGCTACAGCAAATGTGTTTGTGGACACACTTATCTGATTAAAAGTTAATTTAATCTAACGTGACAATGGTAGATAGTAGTGTGTACTGGTATGTTAAGTAAGCGTGGGGTGTATTTGCAATTGAGAACTTAGACAAGTGATTTGCCGGATCGAGTCTTGGTGAACTACAGATAGAACATTTAAACTAAGGTTACTTACACTCAGTGACGCTGGTACACGTAACTTAAGCCTACAGCAAATTCTTCAGAAAGGAAAAAACTTGCATTTAACTACAGAACCACTAAAGCCTGCCTGGTCTCCTAAGCTTTCACGTAAGTAAAAGTATCTCTCAGGCCTTAAATCTTGTGCTTGCTTAGTGGGTTGAAAGCTGTTCCAAAACAAGCACTGGTGCTCGATGTCTGTGGTTAGTAATAGAGGTAAAATGTAAACTCTTGCTTAACACCTAGGTTATTAGACATTAAAAATGCATGGAATTCAAGGGGGCAACATGCTTCTGTGTAGAAGTATCTGACTGCTTGACTGCTAGTGCAAAACACTGCTTTCACCCTTCGTCCCAAATGCCCTTTTCCTGTGGGTGCAAATACGTGTGTTGCTTAGCTCTTGAGAGAAATGCTGTTGCTGATGAAGATGTCTGATCTTTCCATCTTGGCTCTTCAGCTGTGGTCGCTGTGGCACAAAATATAGCTCCCAAAGTTGTGGGACAAACTGTGATGCTGCTGAATTGTGCTGCTGGGGGGCCAGGGTACTTCCTGGGCAGATGATGGTGTGAGCAGAGTGCACAGGTAACTGAGCAGAGTGGGAAGGTAGCTGAGAAACTGCTCCTTCTCATAGAGCTGTTGCCCTGTGAGTTCACAGTAGTTAACCTGGTAGTTCGAAATAACATTTTTGATACAGAGGAAATAAGGATATATTTGGACAAAACAATATAGACATCTGGAGGTCCAAGCTCTGATCACCTTTCAGAAGGTTCTTGGTGGTTTATACCCTAGCTGGTGGTCTTGAGGATTTGCTATCTTCCCGCTGGCATAACATCCACAAAGTTAAGGAGAGCTTGTGAAGTTTGTTCTCGTACAACTTCAAAGCACTTTTTTTTTGTTGTTTTTTTTTTTTTGTTTGGTGTTGTTTTGGTTTTTTTTTTTTAATGGTCTAGCTGTATTATCTGATGGCTGAGTTACCAGATCTTGGGAAAATGGTGGTTCACCATGTGTCAGTGGGTGTTTCAGACCTGCAGAAGATGAGTTAATCTTCCTAAAGATTTGTAGGTGCCCATAGTTGTGGGTATTAAAAGTATTGATGAGGCTCCGCAGCCTACCAGCTGACAGGTTTTAACAGCTTCTATTAAGTCCTTTATTCAGTCAACGTTAGTTTAAAAACCACCTTATTCCACTTTCCTGGTTGAGCTGAGGACATGGGAAGAGGGCGAATGCTGGCCACTGCAGTTGTGTTTGCCGAGTCCACGGCTTAATTTGGCAGAAAATAGTGCCCAGAGCCACACACAGTGCTGGAGAGCGGGGGAGTTGGGTGGAGGTCTAGGCTGGCCTCTGCTGACACCATTGATAGACATTAAATTTTAAATGTGAAAATTTAGATCTGCTTAAAGTAATCTTTTGGTATTACGTATACTCGCAAATATTTCAGTTCTTCAGCTAGTTTGGCAGCATTATTCTCTGAGATGCTGAACCTGTGCAGTGAATGAATTCAAAGTGACAAGCTGGAGACATTCCTGCCATTCAAGTGAGGCTTAAGGAATTTCTTATTGGCTAAATGACAAATATGTAGCATTTTGCCCAGCACTGCATGGCAATTTCAACCTGCCTGACCGTGACAAGATTAGCACTTTTCCTCCCCCTCCCCAGCAGTAATAATTTTTTTTTTTTAAATTAGATTAAGAAGTACCAGGCAGAGATGCAAAAGCTTGAAAGAGTAAAAACCAGCCTTACCTTGAATGATTCTGTCTGTCATTGGATTGGTTCCTTAATTAGCCCCATGTCCTTTAACCTCTTGAGAAATAAGCAAGGGATAGATTTGGGGATAAAGACAAAGACGCCCAGAGATTTACCACACACCGCTAGGTAATTCATCAAGGAATGCTGGTAATTAGCCCTGCCTCTTTCCTTTCTGGCTCATTTAATAAAACTGGATGATTTAAAATAATGCCTGCTGGTTCATTATCAACTACTTTAAGAGCCAAGTTATGAACTTGAAACAAAAACCAGTATTGTGTTGTCTGTAAAGGACCTGGCAAGTGTGTTTTGTTTTGTATTTTAAAGAAAGAAATTTTTCAGTCCTGTCATCAGTCTCCCCAACTTGATAATTAAATATTACTTTGTTTGGATTACCATTTGGCTTTTTGGGTGTATTTATTTCTAGTGTCTGCTACTGAGAGGCAGAGAGAAGGAAAAGAAAATCCAAGATCTTGAAGAGGTACATGTCAGATTGTGTTAAGAAAGCATGGCCTGATGGAATTCAGCTGAATACGGACTTTACAATGGTAGTAGTCCTCCAGTTGAGGAAATGGGTAACTGCTTTAACCCTTTATCTCTTGGAAATGAGTGCCAGCTACATGTCTTGTTCTTTGAGCAAAGTGATCCATTTTAGTAACACATCTCTTTAGTGCCTGTAGTGGAAATTTGTCCCTGAATTGAGGTCAAAACTCATCTGGTTTGTATTTGCTTAGAAAAATATTCATGCAGTGTTCTTTCTTTTTCTTTATAGATAAGAATAGCATTAAATGAGAGGATCAGGGTAGAACTGGATCAATACACTGCTGCCTTTGCGCTTTTCTGGGGGAATATCTCTGTACAGCAGGTGCTGGCCAGTGGATCTGGTTAGGTCTGTCTGTCTGACTTAACGAATTAAGTTGCTCTTACTGTATATCTTCCTTTAATAATTAGTGTCAGACTCAGATTGCAACATTTCTGAAACTGTTGTAGGCTAGAGGAAAAGCAGGCTGTGGTAGCCTTCTGCTCATGGTAGGCTTGCCAGATCTTGAATCCTTCAGACTTTTTTTTCTGAACCTCTTCTAACTCATCAGTATCGTTTGGGGCAGAATTGGATATGGAGTTTCAGTGCAAATAAGAAAAAACATTCTCTTTGCTTGTCTTCCATACATCCCTTTTGTGTCCCCTGGGATAGTGCTTATTCCGGGGGAGCTTGAGTTTATTACTTGCTGCTGTGACCCAGAAAAACCACATGTCTGCTTTTACATGCTTGGCAGATTGGTAGATTTAAGAAAATAAGTGGTGGCCTTTGTGGAAATATACTCTGCCAGTCTTTAGTTCGCAGCAATTCTTTTGTTGCCAACTACGAAAGTCACTTGCTGCCTTCAAACACTTGCCGAGAGCACTGGGGTGTTGGGGTAACAGCTCAACCCTGCAGGTTGTCACTAGAATCGCTTTCACTGGATGCCAGTTACCCACTTGTTTATTATTTTGAGACTTGTTAATAAACTTCTGTAGTTTAAATTGACTTGGAACTAGATACATTCTTTCCAGCATGTAATGATGTGGAGCAGAAAATCCAGTGTCTTTTTTAGAAAAAAAATCCCAACAACAAACACAACTGTATTTAATACCAGTGTTTTTGCAAAGTTAGAATGTTCACGCCAAATTAATAGTTTGGGTTTCCCACATTATATTCTTATATTTTTAACATATTGGAACAATATTTTGTTATGGACCTCTGTGGCTTAGTGTCCTCAACTTGCTGAATATCAATAGTGGAAGTTCCAGCTAGTTCTTCGAAAATTCTTGGGTAACTTACACAATTCAAGCAGATTTATTCCTTTTGAACTTGATCACAAGCAGCATTCATTTCAACATCAGTCTTGCAGTAATTAAACCAGTACATGAAATGCTCGGAAGCCCTGATTGCTCATTCAGGTATGTCGTTCGTTGCGATGCACTTTCATAATCTCTCAGCAGATGGCATGAGGGTTTCCAAGAGTGTGTGTATTTCTTGGGAAAGCTCTCCGCTGTGGTGAAGTCGTCTTTCTAGACTATTCCTTTCACCAATGAAAGCGAATATTCAGGTGTTTAAAAACTGTTTGGACACATTATTCTAATCACATTGTTTGCTTGTGTTATTGTATTTTATTTTTACCAACTAATGTCCCAGAGATACCTTTAAGCCATTAACCACTTAAATGCTGTATGTAATAGTTATTACATGCAAAAACCAATTACTGCTAGATCGTCTGTGAAAGACAGGCTGCCTCTTTTAAATAAACCTGCTACTGGCATCCAGTAGGAAGTACTAAACCTATTCAGCAAGTAAGTCTAGAGTGCTAAAAAAGCTTAAGCGATAAAACTGAAGCGTGTTTTCCATTGAGCATTCCCTCTTCTCAAAGCTATGTAAGACACAACTGTATTGTGTTAAATTATATCCCCCTTCCTGCTTTGTGCTACAAATCCTGATGCTTGTAAATAATGTCAGCTAGTGAAAGAAAAATCATTTGAAGAAGTATGTGATGGCTTTCTGGAAAAATTAGTAAATATTACTGTATTTATAAGTTAACGTGGCTTACGCAACCCAGAAGCCATTCGCTGTTTTCAGGCGACCCACCTACTTGAAGTCCTGGCTTCTGACAGCAGCATTTTTGTCACCGACGTGGCTGGGATCTGTGTCGTGTCTCCAAATGAACATATTGACATCGGCAGGAATGTGTCGTGTGTGTGTTTAAAGAAACCGGTGTTTCAAAAAGCTGTTCTTCTGTCTTGGGGCAGTGTGCTCCTTGTATCTATCTATCTATCTATGTATCTATTTATCTATCTATCTATCTATGGATGTCGAACGTGCAGGAGTGTTGGGAGCCGTCGCTGGAGCTGAGCTCGGAGCCTCAGCAGCAGTCGGGCACATAAGCGTCTTTAAATGCCAGGGCCTAAGGGCTCACGGCTGCAAGCTCCAGAAAATCCTACAAGTGAGTTTCAGAGTATTTTTCCCTCCTTGTCCAACACTGACGTTTCTTTTTCTTTCCTAGTTACAATGAAAGACCTTGCCAGTAAACTGCTATATTAAAATATGCTGGTAGCAATATCAAACCAGATGTTATTCTGACCTGGAATCAAAAATAATTTATGAATTTGAGAGGAGGTTTGTATGTCAAGGAAAGAGAATCACAGCTTGTATTTCAGGCTTCCTTGCTAAAAATCACCTGGAAATTCCTGGTTGAAACTATCAAAATTCAGTTTGTGGACTTAATTAAAACTTTGCTCTTTTCAGAGGAAGATATAAACAGGCAACTAATGGAAATTATCTTTTAAAAAAATAATCCCTTCCTTGAAAGGAGCGCATTTCAAGACTGAGGTGTAGAAAACAGCCTGTGTGCCTACGCCAGGTCTTTATGAAGGTCCTGTCAAGGACCTGCAGGCAGCACGCTAAACCTTGTCTTTAAGATGACTACTTCTACCTACCTTAGGCTGTGTCTTCTCTCTGCTTGTGTTTTTTCTTTAGGTGTGGGGTTTTTTTTTGTTTCTTCTGGGTTTGGGGAGCTCTGGTTAGAGGGGGCAATATTCTCAAGAAAGTCTTATTCCAGTTTACCCATATCAGCAATCCAGAGAGCCATTGCTCATAACCAGCATCGCTGTCCCCATAGCAGCTGACTGATAAATGCAGTTTTGGCGAGACAGCTTGTTTTTCCTGGGGGGTTCAGAACTGCTTTTAGTGCTGCTACAGCCTCATGCAAAGTGGGGCTGTCCTGTTGAAGCAATGGTACCATTTCAGGAACTGCTTTGAAGTTAATTCCTGCCTTGTTAAACAGTGCTTTAAAGTTAATTCATGTCTTGTTAAACAGAAAATTCTGAGAATTGAGACTTCTGTTTAAAAAAGTGTGACAATCATCTGTATTATTATAACTTGCTAATTGAAAAGTTGACCTTTGAGCTGTCTAGTAGTATTTTACTGTAGTATTAATTTGACTGTTTTACATTTCTGCTTCTGACTCCCACCAAAACTATACTCTTCTGAAATACCACGGCAGCCTGGATATCAAAGAAACAATTTGTCAGGGAAGGAGTAAAATGACCTTGAATGAGTCAGCACTTGTGTGTAGCAATCGTAAGCTTTCTATCCTCATTGCTTTCTAAAAGGAAATGAATTCTGGACTACAGGCACCATTCATTGCACAGCAGTTAATGGGCTTCATTCACATGAAAGTTCATATCTTCCTTAAGGGTTCAGCCCTGTATGGTTTGCTGTGTAAAAGGAAAAATAGTATTTAATCATGCTACTGTGGCTTTTCAAAAGAGTTTATGCTTTTCTAACGAATGTTGGCTTTTTGAGGGAAGAAAAGTGGTGCCTTTTGCTCTAGAGTGCGGCCTATTCAGTAAGCGGTGGCTCTATGCGAAGTGCCGCTTCCTCCATGGGTCACTGTTCAGAATTGCCTTCTGCCTTTCCCTGCGGTGTTTAATGTAGGTAACGAGGGAAAAGCTTCCAGCCAGGGCTTCTGCTGCTTCCCAGAACTTATCCTTAGAGAACTCTTCTCTCTGAACTTGCACCTTCTCCAAGAAAACGTGTAAATTCCATTTATCTGCTTTGGTTAGAGGTGGCAGGCTGCGAGGACTGCGTCAGGTCTTGATGGCTCTGTGTGATCTGAGCACACAGCGTCTTGACGCTCCACTTTGGATGTGGAGTGAGGAATGTGCTGACTGCTGCGGGACCCAGGGAATAACTGTGAGAGGAACAGAATTAATCCAACTTTGCATTTTCTTCTCAAGTAGCTGCAACTCCAGATAACATGCCTGAATAGCTATCGCTGCCAGGTGTATATAAGCAACAGGCCACCAGATGGGGTAAGGCAGAAGCAGCTTTGGCTGGTACTCAACCAATTCCTTGTTTGTGCTCATTTTTATTTTTTGGGTACGGTTCCACAATACACTGACTGGCAGCAAAGGTGGCTGATGTCCCTTGCAGCCCTGGTAGTTGCTGCCCCCATGATTGTGCACTAATACGTGCGTTTGTGGGGCCACGCTAAAAATTGTGTGGGACTGCTGAGGCAGTTTGAGATTTAAAAAAAGGCCTATTTTTGGAAAAGTGACTTTTTTTTTTAAATTAGCGTAGTGGTTTTGATTGCATGGGTCAGTGTAGCCCTGCAAACAGCTGTACCTGTATAACTGAGGGGTAAGAGCAGTGAGCTGATGTGGCAGGGCAAGAACAAGCAGCCAGACACCAGCACCGGCACTTTCTCTGGCCAGCTCTGCCTTTAGTGTGGAGCAGCAATGCACTTTTGAAGTAAATTCCCAGTTGCCCTCGCTTATTACGTGTTAGCTTATTTTTGCTGAGTGCTATTGATGAGTACTAATTAGATTCGTGTCAGAGGAAATTAAATGAGAAGACCTCATGTTCTCCAGCCACTACTGGGAGCTCAGTCTGTGAGAGCAGACTAGGGCCGGTCCGACATCAACGGCTTGACATGCATATAGTGTTCTGAACCATTTCCCCACGGAGTCCCACGTCTTGCACCGGCTGCTTGAGGATGCACAGCTAGCTGTGGTGTCCTCGGGACCGGCTGCAACTATATCTGCTGTTGTCAAAACCCAGTTGTTTGCTATTGTGGATGGACTGGCATCTCCTCTGGCTCCTAGCAGATGCTAAAAAACCCCAAACTTTTACTTTTCCTCTGTTCAAACTTTATTTCATTTAAAATAAACTCCATTCAGTGTGACCTTATTTGCATTTTTGAAGCATTAATTTCTCTAAAAATATTTATTCCATCCTGTAAAGTAGTGATATGCTAAAATGGGTTTATACTTGAGCTTTATAAAAGGGTGAGGAAGGTGGGGAAGATTGAGTTAGGATCTGGTTAATCCACATGTAATATCTAATTACATCCATCTAACTCTAGCATCTGGTTGCCTTGAATTGTGTTATGTTCCCATACTATTTCTTGGGTAGCTAAAACTTTGTGTATATTATCAATGAGTGATGAGAGGAAAGTTGTAAAATACATGTCATATTGTTTGTATTTTTTCGGTGTTCAAAGGAGGTGCGTGATTTTTTACATAAATATGGCTTTAGTGGGAGCTACTGTGCCTGTTGCCCCTTGTGAACATAGTGCTGTTCTTCTAATAGCATTTGAAGGGTTACATTAGTGTGGGTCAAGTGCGGTTTAAAATAGGATTCTTCTGAGACCAAGCCTGGAGGCTCTGAATTTCTTTCTCAAAAGGCGTTTTGATCTTCTAACAAAACTATTACTTCTGAATTTCTTGGCAATTCTTATTTGCGACTAACCTTTGGAGAACTGGAATGATAACACGCACTCTTCTTTGTGCTTTGTGAATGTGTCTCTCCTGGTGAGTTGCTGGCTTGTGCTTTTTTGAAGTTCAGATGAAACGATTGAAAAGAGTTTTCTGTAAGCTGTTTGGGAAGGTGGACTTTGTCTGGTGCTGTGTAATAAAATGTGATTCCAGTCCTGCAGAAAGAGCCCTAACCCCAACCTTGGTAGGACTCCACGCAGTAGAGAATGGACTACAAGCTCTTGATTGCAGGCTGGAGGTCTTGTATGTGCTCCCATCCTGAAAATGCTGCTGTGCCCAGGGTATGTGTATATGCTGGAAGAGCATCACGGCAGAAGTTTAGACCATCTTTTTATATAACCAGTTTTTCACAGTCTTTAAGTTTTCATGATAAGCAACATGCTTGTGTAATATCTGTTGAGTAATGATCCTGGCTGCAGTTTTTTGTTACAACTGTGATATAAACAGAGCTGCTGACAGCTAACTCGGTTTTTGTCAAAGATTTCACCGGTTCAGGTGATGGCCCTGCAAGCGCCCCATCCTCTGGCCTGATCAAGGCTCATTTACATGGACAGGAGCTTCTCCTTTCACAGTGTAACCAATTATTTGCCTACCATATGTGAAATAACATGAGGAGAAGGGTTTTCAACAGCTCATCTCTGGAAGATGTGGAGGGGCAGGTGTGGGGAAGGTTACAAAAATGGCCGAGTGGATGTATGTTGTTTTTGTAAGTATAAAATAGATTGTGATGTTATGTCTGTATGTATGTAAGGCCCGAGATCTTAAAATGTTGGCATCCTTGTTTAATAAATGAGCCAATGCTAGTCTTGTTTTTTTCTGGGAGCCAGATGATAGCTCCTGTCTGACTGTTGTGGGGATAAGATCATGGGGCGTAGAGGTGAGGTCAAGCAACCTACTGGCCATTTGCCTTAAGTATGACTTAGTGTTGCAGAAGTATTACAGCAGCATTCCTTTGGCTAAGAAATAACTAAAACACGTTAAGTTTCATTGTGATTTCTGGGTTTAAAATTAGAGTGCAATAAACATACTTAATTTCTTACTGTTGTTACCTTTAATCTTCTGGCTACTGTGATATCTGCTGTAGCACCTACTTCATGAGTGAGATGTCAGGAAATAAAAGACATAATGTCGCTTAATGGAAGCGTCAGACATCAGCACTCTACTCCCTAGGAAGAGCCACCACCGTTCAAAAGTAACCCTGACAGCGCTGGCTTTCACTTTTGATGCTCTATGGCATCCATGTGGCCCCCTGGGTTAATTCTCCTCCAGAAGGGTGGCTTTGCCACCCTGTACCAGGAGCATACGCACCTTGGCAAGCCACAAAAGTCCCCCCAAAATCCCAGTTCTGGTATTTAGCAGAACGCTTCAGGTCGTAGCCAGTTGAGTTTGCATGAAGGTGACTTGGATTATCTTACATTAGCAAACATGATGATCAAGCACTCTGAGGTACTGAAACTGTTTTATTATAACTCAGTAGGTTTTAATACAGTCATAAATAACATCACAGCTCGTTGAGCAGAAGGATAAAAATGAAGGAGTTCGGTGGTAAGCCAGCTTGCATTTCCTTAACTTAAATGAAGTCAGCGATTTATTATTATTTTAGGCTGTGTCTAATGATCATATTAGTAGTGTGAATAAAATGGATGTATCTAGACTGCCTTATTCCTCTGCTTGTTCAAGCCTTCCATATTGGGGCTGACATGAGACATCACCGGGTATAGGCAAAGTGGTATAGAGGCCAGCTAAGTCTTTCGAGTTCTTTATTAACTGTGACATGTAGAAGCTCAGGGCGTGTTAACGGTGTAAAACTGTTTGGAATTAACAAAATCTTCATTCTCCTGCTAATGTTTTCTCATGGTGCTGTGTATTTGTCGTAAAGCGAATAGCCTCAAAACAGGCGTGTTCCAGAACAAGTGTCCTTTGTGCTGTAGCCAGTGTGTTGCCAAGTGGTTTGTTAAAATAAATGGCCCTTTCAGAATTATTTTCACTTTTATTTTTGGACTCTTCTTTAAAAGTTTTTGTAGCAAGGCTTTTCAGTAGATGCACAGGCCAAGCTGTTCCAGCACGCACTGAGTGGCACTGGTTGCGTTTGGTGGAGTTATTTTTGTTTTCACGTTTGGGTCGTGATTAGTGGCATGTTCTTGATATGTGCTTTGTAAGTGACCTTGAGAGCAGGCTGCCAGCCTCGCGGTCCCCATGGAATGATGTGCACAATGAGTGTAGCGGTCTTTCATCTCTATCATTTTTGGACTAAGTATGCAACAAGTGTAGACGTCTTTAGACAAGTATGCAACAAGACGTAGAGGTTGGACTAGGTGACCTTTAAAGGTCCCTTCCAACCCAAACTATTCTATGATGTCCTTATGTGCAGTGTGCCTCCAAAGCAGGGAGGTTTTTTCCCTTGAATATAATAATCCAAGAGTTGCATTTGAGTTTACAAATAGCTTTTATTTAAAAAAGAGAAGGATACAACTGTTCCTGTTCGTGGCTTTTGGGTGTTTGATGTATTTTGATCTAGTGTGGTCCTTACATCTCTCTCCCTGTCTTGTGTTTCAGTGCTGAATGTTGAATTTTTGTAAATAAATACTTCAGTAGCCCGCAGGCAATATTCTGAACACCAGTTCTTTCTCACAGGCTAGTGCTGTGGATTTGAAAGACTTTTAAATCAAACTCAGTTCTTGCTTAGCCCCAAAGATTACATTCCTCAACATTTGAAGTTATCTTGGCGCAAAACTGTCTCATGCTATAAAACCAAGCGACCTTTCACAAACCTCACAGTGACAAATGAGACCAGTGTTGAGGGTATGGGTTTTTAAAATTTATGAAAGTAACGGGTTGGGGTTTTTTTCCCTTTCTTATACTTTTTATTTACAGTTTGGGCAAAATAGCCTATGTGCATGACACATGTTAAGACAAGTCCATGCAGGGGCAAAGCAGATTTACTGCATTAAAATCTGCTTTTCGCATGAGGACGTGAAGCTTCTTGAATTTTATTTATTAAAGTCTGAACAAGCAAACAACCTCTCCCCTTCTGTGTGTGGGTAACTCCATGTCTCTAGGAAGTTGGTAATAAGGATTTTTATTTTAAAGTCCATGTGTGCTGTCTCTCCTGTTTTAAGCGTAGCTCTGGTTACTTTTTACTCAACATCTTGTGTAAAACTGATTTCTGTTTTTTCCTTTGTTCATTTTCTATGAAAGATGCCATTATTTTTACCCAGTTCCATTTGCATTCTTCACATTTGAGCAATGATGAGCAACCTGAGCAAAACCAGGTGTGGAGAAGGATGCCTCTTCTCACCTGTGGAAACTACCTCCTCAGGGCATTGCAGGACTTGAGGAAAAACTCATGTTCCTCCTTTTGTATAGCAAAGCATGTGCTGTCTTGGGTGTGAGCTCTAGAAATACACCCAGAATCTCTAACTCTTTTGTACATGTGAAGGTTGATGTCATTTAAGTAGTGGTCTGACCTGTCAAGGTCCTGCTGGGGAGAAGGGTCGTTATTCTGCACCTCTTCCCTGCCATGGGAAATGCAAGAGAGTGAAGTCATTAAAGACACCGGTTTTCCAGAGGCTTGCAGTGAACCAAAGACCTGGAAGTGAAATACTCTGTTGTGCAGGTCTAGCAGGGGTTACTGAGGGCTGGAATGGTGGCTGGGTTAGTAATGCCTGTGAAACGTAACTGATAGTCTTGCTCAGGCTCTAAATATGTGACTGCAAGTCAAGGTTGGCACTGGCTAACGCCATGCTTGGCAACCGTAGGAGGAAGATAAGGTTGGACAAATACTTTTACCTCTCTAAATTGACTCTTTCAAGGCGATAGTGAACTGTGTTACAGTGGTCTGGTAAATCTTGTGTGGCTTGGGCTGTAGGAAGGATGCATGACTGTGCTTGGGCTGTCAAAGGCTTTGCAAGCGGAAGGTGGGAGCAGAGATGGCTTCAGACTGTGTGTACTGGCTTTGGGCTCTTGAGCAGCTGAAACATCTAGTCCTGTGAGTCCTCTTGAGTTGACATCTCTACGCCGGGTCTTGCAGGAGAGCTTTTGGAAGCAACTTTGTCTATCTTTGACAGTTCCTGTAAGGAGGAGTCATTCGTGTCTTACTGTGAGCAATCTCAAACCCTCTAGTGCTGATGAAAGTGCTGCCCAGCTTCCTTGTGGGAGAGGAGGATGGCAGAAATGGATGTAAATACAAGGTGCCTGAATCAAGCTTTTTACCGTGGCAGTACCATAATTCAAACTTGCCTGTCAGATGCACTTGTGTGGCTGATATTGTTGCCTGTTAGTCATAAAATATTTACGCTCTGAAGCACCTGGGGTAGGTGAAATCATAGCAAAAGATTTATGTCTGACGTTTTATGGAGTCAATTACTTGTCTGTCCTAAAATGTTGCAATGCTTTTTGGTATCCTCTCAGTAACTGTGTAAAATAAAAATTTATGGCATGTGTGTTAGGAAGTAAACAGCTGAAATGCTGGTTTCCTAACAAAAAAATGCAGGAGTTCAAAGGACTGAATCCTGTCTGAAAGCCACACTTGTGGAATGGCAGCTAGCATGCCACTAACCTGCAGATTACATCAATTCCCATCGCCTTAAGCAAATTTGGCTAACCTCTCTTTAATTTCCTTAGCTACTGTTGTCATGTGCTTCTATAGCTAAAGCACAGTTTTTAAATACTAATCCGCAAAAACTTTGTTCTTTTTGTCTGCTTCATGTCTTCCCCTTGGATAAAAAGTCACGTTACGCAGAGGAATTTTTGGCGATGAGCAAAACAACCCCCAGTTGTATAAATCGTGTTCGTTCTGTACAATGCGCCTTTTCTTTTTCATAACTATTCATGCTTGAAGATGACTGTTGGATCCACGTAGGCTGCAATCGTGATGCCAGATCTTAAATAACTTTCTTGTACCTGCCTTGGTTTTCAAGTTCAGAGGGGTTTTTGGTTATTGTGCTAACTGATGTGGTTTCCTTGCGCTGGCTGTGTCCTAAGGTAAAATGCTGGTATCAACTCATCCTGCCCGTCATTCCCCAGTCAATACAAGTAACTCTTCACCTTTCTCCTGCTATTGAGCTTTCTGGTCAGTGTTCTTCTGGCCACTCTTCCTGGGTTATAGACTAAAAGAAAGGGGAGCAAATATGACCTAGCAAAGATGGAGGGAAGGGGAGAATGGCAACCGGAGAAGTTACTGGATAGATTTATCTATTACTAAATTCACAGTGGCTCTATGGGGAATGATATGTCCCAACCCAATCAAATTGATTTTAATTGCATTTCAAATGAAGTACCTGTTATATCACAACCCAATCAACTTAATTTTGATTGCATTTCAAATGAGGTAGCTGTTCCAGCCTGGAGGACTAGAAAGGCTTCAGAAAGCAAGAGAACTGGACTTCTCGTGCGAAGCTGCTTCAGGCCACTGACGTCCTTAGCGAGAAAAATGTGATCCCGTTGCTTAATGTTTGAATGCTGCATGTGGGAAAATGTCTTTGAGAATGAGTTAAAGCATTGTCTCGCTGGTTATTTGGGTTGCTCTGAGTTAGGTGGTAGGAGAGTTCTTCCTGGCATTGCGGTGAAACCCCTGATCAATATTTTAATGAAATAATTTAAAGTTTTTTATGGTCTCTAGGATTTTCAGGCTTAGTGGATCAAGCTGTGGTGAATATGACTTGCAGAATCTTGAACCTGGATTAGAAAACTCCAGGAGAATGAATCGCTCTTAATGCAAGAGGCACTGATTGATTATCTTTTTCATATGTCATTCTCAGATATTTTTTTTTCCACCTCCCTAGCCTGAAAGGATGGACGCCTATTTATACAGCTTTTTTTTTTTTATTCAAAGTCCTAGAAAACAATTTGTTGCTGCTGCTGTTGGTTTTTAATCCTTGAAAGTGATCACAGAATCACAGAATGTTAGGGATTGGAAGGGACCTCGAAAGATCATCTAGTCCAGTCCCCCTGCCGGAGCAGGATTACCTAGACCATATCACACAGGAACGCGTCCAGGCGGGTTTTGAATGTCTCCAGAGAAGGAGACTCCACCACCTCTCTGGGCAGCCTGTTCCAGTGTTCGGTCACCCTCACCGTAAAGAAGTTTTTCCTCAAATTTAAGTGGAACCTCCTGTGTTCCAGCTTGCACCCATTGCCCCTTGTCCTGTCAAGGGATGTCACTGAGAAGAGCCTGGCTCCATCCTCTTGACACTTGCCCTTTACATATTTATAAACATTGATGAGGTCACCCCTCAGTCTCCTCTTCTCCAAGCTAAAGAGACCCAGCTCCCTCAGCCTCTCCTCATAAGGGAGATGTTCCACTCCCTTAATCATCTTCGTGGCTCTGCGCTGGACTCTCTCTAGCAGTTCCCTGTCCTTCTTGAACTGAGGGGCCCAGAACTGGACACAATACTCCAGATGCGGCCTCACCAGGGCAGAGTAGAGGGGGAGGAGAACCTCTCTCGACCTGCTGACCACACCCCTTCTAATACACCCCAGGATGCCATTGGCCTTCTTGGCCACAAGGGCACACTGCTGGCTCATGGTCATCCTGTTGTCCACTAGGACCCCCAGGTCCCTTTCCCCTATGCTGGTCTCCAACAGCTCTGCCCCCAACTTGTACTGGTACATGGGGTTGTTCTTGCCCAGATGCAGGACTCTACACTTGCCCTTGTTATATTTCATTAAATTTCTCCCCGCCCAACTCTCCAGCCTGTCCAGGTCTCTCTGGATGGCAGCACAGCCTTATGGTGTGTCAGCCACTCCTCCCAGTTTGGTGTCATCAGCGAACTTGCTGACAGTGCACTCTATTCCCTCATCCAAGTCATTGATGAATATATTGAATAGTACTGGTCCCAGTACTGATCTTTGAGGTACTCCACTAGATACAGGCCTCCAACTGGACTCTGTCCCATTGACCACCACTCTCTGGCTTCTTTCCTTCAGCCAGTTCACAATCCAATGGGTTGAAACAGCTTTAATGGGTCGAAATAGCTTTAAAAAGCTGTTTTAAAAAAAGCAGTGATGGGTTGAAACAGCTTTAAAAAGCAGCTTTGAAGCCCTGGACTAGCGTGTTGAACAGGCTCTGCTGCAGTGGACCGAACTGAAACGTGTAGCCCTTACAAAACGCTTCAGTGGATGTGGGTTTGTATCGTTTTTCTTTGGGTACCATTAATTATTAAATGACACAGAATTTTAACCTTTCTTAAAAATCCCGTGACATTTAGCTGTCTAAGCAACACAAAGTTCTATTGAACCAAGAAAACTGACCAAAAAGTATTTTATTTGTAATTATAAACTGTAAGTCCTAAGGCAATTTACTTGAAACAAATGGTCTTTTTAATTAAAAAAAAAAAAAAAAAAAAAAGTAGTGGGGGTGGGGGGAAAAGCCTTCCTCCCCCTTGGTTAGCTGTCCTCCATAAATCTCTGATATGTCTCTGTGCCCAAGCCTGTCTCTGCTTAAATGAAGCATTAAGTGGTTTGGCTTTACTTTCACAGGAAGGTTCAGTGATGTTTTTGGTGAGAAGAATCTCTTTCTGTGTGGTTTGGGGAATGGGAATACGCTCCTTCCCCACTCGTGGGGGCCAGAGGAGCAGGGCAGCCCAGAGCTGCTGGCATGGTGCTGGCCTTTTGTCACTTGTGTTGCACCAACAGAGTATTTGGGGCATCTTCAGCTTTGCATGCACAGGCGTGAGGTCTCCACTACTTAACTCCATGTCCTGGTTCTTAGCAATTCATTTGGGTGGAGGAAAGCAAGGGAAGCTCTTTTGGCTGCACAAATTACTCCCATCTGAGCAGCTTGGCCTGAGCGTGGCAGAGGTTGATGGCCAAAAGCTCTGGAGTGGTGGTGGCCTTTGCCAGAGGGGGTGAGAGAGATGGGGGTTGTGATATCTGCCATGAAAAAAGGGGGAGATGAAAAGTGGGGAAGACCAAGAGGTGGCGAGGTCTCTCCTGGAGGGCGAGGAGACCCATGCAGGTGGGGCTTCCTGAGGTGGTGGGACATGGTCGCTGTTCTCAGGGTGGACAAGTCCTGCTCCCACATCTGGGTTTCAATTGTGGCTAATTTGGAACTAGCTTTGTTCTCCTCAAATTATTTTTTTTTCTACTTGGCCTGGTCGCCTTTGCTGCACTTCATGCGAATGTTCTAGGAGCATGAGTAAACCAGTAGTAGTCCGTCTGTCTGCAAAAGATTTGGTAATGAAATTGCACGTTAAATTGTTCAATAGTTATAAGACAGACCACAAGTGAGTAAAACAACTATTAAGTGCTTCAGAATCTCATAACTTTGGTATTTTATGGGGTATTTGGGGAGGGGTTTTGAGTTTTTTTTCTTATAATGAAGCACCTAAGGCTGTGATCACGCTGAAATAGATAAGGGTTTTTTTCGTATTTCTCCCTGGATGGTGAGAGAAGTTTGAAAGCAGTGGTACTTGGAGATGTGACTAGTAACACATTGTGATTTTAAGTAGTAACTGACGTGGCAAAACCAATAAAAGCCGTGTTCCACCTTGAAGAAATACTCTTAACACAAGATATGCTGGGTTTGTGCTTGCTTCCTGCAGTTACTCATTTCAAACAAATCAAACCAGCGCATGGACAAATCCATAGATATATAAATAACACCGTCCAACTAAGCCTAGTTACCTTCATCCAGAAGTACTGGTGGGTCAAAGCTTGATCCTACAGCAATTAACTTCCAGCTACGGTTGGACTCAATGAACTTAAAGGTCTTTTCCAACCTAAATGATTCTGTGAACTTGAAGCTTTCCTAGAGGAAAGCCACAGCTAATAACTGATTTTTATTCTGGTATAAATTCCCTGTTATTTTGATCATTAGCCATTTAGTTTCTGGATTATGCTGTGCAAAACGCATTGGCCAAGCCAATAGGCTTCCCCGCCGTGTATGTGCTCAAGAGTGAACTCTCCTGTGTGTCCCTACAAAAGGGATTTGGTCCGTGCGTACCCACTGGGAGCAGGGCTGCATTGCTCTGTTGCCACATAGCACTGTTCCAAGTTCTTGCAATCATTAGCAAGTTATTAGTAAATGAAGTCTGTGTGATTCCCAGCAAGGCTTGACAGCAGGAGCAAGTATCAGAAGTATTGTTTCAGTTTCTTGTGTTGGCTTCATACAGAGGAACTATTTGAGCCGTATGGTTTGTGTTTAAATTCCTCAGCCCCTGATCACTTTAACGGGAAACATTTTTAGTTTTTCGAATTGAAGGAAGTATGTGGGTCTGCTGAGGAGTCCTGTCACTGATGTGTAATATAATACAAGGATTTTGAAGAACGTGGTCTGAGGTACACCTAAAATTCCCGCTGATATGGTGTGTATGCTTAAAGCTAGTGAAAGCCATTGATTAAATGTTTGCTTGATTGACACTAGACCCAAGGGCTGGGAAAAATCTGCTCTACGTGTATGGGTTATTCTTGTTTCTGTGATGTGGAAGAAAATAGGCAGCTTCTCAGGAATTGTTTTCCCCCTAGTCAGATACTTGAACTGGATGTATGCACTGGAATTAGCAGTCAGATGTCAAGATTAGTGAAGATATGAGAAAGCCTGTCCCCTGCTTGAGATAACATTGTTCTCCAGGATAGTCCAAAGAACAAGGGGCGTGGCTCCATCCAAAACTCTTCAAGCCCAGCTCAGCCGTGGAGGGCCTAAGCTGGGTTCCGTACGGGTGCAGTCAAACTGAGTTCTTTGGACTGCTTTTCTCACTGCTTCAGCTCAAGAAGCAGCTTACTAGCTCAGTGGCAGCATGGCCAGAATGGATGGAGCTTGAATCACAGTCCCGTGAGACTCGTAGTGCAGGAGTACCTGATGCAGTGACCGTTCTAACTGTGCGTGGAGCCAGCCCATGGAGATCAGTGGAGATGCTGCTGAGCTGGCACTGGAGGCTGTGATATCATGAAACCAGTTCTGGGTCTCTACTTCTGAGACAGTGTTATTCTGTGTTACCCATGTAAGCAGAACCTTGATAACCAAGCAAATAGAAAATGCACGTGAATACAAATCTAAAGTACAGTCTTCCTCCAGGTGTTTCTTTGCTGAATCCAGGCTGTAGGCTGCCACTTTGCCATCCTTGATCTGTAGTTCCTTGTAGGCAAATTGTTCTGTTACTATGGTGTGATAAATTTAGCTGGATTTGCCATCTTGTCTTAAATAATTTCCAAAGTTCTGCAAATGGTACTTTTGTCACTTCTTGCTTGCAAGTACCAAAATGCTCAAAAAACAACATTCTACTCAGTTTAGTAATGTTACAGCAAAGCTTGGTTGAGATTCCTGGAGATAGATGGTTGGAGATCCAGAGGGTTCAGTTTCAAGTTGTTCCATTTTTCTGGCATGTCCTCATTCAAACGCATTTCTTAGGAAGTGTATCCAAACCAATAAATTATCATCTTGCACTTTGTGTCTCAAGAATTTGGAAGAACAACGAGAACTATTCTTCACCCCAAAGGCAAGAAGGGGCTGAGGACCAAAATTAGATCTTAGTTAAGTCAAAGCTTTTATTCATTGTTTCAAATTTGGGGTGGTGGAATTTCGTTTTAGGGTTTGTTTTGCAGCTCTTTGCTTGTGAGATGCTTTGTCAAAAAGACTGCTTTATGGCTTGTCTACAGGCTGACCGTGGCTGGTCCATCTTGAGACATTTGCCCAGGTAGGCACGTTTGGGCTTTCTGATGTAGAGATTGCAGAAAAGGATGCTCTAGGCCAAAGACAGAGTTAGTCTCAACAAAAAGCACTGAGTTCACAAAGGTAGTCCCCACCAGATTTCGATGATGGACTTCGTAGGGCAGCTCAAGAGGGCAGTAAATGACACAACGAAGAATCAAACTGAAGCTTCTCAGATGCCTTCTGTATATCCTGTTGGGCCTCACACTTGGACAGAGCGAGAGTAGTTGAAACTGGTGCGTCTGTCCAAGAAGGAACATGTGTGAAGCTGTTTCCATCCTGTGGGATCTCCTGTCCTTGTTTTACTGACGTGCAGGGTGGGAATAGTTATGCCACACCTATAACCTTTTTTTTTTTTTTATTTTTCCTCATCCCTCTCCTGGGAGCGTGGAGAGTGGGTAGGAGATGGGCGCAGAGAGGAGAGGCTTTGTTCTGTCCCATTGCCCTGGCAGGGTCGAGGGAGAACAGCCGGGGTGTCTGATGCCTCTGGAGGAAAAGAAACGCGCAGATTCTGTCAGACAAGTAGGGCTTGTTTCTAAAATAACATAATCAAAGATAAGTGTTATGAAAATAACTTGTTTACTGATAACTTTATCTACTTGAAAGATGAAAATTTAAGTGAAAAATAGACTTATCTGGGTAGCATAACTCTTACCACTGGTGATAAGAAAACTGATACTGCAGTTTGGGCATGACAAAGCAAGTGCTGTACTTATCACAGCAGACTTCTGCATGGTGTTGTCTTGCGATTTAGTGCAATAAATCAGATTAAACTCTCTAGAAGTGCTATCTCAAGTGCTCTTCCCTGTGCAGCAAGAGACTGGAAAATAATGCAAGTTGAGCAGATTTTGATGGCTGTGCTTGAGTACAAGCTTTTGTCAAGGAGTTGGAGAGAAAGAAAAAGTAAATTCTGGAAGGTGTAGGGACTGTGCACAGTACCATGACTGTGTACGAGTGCAGATAAGTGCATGTGGGACATGCTTGAGCCCATTGTCAACCATTCCTGAACTGGGAAGCCTCTTCCAGCTGTAGGCTGGGACAGAATGAATGGGCTCTGAAGCAGCAGGGAGGCTGAGGAGGTGGTGGAGCTTTTTCAAATCCTTCGTGTTCAGGTGCAGGTGCTGGGTGGACTGGTGGCTGCGTGGGCCGGGCGGTGGACTGCTGTGGTGGGACCGTGTAGCTGCGTGGGTTTGTCCAGTGCACCCCACTGCCAGGGAAAATGCGTTAGGCTCGTAGGGCATTTGTTCAGTTATTTCTTACTCTGTACTTGAAAACTTTTAACCTTACTGCTGAAGAAAAATACCATTGTCTATTAGTATGAGTGGAACGAAAGATGAATACCGAATTAGCCTTGAGCGAACTGTCAATCTGACTTTGATAGCCCATCACTTAAAAGGTCCTTTTATGTTTATGAAAAAGCATGACGTCAAAGCCAGGGGAAAAAAATAATACCAATACTCAGGGCTAAACTTGCATAGCTTCCAAGAGGAGCCCCTGTGTGAACTGTTTGTTTCTCTACATGCGTGGCTAATGAGCGTAGGTTACTATAAGTCCGAGCCGTGGCGTTCGAGTTCCTTCTGCTCTCTTGGGGTAGCTTGTTTGTGGTGCTTCCGTCCACGAATCCCTCAAACTGGAGTGGTGTAGAGCAAAGGATATTGCAGCCGCTTCTCTCGCAACCTATTAGTAGTATGCTGGAAATGCTTGAGTATAATCATTATCAGGTGAGTTGTTATTGCAGACTTACTTTAAAACCTGTTGCTAAGAAAGCTTATAGTATAGAGGAAATCGTTTCCCGCTGGTATCTAGTATGCTTTATTTAATTTATTCAACAAAAACAAGTGGGGAACCTATATGGTCACTTGTAACAGCAAAAGTCACTTTAATGGAACTTTTTTTAAAACAAAAAAAACTTCTCGCAGTATTATTGTATTTTGGTTTGTTTTCTACCTTCTGTTAAAAACATTAATGATCAAAGAAAGGTGACGAAGAGTTCCAGGATATGGTGAAAATTTTGCATGGCAAAAAAATTGCCTTTCTTCTCTTGCTTATTTAGGGTGCACAAGAATAGTTAAGTATGAGGTTTTTCATATTTTGCATCTAAAAAATTTCGAAGTACTGAAAAGCTTATCTTAAATACCAAAATAGCTGTTGCTGAGGACAGTGATTGATCTGAACTGAAACACTTCTTTTCTTGCATCTTATTTGCATGATGTGTTTATAAACAGGCTGTCTATTTGTATATGATTTAAGCCATATATCCGAGATATAATTTGTAGACAAAAAATGGTGTATTCCTTTCTTTAACCAGTGTGTTAAATAAAAAAAAAAAATGGAAAAAAAAAAAATAAAAAAAAAAGAAAAAAGAAAAAAAAAAAACACGAAAAAACCAACAACAAACCTTTTGATCTCTCTGTTACTTGACATCTGATAGAGGAGAGCAATCCCTACTGTTTGGTTTTAATTGGTAGCTACTAACAAGTAAAATGAGTCCTGCAGTGCAACTTGTTTCTCCATATTTTAGTGAAAACTAAATGTCACGTAGCTGAAGCTCTGAACGGAGAATCGTCTGTTCTGGAGTATCTGTATAAACTGGAAAACCTGAGCATTGGTCTTAAGTGAGAAGTCTCATGTTGTAGCAAAACAAGTGGAACTTCTTGGTTTACCGTTAATAAGTCAATTATTGAAGCACTAGCTCATAAACTGACTTCTTGCCACCAAATGTGAGTTGGTGAAGTGCTGTTGACTTCCTTGGAGCTGCACAGGTTTGTACTTCAAGTCAAATGCTTGGCTGGGGTATATGTCACCGATGTACAGCTGAAATCGATAGCACCTATAATGATGTTGTAAAACAATAAAGCGCTTTTTAAATTGTGTCCTACAGGTGCAGACTCACCTTGAGAATCCAACCAAGTACCATATTCAGCAAGCCCAGCGGCAGCAGGTAAAGCAGTACCTCTCTACCACTCTAGCAAACAAACATGCCAACCAAGCCCTGAGCTTGCCATGTCCAAACCAGCCCGGTGATCACGTCATGCCTCCTGGAACTGGAAGCAGCGCGCCCAACAGTCCGATGGCTATGCTTACCCTTAACTCCAACTGTGAGAAAGAGGTAATACGCTCTCACTGTGCATGTTCTTCAGTAAAATGGAATTGCAGTCTTTCTGGTTTTAAACCATATTTACTCATTGTTAAGATGTTTATCTTCTTTTCTGAACTGTTCACTTTGAAAATGCAGCTGCTGCCTCTGTGTCTGCCTGATTAATGCAGATTTGCATAGAACATTTTGGCAAAAAAAACTGTGTCCCTCTAACTTCCTCTTTTTGAACTATTTTAGCTAGTTTATGGTTATTAAAACTACTCCCCCCCCCCTTTCTTGATGCACGCAATGAATAGTTGACCTTTGGAGAGTACAAAGCAGTTTTGTAAGCTGTAGCTTTCTGGAATAATGTTATTTGTGGCTCATTCGTGTAGAAAGAGCAAAGAGCATAGCAAAAATAACGGAAAAACACAAAGCTTTTTGAGATATGTTAGGTATTTTTACAGTAAAATTTGAGCAAGTCTCTTGCTTAGCTGGAAGGCCAGATTATCCCAGCTATGATACCCTAAAATGTTACTGATTGCTCTTTCATGATGAGCTCCGTGCTGCAAACGTTAAGACTATGCCTAGAAGTCCTTCACAACCATGTCTTAATCTTTGCTGGCAAAAGCTTAGTTGGATGTTGCATGTGTGCTCAGGTGCCAAAGGAAGATGATTTGAAAGATGTTAACAAGTGTAAGAATCTTGTCAATATTTTTGTAACATAACAAATGGGAGACAATGGTAGAGCTCTTGGTGTCCCCATGTCCTCCCCCCTCAAGCCTTTGTGCCAGATTTTTAATACAGATGCACTCTGTGAGGAAAATGTTATGCTACTTTGAGAAAAAGTTATTACAGAACGTATTTTGCACATGTAAGAGAAATTACTTGTGCTCCATAGCTTCAAAAGAAATGAAAATAAAATAGTTCTGTCCTATTGTCCCAGTTGTACCCAAATCTTTTTTTTCCTCAAGATATTTACAGCTTCACTTTGCTGTGTCATCAGGCACATGTGTGCATGACACTGTTTCAATCGTGCTCTTTTTGGGACTGAGACTGTGCCATGAACTCAGATCCATGCTTTGCTTTTTCTTTTTTTTTTTTTTCCTTCTTTTTTTTCCTTTTTATTTCTGCAGGGATTTTATAAATTTGAAGAGCAAAGCAGGGTTGAGAGTGAGTGCCCGGCTCTGAATACACACTCACGAGCATCATGCATGCAGGTACTGGATGACACAGGAGTTGGAGCACAGGTCCCTTTTCTAATGAGCATGTTTCTTTGAAGTTATGTTGAATAATAAACTTGCCCCACAGTTGAATATAAGATGAATTTAAGGAACAAAACAAGTTGTTTATTAGCATTGGTATCAGAAGTGCATTAAGACATGCGAAGGGAGCTAGTGCTTTCCTGGCACTGTAACACTATAGCAGAGGAACATATCAACCATGCTTTAAGGTCTCACTTCAGGAAATCTTTTCTAATGCAGTTTTACTGAGACTGCATGTATGTGTTCTTGTTCTGATAGTTTCTAAGACCACATTTCTATGCAGATCATGCTTGCATTTAAAAAAAGTATATGAGAAGGCTTTAATTCATCTGTCGTAATTCATCCTTGGTAGTCATCCTTTTTTTTTTTTTTTTCCCTTTTTAAAGTAAGGTGTTTTTATTTCTAGTAATAAGACTTTGGATATGGGCTGTAACTGTTAGTTCCTGTCTCGCCCTCACTTCCAGGGCGAAGTGACAAAATCCAGTCACTGTATTTTGTTCTGATCGCACTTTCTGGAGCTGATGCAAAAATCCCAAATAGTACTATTTCTACCATCAACATTATGGATAGATTTTGTAGATGACTGTCATTTAAGCTCCTTTTTTATAGTGAGCAAAAAGGAACTAGTCAATCCTGCAGGACAGTTTGGAGCACCTGCACGGGTGCTGTGGAGGGCTCTGTTTCTCCTGACCGTGCAGGAGCTTACGGAGGCACCTTCCAGCCCAGCCCCAGAAAGAAGATGACTTGCACCACCTAAAATCATCTCCGAGCTGCCCTTGGGTGATGCTTCCTGGGAGGGTGTATGAGGGACGTGAATCCAATGGATTCTGTTGTTGAGGGCGGGCAGCCTGTCCTGGCAGCAAGTCTTTGTTCCCTCTCCCTCCCCTGTGGCTGTCGGGGGCTCAGGCGTTACTGTCAGTACGCAGGGTTTGACCCCACAACTAGAGGACGGGGGTGGAGGGCAGGCAGGCAGTGCTGCACGGGGGAGAGGGGTTCACGTCGTTAGCG
Source organism: Nyctibius grandis (assembly GCF_013368605.1). Taxonomy (NCBI): domain Eukaryota; kingdom Metazoa; phylum Chordata; class Aves; order Nyctibiiformes; family Nyctibiidae; genus Nyctibius; species Nyctibius grandis. The sequence goes on from NC_090667.1 coordinate 29,967,110, forward strand.
TAGCTCGTGCCACAGGGAGGAATCTCCTCCGCTGTTCCGGGGAGGGAGCGGTGTGTCCGTGGGCAGCGCGGGGTGACTGCTGGTGGGAGGAGTGGGTTAGACCGTGAAGGCTCAGCTTTGTCATGACCTGGCTGTCCTGGCTGACTAGCGGGAGTCGTGGCCGAGGGCCTGGGTTTGGAGTGTGGCAGAACTGCGCAGGCACCGCTGCTCGGGCCCGTGCTGCGGAGAGCCGGCATGTGGCCGAGGTGCTTTGTCAGGCCTCTGTATCCTAGTGGTTTTGAGAACTGTTTTGTTTTTTCTTTGTCCACCTTTTCTGCTGCAGATGGATGATGTGATCGATGACATAATTAGTCTGGAGTCAAGTTACAATGAAGAAATCCTTGGCTTGATGGACCCAGCCCTCCAAATGGCAAATACGGTACAACGGTCCTTTCCTTCTGGTTTCCCTGTTAAGTCTAATTGTCTTTTCTTCAGAGAACGCGAAACTGTAGCATGACTTTTTGTCCAAGCAATTAAGAAGTTATCTTACTGTCCTGTAGAGTGTGATTAGTTTTTCTTTGAAGAGCTTAGGGTATACAGTTGCAATAAAAAACATGAATTTAAGAACTTAAGCTGGAGTCAGGTCAAGGGAATACAAAGGACAGTTTTGCTTTTCTTATTTCAAAGTCAAGTTAGTCCGTGTCAGGATTGTAACAAAGGATTGAACTGAACTAACAGATGTGAGCTCACACCCATCAATATTAAAGATCACCATGGACATTATACTTGGCTTCAGAAAGCCTAGAAGGAACCTCCAGCACCCCAGGTTCCTGTATCTTGTCATGTTCAAGTAAGAAATTGCGCTCCACGCTTAAGCATGTGTTAGCATCCATGTCCAGGGACGCTCTAGTTTAACTGTTAGCTCTAACATTATAGCTTTAGCTTAACCTGATTTGAAATGGAGAGAAGTCCTTAGCTAGACGACAGCAAAAATGCTACAAAATTTAGGGGGAGAACAAAAAATTAAAAAAACAACCTTCAGAATAAACAAAAGGGGAAGGAATGAAGAAGCTTAAAAACTGAATGAGGGAAGGGGACGTAGGAAGCCTGTGGCAAAAGACAAGAACACAGAGGTGCGAAAGGTGGTGAGTGAGGGAAGGCGCACGTTACCTCCGAGTTGCTGTTTCTGTTTGCTGGTTCACATTGCTGTGAGTATTAATATAATCGTACTTCTGGCATAATCTTATTTTGATCTTTTGTGGATTTTTTTTGCCTTGGGCTTAGGCAAAGTGCTGTTAGATCGGCTGAGTAGATGTCTGCCAGGGCTGGCGTCTGTTTCTTTTTTTATCTAGTGCCAAAATTTACAGCTTGCCACATAGCATCGATTTTGTAGCATAGGTTTACATTTGCTGATAGGACTTGTCTGATGTGATGTTAACCTAGTCCTACGCTCCCACAGATTCCCACAGCCCTCTCGGAGACGTGGGGCATGCCGCAGGAAACGGCCCGCTAGCATCCCGTGCTAAATAGTGTCCTTTAAGTAGATGGAGAAATAATTGCAGAGTCCTACTGGAAAGAGTGAATTTTTCTTTAATCTATGATGACTTGAAAAGTGCATCTGTCCTGGAGATAGAGAGGAAAACTTAAAAGCCTGTGAAAAGATAGTTTTCAAGATAGTTACTCTTCTTTTTATTAAGGGTTCAGGTTCTTCTGAAGTTCTTTCTGTGAAGTTCCTTTGGATTGGGACCCATTAAATTAGAGGAGACTTCAATTTTTTTTTTTTTTGTGGTTTTCTTCCTATCTTGTTTCACAGGGACCCCAGCAATGACTCTTTGCTTCCAGACAAGCATATAATGGTACCCTGCATTCTTTTGGTGCAAGGAGTCCATGTAGTCAATGTTTAGGGTAGTCTGCATCACTCCCGCTTGCTGCGTGACAAGCCTTGTAAAGACTGCCTGATCCACTTCTGCTGTGAAATTTCAGAAGTTGCCCAATGTATGCGATGAAGTCTGTAAAATAAGGATACGAAATAGTAGAATTAAGGCTTCTTTACTAATACATTTAAATTGCTGGAGGCAAAAAGCATATTTCAATCTCTGAATTAACCTGGTACCAATCCTGAAGAGATGGAAATTGAACCATGTTTGCCAACAGTTGGCTTGGGGAAAAAAAATGAACCTGATGTAACAGACACTTTTCTTTTGGAACGGGATTTAGCTCTTAAAACACCCAACATTTTACTAATAAGGAATTAATGTCTGTAGACTGAGCTAAGTAGAGGTGGAAGAAATCAAGAGAGGAAATGGTCTCTACAGAGACACAACCTATAAATAGCTGTGCTGAGACTATGACAAAGGCTGCTATTGTTCCATAACCAACAAAGAACAAAAGGACCAGTTTGTTACATTTGGTAACAGTACTTAATTGATAAGCAAAATCAGACATTTCTGGGTAGAGCAAGCTAAGGGAAGTTTCAAGTACCTCTTAACTGAACAGGGCTCATTGCAATCAGTTGCTTGTGGAAGTGTTTGTAAACTTTGGTGTTGGGTCACAAGTTAACTGGCTTCGCTGTGGGTACTGATACCTTAGAAGCAGCTGTATTGGTCACACAGCTGATGTCTCAATGATTTATATAGAGCCCAAATGACCTGAATGTAGGTGCTTGTTTTGTTGGAGTAGTGGAGGAGAAAGGAAAGCCAGACTCCCCTGAATGTATGCTGTGATGAGTCTGCAGTAATAATTACTGTATTTGAAATTTCTGTTACATAAAAGCAGTAATTTGCTTGTGCACCTTGTGAACCCAAGGCCTAGAAGTACAAAATCCCGTGATTGAAGGCTTTTTAGACCATTCTGTTTCAATGAAGATAACAAGCTAAGCCTGGCATAAGCCACTCTTCCTTCGTTTACTTTTTGGAAGAGTGAAGGTGGATGATATGAATGATGCTGTATTTAAATTCCATCTTAGCCAGAAGTGGCTAACAAAGCCTTAAGGGAAGGATATTTAAGTGGGAAAGATGCTAGAGTTTGGTGAAAACAGGGAAGGAGCTGCCTTAGCACCAGAAAAAGGGCATCAAATTCCATGTCTTTCTCAATTTTGGGACTCGCATCTCCTCAATGAAATGGCTGTGGGAGTTTTGAACATTTTCCCATTGCTTTGTACACGGGGAAAGGGGTGAAAGGCTTGACTGTCTTAACAGATTAGAGCTGAATAGTTTGGGTTGGATGGAACATTAAAGATAATCTAGTTCCAACCCCCAATTGTTTGCAAACAATGTTTAGTTTTTCCCAGTTTCTTCCAGTAGGTGTCAGGTGTTGCTGCATTGTGTCCATTATAAGCCTCCTCTGGTTGGTTTGTTTGGTTTTTTTTTTCCTTATTTCAGTCTAGTGACTGGTTATGTGTGCTCACAGCACTGCCAACTTGTCCATCTCAAACCAATGCCCTCAGCATAGGGGTCCTTTCTCCTTTCCAGTTCCCTGAACTCTGCAGTAATAACTATAGATCTTATTCTACAAGTCAACTAATTTTTATTCCTCTGGGACCTGGGTTGTATAAAGTTAGCCCCAAAGATGTGACTTGCAGCCGTCATGGAGGAGAGGCCTCTCAGAGGCTCGTACTGAGTGTGGACCATACACGTAGTCACACTCGTAGTAACAAGTTAGAACTGAAGCTTTGACCTATGGAGTTCAGCTTGCTGAGAAAAGTAGTCAAAGAAAGAAGCTGATCAGTCTCTTTGCTTATGGATCACTGATTTAAACCGCGGTTGTTGGCATCTACCTCTGATGTAAATTTCCTTGATAAGCATTCATGTGTACATGCAAGCCTGCAATGTTTATCAGCTGTGCAAATTTCTCCCTTCATCTTCCTTTACTTAGCTGATGCCGCATCAGCAGTGCGTGTGCTTTGGCTGTTGCACAGCTCCTGGTGTGGTTCCTCTGGTGCTTGCAATTTCTGCGGGACTTCAGCGTGCACATTCAGCAGCTGCTGCCTGTGTTCTGCTTGCACAGGTCCTGTTTATTTGCACGAAAATCCAGCACAGTGTTGACACCTTTGGGGAAAAAAAAAAGAACAACCCACAAACCTGTTGCAACAAGCAGGGTCCGTCTTGCAATAAGTAAAGCAGCTTGGTGACCTTGGCTATTCTGCGTGTTTAATTATAGCCTGGCTGCTTTACCCAGTCTTTGAGATGCTAGTTTATAGATTTCTGTTAAATTTAATTTTTTTCATTTCCTTGAAATTCCTAATTAAGATTTCACATGTCTAGTTCTGAACTTCAAGTCCCTGGGCTACGAACGAGTTCTTTGTGCTCTCCTCCATGCTTAGGAGCGTGAATACAAAAAGCGCGTCCAAGTCAGAAGGGTGTGTGAGGCTATTGCTGTGCCTGTGTCATGGATGCATTTGAGGGGCTAAAAGATACAAGGGTCAGCCTTGTAGAGCAGTGAGAGAGAGTGGTCACCCTGACATTAATGCATATACGTCACAACTTGGACCGTAGTCTGTGATGGACAGTTGTGACCTTAGAAGTATTATAGCTGCTCCTTTTTTTTTTTCCTTCTTTTTTTTTTAGTATTGCATTCAAGAGCTAAGGGGAAGATGAGGAATTGTAAGGCTGGATCTTGGTGAGAATTCAGTTACATTTTTCCTCTGTCACTGAAAGATTGAGTCAGGGAACTTAATTTTTCTTGGCCACTGTCTGTCCAAGACAAGCATCAGCGTGGCTTCTAGCTGGTGGTACTTCAATGGATGCACATCAGCTTTGCTTCTTATGGTTGCTCCAGATGGCAGAGAAATCCTCTTCCATCTCAGTCTGGCAAGGACCGTCAGTAGGAGTTTAATTGTCCAGGCTGTGACTCACTCCATTGTATTCAACAGCATTATTTACATGGGCGTGAAGTTAATACTCTAATCTCTGCAGGATCAGTGTCTTGGAGGGATTGCTTTTCTTTGCAGAAATGCTGATAAGAAGTATTGGTACCCAGATAAGATATCAAAGTGGTTTATACCTGTCTTTTCAAAACCTACTTTGAAAACAAAAAAAGAGATGGGTAAAATAATCCACTCAGGATAAACTTCTTTAAATATATTTCAATTTAAAGGGATAGCTTTGATAAGTCTTGTTGGAATACTGTCCTCTTTCTGTATAAATCTCCTTGCTTAAACATACACAAATAAGAACAGCAGAATGAACAAGTCATTGAGGAAACTTAATGTCAAAATAATTTTCCTCCTACTGGTGTGTGTTCTTGTTACGTAAGTTAAAGTAAGCTTAAGTGTTTTCTGTGTAGGTAGCTTTCAAATCCCATGAAAAATGTGGTTGATCAATACTGTGTGCTCCCTCAAGCGTGTGACAACGTGCAAAGTACTTTCACTCACGTATCCCTGGGAAAATGGGGGCTTCCCCCAGGAGTGTTCTGTAGGCTCTTTCAGATTTTTGGAGTAAGAGAAGTGATGGGGGCACAGAGGCAATAGCTTCACTGAAAAATAAGGAGCAACAATACAGCAGTATTGTCAGCATGTTACCTCGTCTGTGTATTCTCTGTCTACATATTCTTGAGGAGAAAAGACAGAGTTTTCCCAGTGTGGGTGTTTATTCCTCATGCCCGTGCATATCTGTGACTTTTGCTGACCTTATTGCACACTCTGCACGTGGAAAAGAGCAGATTTCTTAGCCAGATCCTAACTCAGTTCCTCTGTACAAAGCCTGTCATAAGTGCAAAGCAAATGATCCTTTTCCTTGTTTATCTTTTCCAGTTGCCAGTGTCTGGCAATTTGATTGACCTTTATGGCAACCAAAGCATGCCTCCTCCAGGACTGAACATCAGCAACTCATGTCCAGCTAATCTTCCTAATATAAAAAGGGAGCTCACAGGTAAATATGACTATAATACCACCTTGGAGCAATAGTATAATTGTTTTGAATTCAGGTGATATAGGACGTAGTTTCTGTTATGAGAAAGAATATTTGGATGAATAGTTAATTTTTGTTTTGCGGACCATTTTTTAGCAGATGTATTAGCCTGCAGTGCAGTTCTGTTCATGTGTGGGCACGTGTGTGTGTTCACTGTGACAAATTCAGATAAAGTCCCGAGCTGTTATAGTGAAATCTGCACATTGAAAACTCTGTCAGAGGAAGCTTCCACTCACCTCTTGCAGGGCTGTTTTCTAGTTTGGGCTTATTGTTTGCTCTATCAACACCAAACTTTAACAGCTTCACATCTGGAGTCTCTGTGGGATTCACGTTGAGGAATGCTGCATGTTGAGGCTTTACTCTAGTAGGGGAGGGCAGTAATGAACAAATAGCCTGTTATAATGTGAGATCTGGACACCTAGATCCTATAAGATGTAAAATTAGGCCCTCGAGAGAGAATATGCATCTATTAATTTAAGATGAAAATTAAGTATCCTGCAAATTTCTTGTCATGTTGGTTCTTCCAGCAGTGTTCTGAATAAACCGTGGGAGGCAGGAGGAGGGAAGGGGGGACATTTAAAAGCCTCTTTTTCTCAAGCACATGTGTACAGAAGCTAAATAGTTTGAAGGAAGAAAGAAAAAGTTCAGTATTCTTAAGCACGTTTTGTTTTTGCTGTTCTGCTTCACTTGAAAGGATATAACCACATGTAGGGTACAGCATACAAGGCAAGCTTGTCCACAGGAGGAACAAATGGAGGTCCAATCTAGAACCGAGGACAAAATCATGTTAATACCCAGAAATGGCTGTTCTTAAGCCCAACAGGGAGTCATACTATATGCAGAATGGTAGAGGCATAGTTTATTGTGTGTTGTCTTTCTGTTGTGAAAACTCGGAGGCTGACTCAGTTGCAGAGCAGGTTCTGGGCAGGAATTAGTTTAAGTAGAGCAGTTTTAATAGCCCAAGAGTCAGCTTCTCAGAAGGAAATGCCACATCTCTGAGCTGGTGGATATTTACATTTATATGACTGTGCAAAATTTGAGTTCAGCACCAAATGAAGACACACAAACTGCACAATGGCTTGTGGCTGCTAGAAAAAGAAAACCTTACACAGCAATGGAACTATGTTAAGAGGAGGGTGGGAGGGGATGAGAACTACTCGAAGTCCTGCATTACAGACAGTTTCATTGCCCCAGTTGTAGAAAGTTCAAGGTGACTGTAGACTGCAAATGAAACATCCAACTTGTCAGATGTCCAGGCTCATGGATTCACTGCAGATGGTTGTGTAAGACTTGAAGCAAAGGAGGCAGAAAGAGAGGGGAAATCAGTGAGTGAAGTGGTCTCATGGAAGTCCTCAGTGCATCACAATAGACCTGCACTAAGTTAAATGTCTATATTTAGAAACAATTTAGATGGCTGCTTTTGCTGTTCAGAATAAATGCTAGCAGATTGCATTTAATTTAGGAGAGGTTTAGGAATTAAACTCAAATTTAACAGCAGTCACTTTGCCATTGATCGGGGCAAGCCTTTGTGCAGAAAGCACTACTGATGGTGCTTCCTGACAGCCAGTGATTTTAAAATCAGCATGTTATTGCAGGCAGGAGTCTTTTGGTTCCTCATTTTCTGACTTTGCTGTTGGAACTAGGCTGGAGAGAGCTCGCAATATTTAAATCTAGCATTTGTCACAAACCTTTCTCAATCCTACTGTATAAATATCAAAATTATGAAGAACCAAGAGAAGTCAAATCTATTATCCCAGCATCTGATGTTGATGGTTGCGAGTTCTCAGCTGTGGTTACTGAAGCATTTAATGGGAATCCTGCTCACTCAGGAGTGCAGTTTCCATCAGTTTTGGTCTTAGAAACCTCATATCTGTTTCATAAGGTGATGTCAGATTAAGCCCAGATTTCGTTGAGACATGCAATAGTCTTTCAATCTTTTTTGGGATCCCTTGAGAGCCTAGTGTAGAAGAAGATGTCTTGTTATACTGCGTGTAATATTGGGGTAGCTCTGTATTCTAAGTAGTGAAGTAGTCAACTTCCAGAACTCAAAGGGAAACCCTTATCACATGTTATTTTGAAATGGGTGGGACATAATCCATATTCTGTAAAAATAAAAGAATACACGAGAGAAACTTGTTGGAATGAGTGAGGGGGGTTGTTTCCATAATGGACTCTATGATGATAGATTACATGTTCACTTGTCCTGACTGACTGACTGCAAAACTAAATAATGCTGGCTGGTTTTGAGATTTAAATGCAGCAGGGCAAGGATTAACGACCTCGACCTTTTTCAAAAACGAAAATGGATAGAGCAAGCAAAAATAATTAAAATTGCTTGAGGAATGTAAGATAAATGAGAACTGAAAATAACAAATGTAGTTCTGCTTTTGCCTGAACTATTGCATGCTGAAGTCCGATCATAAACGTGTGGAGCAAGGTTAAGAGCAGTTCTGAGTTGAGGAGACAACTGACGTGCAGCATGGTTGTCATCTTTTTTCTTTTTGCTGTTCCTGAAACAAGGACCGTTGTTTTCTAACAATATTGTTAATAAAGGTGTTGAATTTTTAACATCTTTTTTCTTTCGTATAATAAGAACAGTTAGTGTCGCTGGAAAATACAGTATTCTTAATAGGTCGCTTAAATTATACCTTGAGTCTTGTGGTGACGTGTACACACGTGGCACAAAAGGACGCAGCCGATGAGCAGAGCCTCTGACTCCTGCCTGCTTCACATCCTGCGCGGGCAGCGATGCAATAAGCATGCTGTTCCTCTGGTTCAGCTGCTGCGTGGTACGTAAGCGTGCCGGCTGTGTGTAAACGTAGGAGAAGGTATGTTGGACTTCAGCAGTTTATTGTCCTCAAATACCTCGCTGAATCAGGACCGCCGTGGGAAACGTTCTCGTCGTGGGAGTCAGTGTGGGAAGCGTGGGAAGAGCTGCTCTGTGGGTGCGAGGGTGAAGTTCAGCACCAGCGTCGTGTGTCAGCAGTCACAGCTTAGTGTGCAGGCCCTTCTCATCCCTGGAATGGGTGTAACTATTGGTTTGACAAATTTGGACCAGGCTTCCTGTGCAAATGTTTGACAGACTGAAACCTTGTGTTTGAATTACTTGAATTCTAATTACTCCATTCACATGCACAGCATGTATTTTTCCCACAGAGTCAGAAGCGAGAGCATTGGCTAAGGAGAGGCAGAAGAAAGACAATCACAACTTGAGTGAGTTTTGGTTCTTTGCATTTTGCACCAATTCTAGTCATGATTTAGGTGTTAAGTGTTTGAATGCTGGTGTTTTAAATCTGAATGAGATGCTGCACGTAGTGTATAGTACCAGTTCATTATGTTACATCCATGGATCAAATATCTCGAATTCTTGTGAAATGTGTGCTTAAATTTGCTATTGAATTTTAAACTCTTTTGTTCTTTTTTCAGTAAGCCAAGTGAACGGGTGGTTGTTATCAATGAAATTACTGGGAACATTTGATCCAGTTGATTTTAACAAACCCACCTTGCACAATTTTGCCTTTTTTTTTTTAAATTAATCTAAAATCTTAGATATGTGGTCGATTTGTAACTTCAAACATCAGTGTGCATCCTCAGTGTGGCAATTTTATAAATTCTATTTTTGAAGGGAAAGGGTATTTCCAAGTTGGAGAAAGACATTTTAAAATAATGAGCAACTTATAAAGGATTCTTAAGTTGTCCTTTTATACTTACATTACTAGAAAAAAGGAACTATTTCATTCCTTGTGCTGTTCAGAAGCCTTTTCCATAGCATGGAAAGCTAATGCAGGAAAACTAGTATTTAAGTTTGACTTTTGGATCCTCAAAATACTGCATCTGGAAGAGTACTTTAAAAAAGAGGACTACATTTTATTCCTTTTCCTGCTTTGGGATTTCCTTGAGCACCTAAATTTTTGTCTCTGAATTTGTCTGTGATGCTTTTCCCTAGGAAGACATTCGCTTCTCAGTTGAGTCCTACACTAACACAGCCATCCTGGTTTTTCGATTCTCAGTTTAATTCTGCCACTTTAGCAGTCCCACGTTTTTACAGTATAGACAGAACTTCTGTCTTAGCGTGTCCATGTGTATGGGAGCAAAAGAAATTACTCTGGCACTGGATTTTAAGCTTCAGACAAACATTTCAAAGGCGCTTAAAGAAGTCTTTGATGAAACACTTTATATGTTGTAATTAAGTGTGAATATTACTTGTAACGTTTGTGCTTTTTTTCCTAAAGTTGAACGAAGAAGAAGATTTAATATTAATGATCGTATAAAAGAACTAGGCACTTTGATACCCAAGTCAAATGACCCGTAAGTATAGTGGGCCCAGGGAGACTGTGGGAGGGAGGTGGTAAAAAAAAAAAATATCTTAAGGGAGAAAAAGAATTACAAAAAAAAAAAAAAAATCCTGAGTTTTCTTGTATAATCTTGGCACTCCATGACTGTAGAAATGCTTGAAGGTTCCATTATAGTTTCTTGAAGATTGTTTTGGGGTTTATTTTTTCCCTTTTGGAGCTTGCTTAAGTTTATATTAATTTGATTATTTTTGTCACAAAACAGTTGCCGTACCATTGTGCAGCAGCTCAGCATCCGGCAGGACCCTGTGCTTAGGCAGGGCTGCACCGATGCTGGGAATGACTGCCTTACCAGAGGCAGAGTTAGTCTGAACCCTTCATCTAGTCTCGCTGCCTGTCTTGCTAAATGATTCTTTTAATTGATTAGAAGTCAGAGCTTGGCAAGACAGAACCAGTCCCTCTTTCTGTGAAAATGGAGGGCAGTTCGTCTGGGAAGCCATCATATGTCCCTTCTCTCCAGGAAAAAAGAAAAACAGAGCGCGTAGCTGTGTGTCTGTTCACTGATAATTTCCCAGTGTTTGTGGTGATTTCCCGGTAGTTCTTTTAGGTAATTTTACTGCTCCTAACTTGTCTTAACACTTTCCCAATGCTGATTCAATAGCAAGGAACCCTTCTTGCTCTGGAGCTTGAAACTCTCACTTAAACCTGAATCAATGCCCCGTGATGCTTTTGTGGAGCGTTTCCATTATTTTAAGGCACTTACTCATGGAGCAACTCACAGCTGCTCTTCAGAGAGGCTATTTAGCTTCCTCGAAGGCAAGCAGGACAATATTGCACACTATCAGCCTACGGGACCAGTGGATCTTTGGTCTGATAGTCTGCAGTAAACTTTTTTTTATTATGTAAACAAAGTAAGATGATGTGGGGGAGAAGGCGATGCAGGCAGCCTCTGTCTCTAAAGCGAGTGTGGGAGGAATAATGTGGGAGAAGCGGTATGGGAGCCACATACCCCCTGACTGAAGAACCATCACCCCTAGGCTGCGACATGGCGTTTGTATTTTATCTAGAGTTTAAGTTTAAAGCACCTGAATATGAGCTGTACTGGGCTCTTCCTACCGTACCGCAGCTGGGATACGATGTCACCAGGAGCACTACTGCTTGCTGCTTCTTGGGAGCTGAAGGACCTCAGGTCTTTCTCCCACAGAAGCACCAGCTCATATATAGTCCTTTTAGTTCCCCAGCTGGAATCAGGCATCACCCAGGTAGCAAGCCGTGCGATGTTTGAGAAGGGTCTCGTGGGGTTTTTGTTGTCTCGCAGCCTTGCCATGAGGTGATGCCAGGAGCCCCAGGTCTGCAGTGGCTCTGCACAATGCTGGTCCCACACTGGGCAGGGGCTTGTCCCTGGGGGGCTGTGGGGCAGCGCCTGGGCTCTGTGCCCTGTGCCTGGGCTGGGGCTGGCTGCCACAGCTGTACTCCAGCCCCCTCTAGTGCATTTCAAATGCCTTCTGTGTTCATAAACTGGGAATAAATATGAGCCAGGTGTTATGGATATATGAGATGTAATCACAGCTGCTGATGTGAAGGTAATGACAATAAAATAAAGCCTCCCTGAGAGCCTTAACTCTTCCTTTTTTATTGATTTCAAAGGGACATGCGCTGGAATAAGGGAACTATTCTAAAAGCATCCGTGGACTACATCCGTAAGCTGCAAAGAGAACAGCAACGCACAAAGGAGCTTGAGAACAGACAGAAGAAGTTGGAACATGCCAACAGGCACCTGCTGCTCAGAATACAGGTTTGCTGATAAATAAGCTGCAAATGCTCTTGATGTTGCAGTGTGTGACTGCAAATAATGGTAACTGAGCCACTATTTTAATTAATGGTGACCAATGCTGTGATGTTTGCAGAGGTTTTTCCAGAAAAAAACCAAATACATTACTTTGAAAAAAAAAAAAAAATCCCAGCACTTCAGTAAAGCACTTAGGGCTGGTCTGTTTTTGTTTTACTACGGCCAACATAAGCTGCAAACCATACTATAAGAAAGATTTATATGGTAGTATTTTTTTTTTCTTGAGTGCCAGACCGAAGGAATTGGGACTTCATATGTAATTTATTTGTTGATAGTGATCAAATTCAGTTCAGCTGTTTGGGAGTATATTCACTTTAGTTATCTTGTTTGTGGAGTTTTTTTGACTTGTAGCATTAGAGCTTGTTTTCTTCTGAGGCAGTTTTGGATGAATGACAATAAATTAAATCTTTTTGTTTTGCTTGTGGGTTTTCTAAATTGTGTGGGGACCAATCTAGCCCCTGTCTGTCAGAGAAGCTCTGCAGATTGCAGTTGTCTACAGCTGATCTCTGATTTCTTCTCTCGATCAGCCTCTCCCTGATGCTCTGCAGGAATATGTCATCTGCTTTCTGGTGGAGGGTAAACTCCGCTCACAGGATGAAATGGGTGGGGAGGGCAGCATTGGTGACAGACACTGCAGCACCATATCTCGAGTTCCCCGTAGGCACATTGGGGACTGGCAGCTGTATTTAACATTGAGGCTGCCCTGGCTGGTCTGAGAGCAGTCGCAGAGAACATACCTAATGTGAGTGCTCCAAGAGTTTTTGCATCAAGACAGTCAAGAGCTATGGATGTTGAGCTGCTTTTGTTGTCCAAGGAGCTATAGTTGGTTGTCGTTTTTGTTCCTTGAAGTCTGTAGGACTGTAAAGCAGTTCTCCTTTTCAACACTGAGAAGCAGTAGGTGGCATGAGTGTTTTCTCTGTGGGTTGTTGCCTTAGATTCACCCAGGTTCCCAGCAGCCTGTGTTACACAGAGGTTTAGGGGTGAGAACTCTGTTTCTCTAATTAGTTCCTTTGCCTTCACCTCAAGCTGGATAGGAAACCTCAGCCTTGCACCCGACACAGCTTTTGTCATCGACTCTGTTCTCCAGGTGGGCAAAGATAGCTGGATAGCCACCCCTCTCCATAAAAGGGTAATTAAAGAAGTATATCTAGAGTTGGGTACAAGAACACATAACACAGACAGTGATGTCCCAGGTATTCTCATGTTGCTACTCAGCTGCAGTGCGAACAGCTGAGCTGTGTGTGCAGGCTGCAGCGTGCCAGGAGACCCCTGAACCACAGCACGGCTCATCCACAAAGTAGATAATGAAGCTGGAAATACCTGAGAGTCAAACGTGGCAGTAAACAGCTTTAAAATAGAATAGGCTGGGATGAGCTTCAGCGCAGTTTTTGTACTTTGTTGAGCAATCTGTTTGCTAGAGTCGGACGATAAAGGTGTACGACCCTTCTGCAGAGCAACGTCAAGCAGTGGTACTTCAAAGCTAAATCAGATCACTTTTTAAGCATCTTTCATCTTCCTTTACATTATCCATCTGCTCTGGCTCCTTCTTCAATCAAAATAACATAAAAACCAGACCCTTGAATAATGGGCAATACATCTGGCAGCAAATAACCTAAAGTCTGTATTTCCCTTCTTGTGTTGATTCTGATTAAGCAAGGAATAAGAAACTCCTGATTTTGGGACATGAGCTGATGGAAGAAGTGCTGCTTCTCCTGATCTTGCAGTGTGCCATTACAGGCTTGTTGCCTTAGCTTGAAAATGGAAAAAAGGCTATTAATCAACCTCAGTGATAGGAATATCAAGAAACAGTACAATCACAACAGTGCTAGTGATTGCCTGATATAATACATAAGTAGAAGCAAAACGTCTCTCTTATTGCTGCATTTGAAAAAGGGCATTTAAGTGAATTCTTCTATTATCTGTCTTCTGTCAAGTGCATCTGTATGATTAAATACGAAGGTGGGATTTAAACTTTTCATGAAGTCCTAAAGCCTTCCTATGACTTGCCTGTAGTTTTTCAGTGCAGGAATAGTGTTGCTCAGTTTTGGCTCACCTCTTTACTTTCAGCTCTACCAGACTTGTAGAATCAGAAATGTCCCTTCCAGTGTCTCAGCAGGAAATGACAAGCATCATATACATGCTATGCCTTCATGTATGACTTTTTAAAAAAGTACTAAGCATATGCTTCTGCTATTTAATTTTTTTCCCCAACTTTTAAATGCTTTCCTCGCCTGGCGTGATGCCAAATTTGCCTACCATGACACTGGTTTGAGAAGGAGCCCAAGGAGGAACATTTCCCTTCTGCGGGGCACTGGGTTTTTGCTCTGATGTAGGTTCTGAGGAGAAGTGTGAAGGACCTGTGTGTGGTGATGCTCACCCACCTCTTCAAGAAAATAGTGTTCAGGGCAGAAGTGTACAAGGTGCAAGCTCTTGTTACTGTGGAAAGGGAGGAAGCGGTTTGTGTCCAGCAGAAGGAAACTGTAAGTCGTGGTACACGAGAGCGTAAGATGACAGATTTTACTTTCAGATTATTTTTTTTTTTTTTTTTAATTTGTCCCTTATCCTCCTTTACAGGAACTTGAGATGCAAGCTCGGGCACACGGACTGTCCCTTGTTCCATCTACAGGCCTTTGCTCCCCTGATATGGTCAACAGGGCCATTAAACAAGAACCTGTGCTGGACAACTGCAACCAAGACATCATGCCGCACCACACAGACCTGTCTTGCACTACCACCCTTGATCTCACCGACGGTACCATCACCTTCAGTGACAACCTCGGAAATGTGACTGAACCGACTGGCACTTACAGTGTTCCTGCAAAAATGGGATCCAAACTGGAAGACATCTTGATGGACGATACCCTCTCCCCGGTCGGAGTCACTGACCCGCTACTTTCCTCCGTGTCTCCTGGAGCATCGAAGACGAGTAGCAGGCGGAGCAGCGTGAGCATGGAGGACACCGATCATACTTGTTAGCGTATACTTGGCACACCTTTCATAAACTGCTTTGTTTCTTGATCAGTAGATTTAAATAATTGACCTTTTGTAGAATTTTTTGATTTTTTTTTCCCTTGTGCTTCATCAGTAGCCCAGTGTGTGTGCGTGTGTGTATATAATATATATATAGGATTTTTTTTAGAATTTTTGTGAAGAAACTTGTATATTCTATTTTAAAACTACCAATGCCTCCAAAATATTGTACAGCATATGTACAGTATCTGTGAACTGGATTAGCCAAGAACTTTGAACTGGTCAAATCTACTCGAAGCAATAGAATTACAAATGAAGAGTCTGTTTCTACTGGGGGGGGGCGGGGGGGGAATCGTAGAATTGTAAATGCAACCTATTTACTTGGAAACAAAATGTAAAGTTAAAGAATGTAAAGAAACAAAAAAAAAAAAAGTAGTCTGATTTGTAATTGTATTAATTGAATAGTGCTGCCTTAAAGATACAGTGTCCCTCAAACGTTGGTCTTTACATGACAAGTGTTTAGGGGAAAATATCCCCCTATTCCACTCAGAATACAAACAACAACAAAAAAATAAGTGTGTTAAGACATCCTGATTGTGTTGATTGTGGTATCAAATGCTGTTGCTGAAAATTGCAGGGAGATGGGAGTCTCTTCCTCAGAGTGCTGTTTAGTTGTACTCTGAGCTGATTTGGGTTTTCCTTTTGATCATGGTTCGAGATTTTCTCTTAGGTTTTTATTTTGTTTTGTAACACGCGTTGGTGGCTTGCCAACAGTAAAGCAAGGAGGAGCACTGTAAATTGGTATACGCTCTTTGGACAGGAAAAAAAATAGGTACATTTTATCAGCTGGGCACGTTATGTTGTACATATCTAATTGGCTTTATTTTTTTTAAAATTGCATTGTACAGTTTCTTTTGATTTGCATGGATTCCTTAGTTATCCTCAACTTTTTGTTTTAAATATATTTGTATTTCATTTGTAAGATTTTTTTGCCTCTTAATACTGCAACAATTTTTTGACATTTTTAAAACTCATTGGAAGTTTTCTGCGTTCTTTGTAAACACTTGAAAGGAAGCTTTTATGCAGGGTTCTGTGTTTTAAGAGAGATTTTGAGAATATTTTGTATATTACAGTCTCACTTTGAAAATGTTTTTAAACACATTTAAGGTAGAGTACAAATTTAGATTAGGTAATAAAACAACTCTGTAGAGAAACTGAACTTACATATTTATTTTTAGTGATACAAGAAAAAAGTAGTAATATGCTTGGAAACATAACTATGTAGTTAATATACCCGTTATAGTAATTTGTGTTTTATTTCAGCACTGGGGCTGGCGTAAGAAAAAAACAAACAACAAAAAAAAAGAGTAAATTACTGTATCTGCAAATAACTGTTACTTGATAACAATGTTATTAATTTTTAACATGCAACAACGTTGTAAAAGTAGTTTGGTGCATTATCTACTCAAGTGTAGTCCTATGCAATAACGGTAGTTATACTTGTGTCGTATCGAGCGTAGGTGTTTCACAGGGGTGGCGTGTGGTGGTACGGGCCGGGCGGACGGCGCGGGTTCCTCGGGCGCATCGCGTTCAGAATGAAGTGCCTTAACCTCTAGTTGTAGTCTTCCTCGACTAGCACTGACTGAAGTGTGGCGTAGGAGAGAGCTTTAGGGTGGTGGCTTATAGGTCGTTGGAGTGTAGCGTGGTGCCTATGTCCAGAAAACAAGAGCTTCCCGTTCTCCTTTGTGCTACACTGGCCGTGACGTAGGGTAAGCGAAGCGGTTCGTGACTTCGGTGCCAGTTTGGCAGGCTTTGTGAGGAGACCTCGGTGTTCATTTGGTGTTCAGAAATCAAATGTGAATTGGGTGGCGATGGGGACGGCGCCGGGAGTTCCCGTAGCCTGCGGCGGGGCTCACTGAGCTTTCACCCAAACGCTTCCCCGTGGAAGGTTCTCGAAGCGTCCCGTGCCCGGCCCCGCTCCTCCCGGCGCTGGTGGCGAGGGGCGCGGGGCTCGGCGGGGACGCGCCTTGCTCTCACGGTACTCTGGGGTCTGCCTTTGTGTTGCTTTTTCTGTGGCTGTTGCTGGCTGCGTCTGGCCCTCTCCATTTCTGCTTGAGCAGCGAGCTACGTGTTAGCATTGATGCAACCACCAAGTTGTGGCTTTTTCTTTTTTCTTTTTTTTTTTTTTTTTTAATTTTTTGAAGGAGGAGCCGGAGTTAGATTATAATGATGCCTCTCCCCCCCACCCCAGACAGCTTTTGGGAATGTGTCTTTCCTAGGGTAGTGAAGCTCTGGCCCAGGGCAGGACCCGGGAGCCTGCGGGATGCTCTGCAGCCGTCGTGGTCCTCAGGCAGGGCAATGCTGGCTCCGAGTCGAGTGTGCGGGTACAGGCTTCTGGTGCTGCCGTTTGGTAGTGGTGACAGGTAAAGAAAATCAGGGCTGTAAAATGCTTGTAGCTGTGACACGGGGTTGCGTTACCCTTGCCCATTAAAGTGGGACAGCTCTGCAGCATTGTACAAAATCAGGGTGTGCACACTTGAGTGTAGTAACTGAAAACCACTGAGTATATTGAATAAGGCTTTTAGTTTGATGCCCACGCTGGGCATTCAGAAATTGATGTCTAGACTGTGGTATATAAATATTTTTCAAGCTTACGTGGAACACTGGTACTTGCTGACAGCCACGACTTCTGATTTTTGGCTACATGCTGTGTGGAGATGAGTTAGGATTCAAGGAAAACTGTTATATCAAGAGCTGGATTTCTTGATACAAGTCGCTGTGGCCCCAGCAGCTGTGTTCTGTGTTCCCCGTACGTTGTGTTGCTCTGGGGTAACATATGACTCAGCTGTGCCCTGCTCACTCTTGACCCCATGTTTCCTTAGGCTACAGCCCTGCTCTGAGTTTGCCCACCCTTTGAGTGGAAGCATGTTGATGGGACATCTCCAGGAGACCCGGACCTCCAGGCGGGTGCAGACTGGAGATGTCCTTGCCTGTTTGCGCATCGTGGAACGTGTGGCCGTGACATTTTGCAGGGGATCAATGGCAGAGGTCGGAGATGGCAATTAGAGGCAGGGTTTGGCATGAGCTAGGTGGGGTGAGATGGACAGAAGTTGTTGCCCAGTCTGACGACGGTGTCTTGTGTGACACTGGGCCCAGTGGTGGCTTCCCTGAGTGGGGGGACGCGATACCTACCAGTTCTCACTTTGCCAAAGCCATGCAACAAGCAGGAACATGCAGAGTACCACAAAGTTCTTCCTTACTGCTTTTGGCCTACAAAGCAATATTTAACTCTTACAACCTGTAAAAGCAAAAAGAAGGTACGTAAGGAAAGCACAAAGCACAAAATAATGCACTTACCTTTATCTTGTTTGACATAAAATGCACTGGGGGGGAAGCTGATGTTGATAATAGTATAAATACCTATATTTCTTGAAAAAGTGACATTAATTACTGCCTCTTGCTATGATGCTTGGTACTGTAATGTTGATATTCATCTGCTGTTGACTGCAGCAATAATTTGTGTATGGTCCATAGCACTGTAAATTATGGATCAATATTAATGTATCCAATGAAATAATTTGAACTGTTGTTCTTGATAGATGGATTAAAGCATTTGGTTTTTCACATACGTCTGTGTAAGCCACTCGTTTTCCGTGTAAGTGAACCTTGGTTTTCTGTGCATTTGGAGTCCCAGTAATGCTCCTGTGTTTGTGACTTGGTGGTGGATGTGTCCGTGTTCCTCACCTGGCGTCAGTCAGCAGCACTGGTCGCACCAGAGCTGTCCGGTTGTGTTTGTATTGTGGTAGCACGGGGGGGACGGAGCCACGGATCAGGCCCTACTTGGGCTTTGCAAGTACACTTTGCCAAAGTGGATAGACCCTTACGGTCCAGCGTAAGGAACAACACAGGTGGATGTGGAAAAATGTTGTTGCCTCTCTTCAATCCTGTGGGCTCTTGCCCTTTGCCTCCCACCAGCTGCCCTGTGTCAGGCATGGGCTTGGTGAGGCCTCGGGGTACCTGCACCTCTTTGCCTCTTTGTCACTCCTGCAAGGTCACCTGCCTCCAGCAGTCCTACACAGAAGCACCTCACCACCTTCTCCAGCCTACCTGTGCACAGAGAGGTCCCAGTCCTCTTTGCTCACCCCAAGTCCTTCCTCTGCAACCTCCACTCACCCAACACGCAAACGGCGGCTCCTGGGTTGTGCTGGGAGCCTGCAGGTGGTGCTGGGCAGGAACCAGCTGGGCTCTTGTTTCGTCTTCCCGTCTTCATTATTTTTCCCTGTCTCTGTTGCTTTCATCCCTTCAGGTGTTGTTCTTTGACAGGCTGTCGCTTACTGTGCTCACAGCGTGGAGTCCTCGCCGTCTCTGTGGACGTTGCTGCAGCAGCGGTGGTGGTGGTTAATGCGTGTTACCTCATGGCTTCCAAGCCCTGAATACAAACAGTGGAACGTTTTGAATTTGGCCTGTGTCTCGAAAATCGATACTTATTAGGAGCAGAAAATACTTAATTCACGTGCAATTAAAAATGACTGTTTATCTGTCCTGCATCACTCAATTTAAAAACCAACCAAGCAAAAAATGCTGGGCGAAGCTACGCGACTCTGCTAGGAAGAGAGCAGGAAAGCCCTACGCCCTCATTAGAGTTGAAGCTTGTGTTTCCAGCAGACTTTGTACTTTGTAATGCTGTTTCTTTAGAAATCCAGCACAGTATTAGAGTGTGGCATTGTTGTACTGCAATAGGAAATGTATTTATGAGCTGCCTTGGATATAATTTCTGATTTGAGTTTTTAGATGTATTTTGGCTTTTTTTTTGGTGGTTGGTTGTGCCAGCGCTGTGTTTTGGGAGTGAATGTCTTGGTGGGAGCAGGTCTGGATTTCGGCTGGGCTGCAGAACCCAGGAAGAGCAGGAAGAAAACCTGTGGTGGAGGTAATGGCTGTAAGCAGTTGTACAACGTGTCAGCAAAGAGGTGGTAGCAGGTCCGCTTAAAGCCTTTTAGTTCCTTTGGACAAGGCTGAAAAAGTCTGTGCAGGGTAAGAAAGTTGATGTTGAGGATAAGGCTGCCAGCGCCTGGTGGGGTCTGGTTTGCTGGGAAGCCCCGTGGCCGGGCTGCGGGGTGCTGTGAGCTCAGCTGCAGGGTGAAACGGCACGGCAGGATCCTGCCACCACGTCGCTGCGTTGCGCTTCCCTTCCGAGGAGACACGCCTGGGAACTCGGCAGCTCCCGACGCTAGGAAGGAGATGCTGGTTGTGCCACCTCTGCGGGTTCAGCAGCTGCTGCTGCTCTTGCTGTCGCATCTGAGGGTAGTCCCGGCACTGAATGGTGGCCATGCTTTCTGTTTCTCCAGCTCCTTTGAAATGCACTTAAGAATCATAGAATCACAGAAGGGTTTGGGTTGGAAGGGACCTTAAAGACCATCTAGTTCCAACCCCCCTGACACACACAGGGACACCTTCCACCAGACCAGGTTTCTCCAAGCCCCATCCAACCTGGCCTTGAACACTGCCAGGGATGGGGCAGCCACAGCCTCTCTGGGCAACCTGGGCAAGTGTCTCACCACCCTCACAGGAAAGAATTTCTTCCTAATATCTAATCTAAATCTCCCCTCTTTCAGTTTAAAACCGTTTCCCCTCGTTCTGTCACTATTTGCCCTTATAAAAAGCCCCTCTTCTGCTTTCCTGTAGCCCCTTCAGGTACTGGAAGGCTGCTAAAATCACTTGCTTAAAATTGCAGTGGAATTGCTTAAAAAGGGTCCATGACACATTAAAATCAATAAGGCTTAATAGGATGCTGGCTCGTAGGTTAAATGCACGTGCACTGACCATCGCCGTTGTCTTTACCTGTGATCCAAGGCACGCCCTTACTTGAAACTGCTCCATTTTTAACTAAGTTTTTGGGAGTGACTCTCTTAACGGGTGTGTCGAGGCTCATGTCTCCACTGAGGCCTGAAGCTGCAGTTTCTTCCTTTTTACAGCTTTCTCACCTAGATTGCAAAGGAGCGAGAAGCTGCCTGTCAAACTCCGGCGATACTGAACATGGATGGATGCTCTCATTTGCGATTCCCCAGAGAAGGCAGCTCCCAGCCCCTTGTGCTGCCATCTTTTACCCCATCCCTGCACTTCCCGGGGCTGGCGTCACCGGGGCTGAGGCACCGCCGTGCTCTACAGTTGCAGAGGGAAACAATGGTTCCTGCGACAGACTTTGACGTAGAGTGGGAGTCGGCCTCTTCTCCCAGGCAACTGGCGATAGGACAAGAGAATGTAGCCTCAAGCTTCGCCAGAGGAGGTTCAGGTTGGACATTAGGAAGCATTTCTTCTCAGAAAGGGTTATTAGCCATTGGAAGGGGCTGCCCAGGGAGGTGGTGGAGTCACCATCTCTGGAGGTGTTTAAGAAAAGACTGGACATGGCACTTAGTGCCCTGGTCTAGTTGCCATGGTGGTGTCAGGGCAATGGTTGGACTCGATGATCCCAGAGGGCTCTTCCAACCCAACTGATTCTGTGATTCTGTTAAATGCTGTCCAGGAGCTGTGCGAGGCAATGAGAAGGCTGGTGTGGTCAGTAGGATGAGCCAGGGCATGGAAAGCATCTAAATATTGATTGCGCTTTGTGCTGAACAGTTATGTTCAGCATTGTTTTAGCCACTTCAAATGCATTTAGTCAAAATCTTTTAGTGTCTTCAAGACCTCTGGCTTGATCCTCATTTTACATTGGGTACATTGAATGCTCCTCTTGACTGGACATGAGTAGTAACTACTTAGATACTCCTTTATTAAAAAAATATCAGAGCTCATAATCTTTCTCTTCTTTTTCTTTTTTCCCCTGCTGAAAAGCAGTTTCTGGAGCAGGATGTTGCAAAAGAAATGACTTCAGAACATGCAAATAATAAAATAATTTCTTGTTCTCTGACCACTAAAGTAATTTCGTTCAAACAAATCCATGAAGAACTTGCGCTGCAGAGAGCCCAGCTGGGCCCTGTCCGCTTTCTGCTTTTCTCTTTGGAGTAATACATCATTGAGGTAATAAGAAAATAAGCAGAGATTTTAGGTCTAATGATAATAGTTCTATTTGAAAAAGCAGGAATTAAATCAAAGCTGAATAAATGGAAAATAATTAAATTCATGCTAGACATGAAAAAAAATGCACTGCAAACAATGAGGTGTATTTTAAAAAGTCGCTGTTTTATTAATAATACTTTCCACCTCCTTCCCTTGATCTTCCGCTGACAAGCCTGGCAGAGGCACTCTTTATCAGACACTGAAGCAATTTAGCTGCTGTCATATGCCTTTCTTGATACACACGTATTAGTCACACAGCCGTTTCATGCTCTTTAGCATATTTTAGTATATAATTAAAAATGTGGCTGTCTGCTACTAAGCAACCAAGCGTGTCAGGGGTTGATTGTATTCTGTCACCCGCGGCAGAAGGGAGGGTAAAAAATAATAATCATGTGTTCACTTTTCAGTCTTAATTGTGCTTCAGCTCCTTTGATATGTTGTTACACACACACTGGCTCCTGAAGACGGAGGCAAAGCCAACGTGTGGCAATGGCTGGCAGGTCACCCGCAGCCACGTTGCTGTCACCCATAGCACATCAGCCTCAGGTGTTGGGCTTTTAGTGGGTACGTGTGGTTTTGTGACTCCTCTGGGTTTGGTTCAGCTGGACCCTGCTAATGGCTTTCTGTGGGACTGAGGTGCTAAATGCCTTTGGGCCCCTGAGTGTCTCTCCCTGGACATTTAAAATAACCAACTTAAGTTGATGTTTGTCTTCTACCTTCTCCGTGTAGGTAGACGGGAGTAGGACTGCTGCACTGAAGGACAGTGTTGGGCAGCAGGTAATCCTGTGCTTCATTAGTTTCTAGATAATCTGATGTGAAAAATGGCCCATCCAGCCCCTGGAGAGGAGGTAAACCACCGCGAGTGTACCCGGGTGATCCCTGTAAACTGGGAGAGGAGCACCAGAGCTACAGGTCTCCGGTCCCAGATCATCTCCCAGAGGTGGCCAGCACCGAGTCAACACACGTATCCCCTCCCGGAGGCTCTTGGCACATTGCACCTCAGCACTGCTAGCCCTGGGGCTCTCTCACGCTCCTGGAGAGTTCAGGTCCTCATCTAGCCCCGTGTTGCACTGTCCCTTTCTGCTCTAGTGAAAGGCTGACGGTGCAGAGGGCTTCCCTGCGTGCGGGAGTGATGCTTTCCCCGCTCGGTGGCTGCTGTCAGGAACCAGCTGAATGAACCTATGTTTGATGGTCTGGAAAAAGGACATTTAATTGGTATCCTCAGCCACAGGCTTGTTTAACTCAGGGCGTTAGGGGGTTATTTCTGTGGGAAGACGTGGCTCTGAGGATGTGCTCTAATGCTGTTTGCTGCGAGGGCCCGACGAGAGGTGTGCTGGGTAAGGTGGTACCATAGGTGTGAAACCCCATCCCGAAGCCAGAGAAATGTGTGGCTCTGGAGAGGGCCGAGGAGCTCTTTCTGTGTGCTTTCAGGCACATCTCCTCTAGGCTCAAGAGGAAAAGGGATTTACGGTGTCAGCTCTATTCCTCACTCCTCCAGCGTCTTTCTGTCCCTCAAGCACGTGCAAACGTACGCAGGAGGAATCGTTCTTTCAAAAGTTTTCCAGTTTTAATAGCTTTTATTACTTCAGCAAAACAGAAGCCAGCACATCAGCACAAACCGGTGTGACATAAGGAAAAAAAAATAATGTAATAATGCCGTAAATAATTCAAAGGCTGTTTGTTGATTGTGATTCCTTTGGTTCAGCCTCCAGGGAGAAGGATGATATTGCCTTTGTATTTTTCACAGTCAGCATCTGATATATAACCTGCTCTGTGTCTGCCAGGAACCTGAGACGTGGCACTGAGGCTGCCTGAAGATGACAAACTCACTTGGTGTCCCCTGATTGCCCTTGGTTTTGCCCCAGGTGACCTCATCCACCTGGCAAGCACTGCGATGGGGAAGGAGCCCCGGACAGCCGGGTGTGAGGAGGCCCATGGCAGACGCTCCATGGGGATGCCTGGGGGGGGTCTGCACTGTAGCCTGGAGCTCAGCGTTCTTCATTGAATAATGAATAAATGCCCCTCACTTTCCCCCCGAAAGCAGACAGCTTGCTATGAACTACGCTATGGGCACTTGGTGGCTTCCCTTCTGAGTGATCACTTCTTGAGCACTAATCAATTCCCTTTCAAACAGAGGAATTGGAAGAGGTAAATCAGGTCAGATGCCAATATTCTTCTTGTTCCACACAGTTCTGGGGTGTACGTGGTTTTATGGGTGCTGCTGTATTTATCTTGTTTAAAATTCAGTCCTGCCCGCTAACTTAAGGTGTCAAACACCTCCACGCGTGGGGCAGGGCCGTCAGCCCAGGCTTGCAGCTCTCACAGGGCAGCTGGCTCTTCTTCCAGCACCGTCTTGCAGTCCCTGACCCACAGCTCGTATGCTCTTTTCAGGGTCTCTTCACTAGTGTCATTGAATATCTCTGCAAAATAAGACTTGTAGTTAATTGAACATCCAGAACAGCTTTTCCTGCTTGCATACACTAACTCACTAGGGGGGAGAGTAGCTCCTCCAAACAGGTTTTCTCGTGAGTGTGTAGAGACTGAGCTTCGTGGAAGCAGTCTGGATGGAAACTGATGCAGGAGATCACAGCCTGGTCCCATGCATTCCTTCTATGTTAGAGGTTGTGTTTTTTTTTTAAATAAATCTTAAAAGTACAAGTGTTTCACCCCAGATATTGAACAGATACTATTTAGTTTTCAGATATTACTTCTAGGCACAGTAATACATTACGTTCTTTTTGCCAAAGATTATTTAACCAATATTTTCAAGTATAACAAAGGAATTGTTTGTCCCTTATGACATTTTTGGTTTGTCTGCCAGAGCACTGTGTTTAGACTGTTGCTTTGCAAAGACGTTTTCAAAGTGAATTGGTCAATCATAATGCAACTAAATAGACCTTAATTATTTATTTTTCTATTATTTATATGTATATTTATATATAATATAATTATAAAATAATTAAACAGTCAGAAGGATCCTTGTGTCTCGACAGGTTTCTTGAGATGTTAAGCGCAAGGAACACCAAGAAACGTACAACAACAGAACTGTAGGGCACGTCCTCCAGCACGTCACTGTGCCGGGATGCCCGCTGCCCTCCAAGCACCCGCTCCTGGGGGTCCCCAGGGTCCCTCTCCCACAGTACCTGCTACGCCGAGGCCGGTGGGGAGCGGCATGCGGGGCTGTCCCCCGCTGTGCTTCAGGCGCTCCATCAGGGCTCTCTTGATGAGGGGCCAGCTGCAGCCCCCGTGCCAGATGGGCAGCTCCAGGCCCCTCATGCACTGGATGATCTGCTCCTTCTCCTCGGTGGTGATGAGCCCTCGTGTGTGGGCCACGTACGTCATGAATGCCATGTCAATGTTCACAGCTTCTCCGTGCATCAGCGATGGCAAAACCCTCTGAAACGGAGCAAAGGTGGGTGGGGGAAAAGGTTTGGGTTGACAAATAGTAAATAAGTAGGCTTTTTCTAAAAGTACTTGTGAAAATTGACATGGGCTCGTGACCGAGGGGTGGACTTAACTATGGACTCTATTGCACAGGTTATCCATGATTGTGAAACATGCGCCGCAATTAAGCAAGCCAAACGGTTAAAACCTTTGTGGTATGGGGGACGGTGGTTGAAATATAAATATGGGGAGGCCTGGCAAATTGACTACATCACACTCCCTCAAACCCGCCAGGGTAAACG
Organism: Nyctibius grandis; assembly: GCF_013368605.1. Lineage (NCBI taxonomy): Eukaryota > Metazoa > Chordata > Aves > Nyctibiiformes > Nyctibiidae > Nyctibius > Nyctibius grandis. The sequence continues at coordinate 29,992,845 of NC_090667.1, forward strand.
TTATGTGCTTACCATGGTGGAGGCGACCACCGGATGGCTGGAAACATACTCTGTGCCCCATGCCACTGCCCGGAACACTATTCTGGGCCTTGAAAAGCAAATTTTGTGGCGACATGGCACACCAGAGAGAATTGAGTCGGACAATGGTACTCATTTCAAAAACAGTCTCATAGATAACTGGGCCAAAGAGCATGGCATCGAATGGGTATATCACATCCCCTATCATGCACCAGCATCTGGGAAAGTTGAACGATATAATGGGCTGTTAAAAACTACCCTGAAAGCAATGGGGGGTGGAACCTTTAAAAACTGGGATAAGCATTTGGCACAAGCTACCTGGCTAGTCAACACCAGAGGATCTATCAACCGAGCTGGCCCTGCTCAGTCAGACCTTTTACATACAGTAGAAGGGGATAAAGTCCCTGTGGTGCATGAAAGGAATCTGTTGGGAAAAACTGTCTGGGTTCTTCCTGCTACGGGCAAAGGTAAACCCATTCATGGGATTGCTTTTGCTCAAGGACCTGGATGTACTTGGTGGATGATGCTGCAGGATGGTGGAGTCCGATGTGTCCCTGAAGGTGATCTGATCTTGGGTGAGAATACTTAATTCTGAACTGCATGATGTTAATTGCTGCATAATACTAACAGTGTTCATAAGTGTCTTTCAGGTTGAAGCAGTGGTGATGAGACCGGAGCTAGCTGCAAGTGGCATCCAGTAACCTCCTCAAGACTGACATCTTTAACCTGCAACCCGTGGGCACGAACTGTGACAAAGCTCATACCATCTTTCCTACCCTGGGAGACTCCTAGCCAGATGGAAACCCACAATCCTGAACTAAATGAACTTGATGAACTTTTTTCTTCTGTATAGAGATGAATCATAAACTAATGTTATCTGTATATATTTTAAAATGAAAAGTTAGTGGTGATCTGAGTATGACGTGAATGGTATGGAATAAGGGGTGGAATGTCCTGGTTTGGCCTAAACCAGGCCGATTTTCCTTTCAGTGATTTTTGCTTTCAGCTAAGTCTCCTCTAAGTAACTGCATGTTTGCAGACAGTGTCTGCCTCCAAGACTGATAACGCCCGAAGTTTGTAGTTATCGCTGAGGCACCGGTAGGGATGTTGTGCAGTAAGGCTCTTGCTGTACTTATTCTTAGAGAAACCAAGGTCACTGATGAATTCCTCACTGCTTACAAGTGAAGAGCCGAAGGGGGGTTGCAGCTGCAGTGGGGAGCAGACAGGGCAGGTGACCCAAAATTGACCAACGAGGGTATTCCATTCCACACACGTCATTCTCGGTATAAAGGGGGGGGATCACGAGGGTCGCGCCCTTTTCTGCTATGGCCGGTGTCCAAGGAGGACTCCGTCTGTTTTCCTGCTGCCCCCGATCCCGATCCGTGCGTCCCTGAATACAGCTCTCGACCGTTGCTAGGCCCAGCCTGGGCCTTCCCGGAGCCTGCCCTGCAGTGCCGGTGGTGACGTGGCTGACTTCAGGGGAGCTCAATCTTGGTTTTGTATATATATTTGTATATATTTGATTATTTCTATTATTATTATTATATTTTTTTTTTCATTATTATAGTTTATTAAAACTGTTTTAACTTTCCAACCCGGAAGCCTCTCTCCCTTTTCCCTTTCCCTTTCCCTTTGGGGGGAGGGGGGGGATAACAGAGGGCATCTGCCACAGGTTTAATAACTGGCCCAGCTTTAAACCGTGACAGGCTCACAGCAGGAGCAGTGCAGGTTTACTGGGTGTTAGCACCTTGTGATTTATGGGTTGCAGAGGATGATCTCTTTTACAGGTGATTAATTGCATGTAAAATCTCCCATAGGGATCCAGGATCTAATTCTCCTCCCATTCAAATCACTGATGAAGAGCACCATGGGCTGGAGAGAAGAGCTCTGAATTTTGCATAAGGTCTAGTCCTCCCCCCTTATTTCTCAGTGGCCATTTCTCCCCAGTAATACAGGCTATGGTCTCCATGCCTTTGCACTGTGGGAGCTCATGGTAGTGATTTCTAATGGCTTCACTGAAATCTGGTCGTCTTGTGCTTTGGTAAATACCTGTTAAGAAGCAATGACTGGCCTGTGGTCTGAATAGGAAACATGGGTGGAGGTATGGGGGAAATGAGGCAGGGAAAGGGGTCTCCATCCAACAGGACCAGGCTGGGTGTGTTGGGTGATCTGAGGTAATTGTGCAAAAGAGCTGAGCTAAACTCCAGAGTTGCACAAGTTCTCATGCTGCTGATTGAAAACTTTTTTCTTTTTTTAAAATAGATGTTGAAATATAAAGTCTGTCACTCACCATTTCCAGCTCTGGGCTTATAAGGTGACCAAAATCAACCAGTCTGTCCAGGTCATCCTCCCAGAGGTTGGGAGCCAGCTCTTCCAACATGGTTTCAATGGCAATCCTGGTCGTCTGCAGTGCAGCATCCCCATGGTTGGCAGAGCTGCTGTAGGACTGAAACTTGGTGTCCAGCAGGTATTTCCCATGGCTCTTGAGCAGGTCAAACAGCCCTTTGTGTTTCATGAGTGCCATCTAGGGTAGAACAGAAGAGATAATTAAAGATAATTATGTGATCCTTGTATGTGCTGTTGGAAAGTTGAGTGTTTCAATAGAGTGGACTATAATATCATGTTATACAGTAGCAAAGAAATACCTACACACTTGGTACACGGGCAGGTTCTGCCTCTGCAACATGCAAAAGTATTTCTGAAGACATAGTTCCTGGTTAGAGTGTATATGGGGCCATAGGAGTAGTGAGGATACACCAGTTTGGTGTATATCCAGGTCTCTAGGAAATGTGACCTGGTGGTGGTACACATGGTGTCAGCTATGGTGAGTGAAGATACATGCAAAAGGCAGTGTGGGAATGCCCAGTGGGGCTCTGGTAAAAAGGCAGAGATGATGGGAGCACTAGTGAGCAAGTTCCCTTGCTACTGGGCAACCCTGACGATGCTATGAGCTTGCTACATGCTCCAGTAGCCCAGCAGTTTGTAATGAGCTTTGGCTATTAGTGTGCCTGGCAGGAAACTTGAGCCTGTCTCGGCCGAATGGAGGCCATCCCCCAGGACAGGGACCATCTGTGGTTCTATGATTTCAGTTTTGAAAACTGCAGTTGCAAAAGTTCATACCTTTAAAATTTCACCAAGGCCGTTGGAGATGTGTCGCCGAGGAATGCTCTGAATGAAGGATCTATCCAGGAAACTAGCTACCGGCGGGGTGTAGCCCCCGAGCTTGTTCTTGCACTGCAGGAAATTCACCCCATTCTTCGCCCCCACGCTGGCATCAACGTAAGAGAGGAGGGTTGTTGGGACCCGAATGTAAGGGGTACGTCTCCTGTAGAGCGACGCGGCCAATCCTACGATGTCCAGGCAGACGCCTCCTCCGATGGCGATGATGGGCTCAGTTCGCCTGTCAATGCTGAAGTTCTGGACTTCTTGCAAGATGTTCAAGACCAGGTCCATGGATTTCGTTTCTTCAGTGGTAGGCAGGGCGAGGATTTTGTGCTGAACGTTATTCTCTTCAAAGTATTCTCTGACTTTGGAGCCATAAAGCTCATCAACGACTTCATCTATGACAATAAAGCGCCTCAGCTTCCTTTTGCCGCTGGTGGCTAGCTCTAGTTGCTGGGGGTCAGTAATGTGACCCCAGAGCAGAGTAGTGTTAGAAGGATCCAGAATATTGTATGTTTCTACCACTTTGTAGCAAAAATAGATGGGAGCTTCAATTGTCCAGGAAATCCCACCTTCGGAGACGCATTCACCTCTGGCAAGGATCAGAAAACATGGTTTGAAATCATTATATTCCTCTTTTGTACTTTGCATGTCTGAACTAGTTTGAGGATGTAGCTGGTGGTGGGGAATGGGGGGGTCTCCTGTCCATGCGCTCTAAAAGTGTGGGGCTGCGAGGGTGGGATGCATCTCCTGGGTGTCAGGGCTCAATTGCTTTGGCACCAGAGAAACCCTCCCACCTCTTAGAGAACAGTCAGATGGCTGAACTTCTACATGGTAATGATAAAACAGAGAGCAAGAAGGGCTGGAGAAGCAGATAATTTTCCTTCCAATTCATTAATTTGTCAATAAAACAGCAGAAAACCCCAGACCAATCATCCCCGCTTCCCAAAAGGGAGTGGGGAACAGATGGTCAAAAATTTCCAAAGTATTTATGAAGGGAACATCCTCTGCCCAGTATATCTGGGTGATATGAGTTGATTTATTCCTGTCTTGTCTGCACACAGCCCCACACATACACACACCTCCATACAAAATAGTCTCTCTACAATTCTCCAGATGAGCAGTGGATCTCATCGAAGAGTGGATCTCTTTACCTCAAAAAAGGCACGACTGATAGAAATAGGAAGTGCTCCCAGGTAGTTAAAATATAAAAGTAATTATTTGAGAGTTGGCAAAGGTTTCCATAGTGGAGTTTGAAAGGACAAATAGAAGCCTACAAAGCTGGCATGTAGTATCTATCTAAAGCAGTGAAGAACATGTTATTACTTCTCCTGTTGGGAAGGGGGAGGCAGGTGAAAAACAAGTGGCTTTTTTAGTTTGTTGGGAATCAGGAAAGGATTTTTTTTTTTTTTTTTAAAAAAAAAAGACAGAACAAAACTGCAAAATTTATTTTATATAAGACCTCTTCTTGAGCTGTAGTTGGGTAAAAACTGAAAGTTTCCATGAACCTGTGTTTTGTTTTTTGAATGAGCAGATATCTCATCGGATAGTCAGATTTCTGTACGTGCCCAATTTCTTTCCACATGCCTGAACCTTCTCTTATAGGTCTAAATAGATGCTTCTCTGCTTTCTTTACCAAATTGCCTCTAAATCTGGCCCTAACCTTTTTAAGTGTTAAAGAAAAACAGTGAGGATTTATACCTTCCAGAAAACTTCTTCTGGGCTTTTAAAATGCAGTATTACAAAAAAAAAACATTTTAATGCACCAAATATATACCTTATAGCTGTATACCTTATAGCTGTACTTTATGTGCATGTGCATCCGTCTCCTTCTAAGAGACAGGATGGTTTTGCATGTTAGTTGGTGGAATCAGCTTTGGGTGCCAGATGGCACAACTAGCACCCATTGCAACCCCTCTGCTGTACAAAAATATAAGTGAATTTGAGGCTGAACATACCCTTGTTGAAGCATAGAATCATAGAATTGTTTGGGTTGGAAAGGACCTTTAAGATCATCGAGTCCAACCGTTAACCTAATACTACCAAGCCCACCACTAAACCATGTCCCTAAGCACCACATCTACTCATCTTTTAAATACCTCCAGGGATGGTGACTCCACTACTGCCCTGGGCAGCCTATAAGTCAGCTGAGGATTTTTCGGGGTGTGCGCTGGGCCCTAGGTTCATCCTGCTATTGACTGAGGTCCAGCAGACTGCCTTTGGGTCTGCCCAAGCCCTGTTCTATCTGCTGAAGCTCTGCCTGAGCAGTGCCCGCGCGCAGCCGCTGCCCACTGCCAGCGCTCATGAAGATCCCTCTGACCTGACTGAGAAAAGGGTTAGAGCTGTGACATTACAACCTGAGTAGGACAAATGCTAGAAAACTTTTGACATGCAAAACACAACTGAGTTAAGGAAGACCTGCATCACAAATGGGGCTCCACGCGCTTGGGAAAAGGAGTATCCTGTAATTAAAGGATAATTAACTGGAGAGATGTAATATCAGCAAAGAGCTGTATGTATCCCTGGGGGAAATTTGTCTCTCTCCTCTGTCTGAAGCAACGTTAGGTGACTTCTACAGTTTGAGAGATGTGTTATGGTTTTTGCTCCTGTCAGTGACCTACTGTGTTTATTTTTCCCACCTAGGCATCTCATTTACCTGCAACTCTCTCCATAAATGTGTCCTTCTCTCATGCCTGTGCATGAGCTTTTGCACCCAAAGATTTCCTGTACATAAAGGGGGAAAAAAGCCCAAGTGCAGCATTCAGAAGTTTAAAGAAACTTTCTATCTACAAACATTCATGCTGTTGACAAAATTCCCTCTGTAACTCAGCCAAGTCATGCCAAGGAGAAGAGCAAATACCTGTGCTGCCATATTGCACATGTTCTGAAGCCCACTTTTGTAGGGATGGACACATAATAGTGGGTTTAAGTCGCAAGGGCGCAAGAGATGGTTTTTCCATCTGAGATGCATCCCACCAAGGACACAGCACAGTCACCAATGAGCAATGTGCGCTCCTATACTCACATTTTTGCTTCAGAGAGAGTTATCTTGTCCTCGCAGTCGGAAAGGGCTTCTCCTTTCTTGATCCGGTACCACGTGCTCTTGACTCGCACCAGCTGGAAGTCTGTCTGCCGGGGCTCCTGGGGCATGATGGCCGGGGCCACCGGAGCAAAGGTCTCTGCTGACACCGGCATGCTTCCAGAAGGTAAAATCTCCCTGTTAAGAGATCTCCTGTGACTGGGTGCCTTTGAGGTGCTTTTTAAAGGCTCCAGGTGACCAGGTGTTGGAAGGGGAGGTCTTGTCTCCATGGGGGAGAACAATTACAAAACTAAAATTATCTAATCTGGGATGCACGTTGGGGGTGGTAGAAGCATTTGAAGACACGTGCAGGTACCAGGATGGGGTTGTGTAATGAGCAGGTTTTATAAGGCTTAAGTAGTACAACAGGAGTGCATACATTAACTTCCAACATGATGCCCTACAGCAAATTTAAAGTTATGAAAGGCAATTTGTGCGATTCCCCACGTGCAGGAACCTCCTTTGCTGTGCGGAGCCTCTGATCTGGCTGCGGCTCTAACCTGCTCTTATGGGGCGAGACGGGAGTTGGGAGCGCAGGGACACGATTGACACGGGCTGTTTAAACCTCTTTTGAACTCACATTCCCAGGATTCTCTTGCGTTGAGAAAGGGAATGATTTTTTTTGTCGGTTTTAGCTTTTATGGTGGGTTTAAAAAAAAAATGAGAGAGAATTTGTCCCCTGAAGGGCTGTTTGAGGGATGAGCTGAGTTGTGATTCACGAGCCCAGCTGCCCGTAGGACTCTGATGTGCTGAGGTTTTCCTGCAGTGGAGCCATTCCAGGACCAGCAGTGTGGTCCAGGCGATGCGATCCCAGCCTCTCCCGGCCGTTTGGGTCCCGTGCTTTCCTGCAGTTGTCACCTATTAGTTGTGTTAAGACTATGCCAGATCCCCCACCGAGTACCCAAGGAGACCCAACCTCCCTGACCCAAAGGCACGTGGACCCTGTGGGATGGGCTCACCTGGAGGGATGAATTCCCCTTCTCTAGGAAGCGACGGAGTGTTGGGGGCCGTGCTGGTGGTGGCGGCCGGCACCCTGCTCCACACGTGACCAAGGGATGCACAATTCACCTTTCCATGTGACCCTCCAGCTGGGGCTTTCAGAGAGCCCCAGGCTCAGCTCACCACACCAGACGCTCCCTTAGCTTACAGCTCTGTGCACTGAGCACGGGGGAAGAGCTTCCTTTGATGTCACCAGCAGTGCCTGAAGGTACAAACCCGTCTTTGCCTTCTCCTTCGCCGTGTTTCTGAAAGCTGTCCTTGTTCGGAAACAAAGATCAAGAAAGCTGAAAACAGGCGTAAAAGTAGAGGCTGGAAAAAATGGTTCTTCAAGACCCCATTGGACAAGAGCTAGCTCTCATTGCATTGAAGGCTTCACTGCAGCCAAACTCACTTAGGAACCCAGAGGTATCTCAAATTTATATTTGCGAAAAAGCTACAAGAATAAACTCTAAAGCCATGTAGCCCTGCTCCAGGGAGGGTAGTAACTCTTAACATCAAGCTCTCGCTACTGGCTTAATCTCCAGACAGTTTTCCCCATTTTACAGAAGAGGAAAATAGAGTCACTAGAAAAGAGGCAACTTGCCCAAAGTCACCTCCAAAGCTGGGGGAAGGGGCATTAGATGGCATACTAAAGCTCTTAGCCTGTTTACCAAATACTCGTCTGAAATTTGAACTCCCAATCCAAACACAATTTGGATTGCTTTCCACAGGGAGTGCAGGTCTGATGCAGTTTGTTGTTTACTAAATCATAAGATGGAATAATCTTAGGTATGCAAGGAGCTCTGTCCTCTTCATCTTATTTGTTTTGATTAATAGCAATCCACTGAGCACTGGGACTTATTTTGTTTACTTTTCTTTTACTCTTTTGTCCTGTGCATTTGCTTATTTTCTGTTTATACTTCCCTGTTCTATTCTGGGGGCATCGAAATGTCTTCTGTTTCATTTTAGAAGCTGACAAATTGCCTTTCCAATGTCCGTCTGCTTGCCACAGCCAACGCGTGCCATGTCCTTGTGCCACCCGTCCTGCAGAGGGGCTGCCAAGGGCCTTGCAGAGAAGACCTGCTCTCCCCAGCCTCTTCACCTCCTCTGCCTGGCCCCGGGCCCTCTCGGCATGCTTTGCAGGTATGTTGAGTCGGTCCTTGACTGAACAAGCCCAGGGTGATACAGCCCAGAGGTGAAAGATGTCATTCTGGTTATGGGGTTGTCCACGTTCCCTCATTAACTTTGGTTTGTGTTTCATCTGCATGAAGAGCAGATGGCCGGCTGACCTCAGCTCCATCACGTGCTCTTTAATTACTTTGCTTTAATTCCTCTGTAGCTCTGCTGCAGTCCAGCTTAGGCTTTTGGATACCTTGGATATTCCCAGTGGTTTCTGCTGATGCCTCCTCCAGCCAGTGCACTCCTGGGACTCTTTCTGGGGGTGCAGGACCACTGGTACCCATGTGGCACACCCTCCTCCAGCCCATGCAGACACCTGGCCTCTGAGCTGGTCCCCAGAGTGGAGGGTGCTCCAATGTTCGGCTGTGTGGGGCAGTGGGTGACCTCGTACCTATGGACCACTTGTAGATAATCTGGGGTTCAAATCCTGGGACTTTTTTGGCCTCATACCTGATGGTTTCGCTGGGACACATGTCTGTGCTATGTAACCACAAGGTTATGAAATTGCTGGTTACCTCCTTGAGAGGCAGCAGCTTCCCAAGGTCGGGATGTGAACATTGCTCTTACATAAAGCGAAGGCATTGACAGTCGGCTTTTTTTTTTTTTTTTAACTTTTTTCATGTCAGATGCTGTTGGATCTGACCTGCTGCCTGTGCTCTGGGTGGAGCAGGAGGGTGCAGCCCCAGCCTGGGGCCATCCTCCCTGCGCAGCCTCTGCCCAGGTGA